>NC_133366.1:41882321-41897603 GCF_049309525.1 Garra rufa | reverse complement strand
CGCAACTGTAAGCATGCTGTTTTAGCTTGTTTTTCGATCTCTCATTTTTCAGCTTTCACCGTGAGTCATGTTTTTCACAGGATTCGTACCCAAGGATTCCACATCCTAAGTCCAATTCTGTGCTGGCTGAGCTACTAAGCAAGCTTTTTACCTCCGAAAAGCAAAACATATGAAGTTGTAATCAATTGTGTATGAAAACAATTATAAGTGCTTACTGTTTTACCACCTCTAGTTTTCATTTCTGTTGGGAACTGCAGTGATATGTACGTATTGGTACGTATTTTTTGTTTTGCAAAAAAGTTCCCACACGTTTTCGTCATGAGATCAGGTCAACTATTATATGTGACCCTGGACCACGAAACCAGTCATGAGTGTAAATTTGTCGAAATTTAGATTCTTACGTCATCTGAAAGCTGAGTAAATAAGCTTTTCATTGGTATATGGTTTGCTAAAATAGGACAATGTTTGTCTGAGATACAACTATTTGAATGCCTGGAATCAGAGGGTGTAAAAAAAAATCTAAATATTGAGAAAATCGCCTTAAAACTTGTCCAAATGAAGTTCTTAGCAATGCACATTACTAATCAAAAATCAAGTTTTTATATATTTATGGTAGAAAATTTACAAAATATCTTCATGAAACATGATCTTTACTTAATATGCTAATGATTTTTGGCATAAAAGAAAAATCGATCATTTTGACCCATACAATTTATGTTTGGCTATTGCTACAAATATACCTGTGCTACTTAAGACTGGTTTTGTGGTCCAGGGTCACATATGACTTCTTCTTTTCCACTTCCAAAACTGTACATTTAATAGTACTTTTCTGTAAAATTGCATTAAAAGTCCCACTGGTTTAATTCGTTTTTCAATAATTTATCGATAGTAGTTGTTTAAAAAAAATACATTTTTATACTCGGTTGCTGTTAAAATGACTATAATTTTTTACAGTGAAGGAAAGAAAAAGAAAGGAAGAAAGAGAAAACAAAAGTGGGGTGTGGGGGTCTAAAGATCCTGGGAGACATAGCTGCAGGGGAAAAGAGAGAGAGCGCAGACTAAAGGAAATGGAGAGGGAGTGAGAGAGACTTTGATGCAGCTGTGAAGGCATAATTTGATCTCCTATGCCACCAAAACTGAGACATGGGGCATGAAATATTTATTTGACCCAACAATCAGCAAAACCGGAGACGAACAAGAAATACAGACAGACACTCGGTCTCTGAGAGGACTCCGCTGACTGTCAAAAAAACCTCTGCGCTTACTTTACACCCATTTGTTTTTATTATTAAGATGGTAAGGGCCCAGTCATGACCAATTTGCATAAGCTCTGTAGTTTTTGAAATTTTGGAGGGCTTGTTTAGTACAGTTAGAATGATTAGAATTTGCCTTAATTGGACGCAGTGATGTTGAATAATTGAAGAGATATTTTACTTTGTGTGCATGTTTTTGTGTGTGTGTATGTGTGTCATGGTTCTTGATTTGAGTGTATGTGTGTATGTGTGTGTGTGTGTGTGTGTGTGTGTGTGTGTGTGTGTGTGTGTGTGTGTGTGTGTGTGTGTGTGTGTGTGTGTGTGTGTGTGTGTGTGTGTGTGTGTGTGTGTGTGTGCACTTAATCATTAATGATAGAATGTGTGTTTACACCCACTAAAGCCTTCCCTTGCCCTTAAAGATCTGAAGGTAATAACACCATCCATCACCTTGTGTATGTGTGTGTGTAAGAGAGAGAGAGAGAGATACAAAAAGGGAGAGTACATTGGCGAGTCAGCATACACCCTCTCCAGGCATTCTGTATCTGTTAAAAAAAAAAAATCACTATGTTGGGTATGATAAAATATTCAACTCTACTGAGACCCCTAAAAATAAAGAATTTTATGTATGGCACTTTAATAAAGCAATAAAATTTGCAGGCGTAGATTACCAAAAAAAGTTAACCAAACACAATAAAGAGGAGGAATAGCCCCTGTGTGTGAGTTAGCTGAATGGGACTTTCAATAATATATGCTGAGATATATTCTAAAAACCAACAAACACATAGAAAACAGATGGAAGCCTGTTGCCACCACAGAATAAAAAATAATAATACTAAAAGGTAATTGCCACTTTATATCTCACTTTATTCTCTCATTATGTAACCTTTTTTTCTCCCAAGATATAAACTCAGACTTGCGAGATGTTAACTTCTGAGAAGAAAAGAATTGTAGGATATAAACTCACAATTGCAGGAAGAAAAATCAGAAATGTGAGATAAAAAGTCTCAATTATGAGACAAAAACCAAAGAATATACTTAATTGTGAGATGTAAAAAGAATTTGGAGATACAAACTCTAAATTGGAATTGTGAGAAAAAAGACAAAATTATGAGTTTACATCTCCCAATTCTGACTTTTCCCCTCAGAACTGCAAGTTTGTTTCACAATTCTAAAGTTTTGTGAGAAACAAAGCCTGAATTGCGAGATGTAAACTCAGAATTGTGCGGAAAAAAATTGCTGTAGCTGAAACAGGCTATACAGATGAGGTCAAAAGTTTACATACACCTTGCAGAATCTGCAAAATGTAAATCTTTTTACCAAAATAAGAGGGATCAATCAAAATGCATGTTATTTTTTATTTTATTTAGTACTGACCTGAATAAGTTGTTTGACATAAAAGACGTTTACATATAGTCCACATGAGAAAATAACAGTTGAATTTGTAAAAATGACTCAAATTTTATATATGCTGGATTCTGAATACTGTGTTGTTACCTGATTTTTTTTTTTTTTTTTAATGATAGTTGTTCATGAGTCCCTTGTTTGTCCTGAACCATTAAACTGCCTGCTGCTCTTCAGAAAAATCCCTCTGGTCCAACATTTATTTTTATTTTTTTGTGTATTTAAACCCTTTCCAACAATGACTGTATGATTTTGAGATTATTTTGTCTTGTGGACTATTTGTAATCATCTTTTATGTGAAAGATAAGATGTCAAAGATGAATAACATGCATTTTTTATAATCCCTTTTATTTCAGTAAAATAATGAACATTTAATAAATAATTTCTGCCAGGTGTATAAAAACTTTTGACCTGAACTGTATACACAGGCTATAAACACATGATACATGAAGAAAGAAACACTTTGCTTTTATAGTTGATGAAACATCAGTTCTTTTTTTAAGAAGTGCAACAAAAGACAATGGAACACATTTTATAACGGTGAAAGTCGTTAATTTACAGTTTTTTCTTCCACTTAGAAATCTGTAAATTTAACATCACTGAGTGTGACAGATGTGTCAAATCGAATGTGCGTAACATATAAGCGTATCTACATCTCAAAATATTCACGAGAAGGTGTGGCCTAATTCTTTAACTGCCGCTTTGGTCCTGAATGTGTGTTTCATGGCCCAAAGGAGATGCAAGTCTTCCAGAACTACTTGCTCTCCATCAATGAACGATCTCTCTGAAGTATTTGTGTTCAACACACATTTCTTTTTTCAAAAGAGCTTTAAGAATTATGGATAGATGGACTGGGATTTATTTGAAACAAGACTGCTGTTACTAGTATTCTCAGCATCACAAATGCCCTCCATACTTGCTGTGCATGTTTCACAAGTCCACCCACTTACATTTGGGAATCAAGAATAACAGTCTGAAAATTTATGCCAAATGCAAAAAGTGCATCCACACACACACACACACACACACACACACACGCAAAAGTGTGCACATACATACAAACGCGCACACATCGGGTTTCCATGTTTTTGGGGACATTCCATAAGCATAATGACTTTTATACTGTAAAACAGTATTTTCTACCCCCTTACCTTTAACCTACCCATCACACAAAACTTTCTGTATTTTACGAAAATCTTTCGTTATGATTTATGAGCTTGTTTTCTCGAGGGGACCAAAAAATTTCCCCCCAAGGTAAAAATTTACTGGTATTACTATCCTTGTTTGTTCCCTATAATATACAGTACCTTGAAAAAGTATTCATACCCCTTCATTTTTTTTCACATTTAGTTTTTTTGCAGCATTATGTTAAACTGCTTTAAATTAATTTTTCCCCACATCAGATTACACTCCATACACCATAATAATGACAAAGCAAAAACCAGATTTGCAAACTTTACAAATTTATTAAAAATAAAACACTGAAATAAGTACATTGCATAAGTATTCATACCCTTAACTCTGTACATAGTTGAAGCACCTTTACAGCCTCAAGTCTTTTTGGGTATGATGTGACAAGCTTTGCACATCTGCAATTGGCAATTATCTGCCATTCTTTGCCTCACCTTTTCATCCTCTCAAGCTCTGTCAGCTTGGATTGGGGCTGGCAGACATTTTCTAGAGTTCTAGTTGTTCCAATCATCTTCCATTATGGATAATGCTTCTGTGAACCTTCAATGCAGCAGATTTGTTCTGAACTCTTCCCTAGATCAATGCCTTAATGCAAGTCTGTCACTGAGCTCTACAGGCAGTTATCTTGACCTCAGGACTTAGTTTTTGCTCTGATATGCATTTTCAGCTGTTAGACCTTTTCTGAGAGGTGTGTACCTTTTAAAATCATACTCATTCAAATGAATTTGCCACAGTTTAACTCCACTCGAAGTGTAGTAACATCTAGAAGCAATATGAATGCTCCTGAGCTAAATTTCGAGTGTCCCAGAAAAGGGTATGAATACTTATGCAACAGGATCTTTTCAGTTTTTTATTTTTAATAAATTTGCACAAATGTTAAAAACCTATTTTTTGCGTTGCCATTATGGAGTAGGGAGTGTAGATTGATGTGGGAAAAAAGTAATTTAAAGTAAGGCAGCAACATAACAAAATGTGAAAAAATGAAGGGGTATGAATAATTTCACAAGGCACTGTACATGACATGACATATATAATATATATATCTTCAATAATGAGTTTTCATTTTCTGAAGGCATTTGATTTTCGGGTTTTCTTTTCTTTCCTTTTTCTTTTTTTTTTTTTTTTTTTGTCTTGAAGTTCAAAAATCTCAAGGTGGTGTAACAGTTTTAAGGAAAGGGAAAAAAAAATCTGAAATCCTTTATTGTCATTTCTTTAAAAAGGATGAAGCATTTTTTTTCTTTCTGTCTGTTTTTTTTTTTTTTTTTCTCCAAATGTCCAATTCAGGTCAGTATGCAGAAAGTCCTTTTACTGTCATCATAATAACAACTGTGAAAAAAAAAAAAATCTGATTTTCAAGGTCTTTTTTTTAATACATACATGTATCAGATATTTTGGTATTTTTTAATTAAAAGACACTTTTTGATCAGGTTTTGGATTAACTCTAAAGTAAACTTGATATTTATTGACAGTTACAAAGAAATGGCTAATAAAACATTAAATTACTGATATGATTTTGAAAAACCAAAGCAGTATTTTTGTAAAAGTTCTTCAATAATCTTTGTTTTATTTACAACTTAAACTTGATTTTTATAATTATTTCTAAAATAAATCAATTAAGACTTTTTTTTTTTTTTTTTACATTGTGTACAGAAAGTATTTTAGTATTTCATGGTTACACATTTTCTGCAGAAAACAGTATGAATATTTTCTAAACTACAAGAAATGATCATGAATTTTACAAAAAAAAAAGAACATTTCAGATTTTTCCCCTTTTGTCATCGCAGATGATATTTGTCAAGCATATACAAATTATTTAGATCTCTATACAATTATGGAATACAATTATGAATTACAGTATGCATTTGTGAGAGAATTTAATATTTTTTAATTAATTAGTGAATCAAAACAATAACAATGAATAAAATTAATGAATTTTGAGTGGATTCAAACTTGTGTTTGGAATATCCCATAGTGTACAACATTTAATAGAAAAGTTGAATTGTACTGTGTATCTTGGTAGATCAAAGTACCGCTGTACTGATTTTAAGTCACGGCACGACTGGCAGGCTCTTTTAACTTCTGAAGAAACGGATTTCCTGAACTGCATCTACAGCTAGTCTTTGCAGATTTACATGTTCCATCTGTAGCAAGCATTACAAGCATTCCTACTTATGCTGTTCTTTTAAAACAAATGATCTGGTCAGTCCTTGTTTTCTGCATTAAGCAGATAGAAATAATAAGTTGTCACTGCAGCAGACAACTGCTCCTGTGTTGATGCCTTGTTTTAGCACCTCGGGGTGATGAAATGTTGTTGACAGTTTTCTTTAAACTGAATACAGCAGAGAGCCCTATAACGCTGAATGCTTTGTATAAATTTACAGCAGTCTTTCACTGTATTAATATACTTTCATAGATGTGTTATGTTTTCATAACAGATTTTGACATTAAAATTGCATTTTAAAAATAGCATTGAACAAATGTTTTTTGTAACAGGAAGAATTTTAAATGGATGTACAGTCGTGACCAAAAGTTTTGAGAATTACATAAATATTGGAAATTGGAAAAGATGCTGCTTAAGTTTTTATAATAGCAATTTGCATATACTCCAGAATGTTATGAAGAGTGATCAGATGAATTGCATAGTCCTTCTTTGCCATGAAAATTAACTTAATCCCGAAAAAAACTTTCCACTGAATTTCATTGCTGTCATTAAAGGACCTGCTGAGATCATTTCAGTTATCGTCTTGTTAACTCAGGTGAGAATGTTGACGAGCACAAGGCTGGAGATCATTATGTCAGGCTGATTGGGTTAGAATGGCAGACTTGACATGTTAAAAGGAGGGTGATGCTTGAAATCCTTGTTCTTCCATTGTTAACCATGGTGACCTGCAAAGAAACGCGTGCAGCCATCATTGCGTTGCATAAAAATGGCTTCACAGGCAAGGATATTGTGGCTACTAAGATTGCACCTAAATCAACAATTTATAGGATCATCAAGAACTTCAAGGAAAGAGGATCAATTCTTGTTAAGAAGGCTTCAGGGCATCCAAAAAAGTCCAGCAAGTGCCAGGATCGTCTCCTAAAGAGGAGTGCCACCAGTGCAGAGCTTGCTCAGGAATGGCAGCAGGCAGGTGTGAGCGCATCTGCACGCACAGTGAGGCCAAGACTTTTGGAAGATGGCCTGGTGTCAAGAAGGGCAGTAAAGAAGCCACTTCTCTCCAAAAAAAACATCATGGACAGATTGATCTTTTGCAAAAAGTATGGCGAATGGACTGCTGAGGACTGGGGCAAAGTCATATTCTCCAATGAAGCCTCTTTCCGATTGTTTGGGGCATCTGGAAAAAGGCTTGTCCGGAGAAGAAAAGGTGAGCGCTACCATCAGTCCTGTGTCATGCCAACAGTAAAGACCATTCATGTGTGGGGTTGCTTCTCATCCAAGGGAGTGGGCTCACTCACAATTTTGCCCAAAAACACAGCCATGAATGGTACCAAAACACCCTCCAACAGCAACTTCTTCCAACAATCCAACAACAGTTTGGTGAAGAACAATGCATTTTCCAGCACGATGGAGCACCTTGAAATTTTGGGTCCATGGCCTGGAAACTCCCCAGATCTTAATCCCATTGAGAACTTGTGGTCAATCCTCAAGAGGCGGGTGGACAAACAAAAACCCACTAATTCTGACAAACTCCAAGAAGTGATTATGAAAGAATGGGTTGCTATCAGTCAGGATTTGGCCCAGAAGTTGATTGAAGCATGCCCAGTCGAATTGCAGAGGTCCTGAAAAAGAAGGACCAACACTGCAAATACTGACTCTTTGCATAAATGTCATGTAATTGTCGATAAAAGCCTTTGAAACGTATTCAGTTCATCACAAAAGCAGTTTAGCAGCAAACTTTGTCAAAACTAATATTTGTGTCATTCTCAAAACTTTTGGCCACGACTGTAGTCTGATGTGAAGGAGATCAGGGTAATAGAGTTTTATACTTCTTATAGTTTGAAGTTCTCTTGGGAAAATTGGAAATCATAATTATGATATAATTCGCATTCAAGTGGTTTTTGTTAGAGGGAAAAAAAAGGAACATGTTTGGCATTTTCATATCTCTTTTTCTTTTTTACTTCCAGACAAATAGCATTTTAATGCTGATGCAACCAAATGAAGCGCAGTATATTTGTATTAGTTGTGTAAGTGTTGTTTAATAATGTACTTTATCATTTCTGTGCCACAACTGAGAACAATGGGAAATGTGTTCATGGTGTCAGTGTTTTTTAAGGAATTTTCCAGGTTATATTCATCTTAAAAGGACTGATCGTCAAACAGTGATAAGTCTATCATCATACTCACCTTCACATTGTTCCAAACCCAAATGATTTTCCTCCTTTTGTACAATGCAGGAGATGTTAGGCAGAATGACATCCTCCATTTACTTTCATTGTATGGAAAACAGACACAATCAAAGTGACTGCTGACTGAGACTGTCAGTCCCCAATATTATGAAAGACATCTCCTTTTGTGTTCCACGGTAAAAAGAAAGCATGTCATGCAGGTTTGGAACAACATAAGAGTGAGTACATTAATAGATGACAGAATTTTCATTTTTGGGTAAACTATCCCTTCAATGTCTTTATTTTCAAGACTGTTGACTCATTATTGAAGTATGTTTCAACCACTTAACTTGCAATTGCAAGTTTATGTCACACAATTCTGACTCATTCCTCACAATTGCAAGTTTATATCACACAACTTTATACCTTGCAATTGCAAATTTAAATCTCACAATTCTGACTTTATAACTCGCAATTGCAAATTTAAATCTCACAATTTTTACTTATTCCCAGAATTGTGTGATATAAACTCGCAATTGTGACTCGCAAATAAAAAAAAAATTCTTGCAATTGCAGGTTTATATTTCACAATTCTGACTTTTTTTTCCCTCAGATTTGTGACAGAAACTCGCATTTGTGAATTTTAAAGTGGAAAATAACTGATATGTTTTCAGAATTGTGAGTTTATATCTTTCAATTCTGACTTTATAACTTGCAATTGTGAGTTTATATCTTACTTTATAACTCACAATTCTGCCCTCCAAAGGCAAAGCGCAGTAACTACACATTTGGTCAAAAGTTAAGGCTTAAAATGGACTTTGTGACAACAGTCTTGTGGCAAAGTCTCCTGGTTCAATTTTGTCCCGTTTCAGAGAAACGAGTGTGTCAACATGTTTGACTAGCTGGCGTAAAAACTTTAAAGGCATTTTTCTCAGATTCAGTGTTGGCGTAGTTACTGCTCTTTGCCTTTGTAGGGCAGAATTGCGAGTTTATATCATACAATTCTGACTTAATTCCTCAGAATTGCGAGTTTATATCTCACAATTTTGACTTTATAACTTGCAATTGCAAATTTAAATCTCACAATTCTGAGAAAAAAGTTTGGAATTGCAAGATAAAACTCACAGTTCTGACTCACAAATGCAAATTTTTCTTGCAATTGCAGGTTTATATTTCGCAATTCTGACTTTATTCTCCGATTTGTGACATAAACTCACAATTGCGAGTTATAAAGTGGAAAAAAGACTCATTTGTTCTCAGAATTGCGAGTTTATATCTTGCAATTCTGACTTTATAACTTGCAATAGCGAGTTTATATCAGACAATTGTGACTTATTTCTCAGAATTGTGAGTTTATATCACACAATTCTGACTTTATGACTTGCAATTGCAAATTTAAATCTCAAAATTCTGAGAAAAAGGTCAGAATTTCAAAATATGAACACAATTCTGACCTTTTTGCCAGAATTGTGTGATATAGCAATTCTGAGAAAAAAGTCAGAATTGTGAGTTTATATCTCGCACTTCTGACTTTATTTCTCAGAATTGTACATTTATATCTTGCAATTCTGACTTTATAACTTGCAATTGTGAGTTTATATCACACAATTCTAACTTAATTCCTCAGAATTGTGAGTTTATACCTCACAATTCTGACTTTATAACTTGCAATTGCAAATTTAAATCTCACAATTCTGAGAAAAAAAGATTCTCAGAATTGTGAGATAAAAAGTCGCAATAACCTCTTTTTATTTTTTATTCAGTGGTGGAAACATGCTTCAATAATGAGGCAACAGTCTTAAAAAGGAAGACATTAAAGGGATAGTTCACCCAAAAATAAAAATTCTGTCATCATTTACTGTATTCACTCTTGTGTTGTTCCAAACCTGCATGATATGCTTTCTTTTTACAGCACACAGTTCTGACTTTATTACTCAGAATTGCGAGTTTATATATCACAATTCGGAAAAACAAATCAGAATTGCAAATTTGTGTCACAATTCTAAGAAAAAAGTCAGAATTGACTCAAAAAAAAAAATTGTTCAAAAACTTGCAATTGCGTGAAAAAAAGTCAGAATTGTGAGAAAAAAAATCACAATTAGTTTTAATACAATAGTGGAAACTGGCTTTAATAGCCTTATACATCGGTTAAATTAGTCATTTCTTGCACACTTCAATCGCCATTCTTCATTAACAAACAAATTGTGGTAAATCAATTTTCCATTACACCTTAATTCTGACTTTTACCAATTAGCTTTTGTCTTGAACCTTTAATCAATAAGATAATTGAGTTGATGATTCAAGGGTCAATAAAAAAAAAAAAAAAATATATATATATATATATATATATGTGTGTGTGTGTGTGTGTGTGTGTGTGTGTGTGTGTGTGTGTGTGTGTAGAGAATGTGTAAGAACCATAAAAGTATCATGCAAGTAGATCATACAGCTTGTGTGTTATATATAAACTCTTCTGAAGCCATACAATTGCTTTTTGCAATAGAGTCTGAAAATCAAGATCCACAACACAAAATGAAACACATTTACAGATAATACACTTGCAGTGGAGGCATAGCAGACAAGTGGCCCAGATGGTTTAGAAATATGAAGCTTGTATTCTTGTTAAATTTGTGCAGGTGAATTCCTCAATACAAAAAGGTACTTTTCTAGTTGAAGGAACATGCACTATACTGATGAAATTCCTATGGATGGAAAGCTATGGTCTATACAAGCAGTGTATTTTTTGATGTGCTTGCACAGTTACCAAGCTAAAGTAAACAGGTTTATTTTATGAGCTGATCATGATATGAGCTGAAGGACTTTTTTCCGGGTGTGATCTTTGCACAGGCAAGGGTTTATAAGCAATTCTACCACACCAGTCTAATGCTAACGCATGTGAAGTGTTATGATTATAATACCTTCAAAAAGGTGTTGTATTTGAATATTTTAAATGTTTCTTTGTAGTGCTGCATGCTTGTCTGCTAGGCTTTATTATAACTGTAAATCTCTCTCTCATTCGTTTATATACACTGAAGGACGATTCAGAAGTATTGTCTGTGGTAAATGACAGCATGCAATAAAAATGTGTTGAAACTCTTCTTTTAAAGTAATCTCTATGGCTGTAAGTGGAAAATGTCCCAAAAGAAAATCATTAAAATAACAATTTTACCTTAGATTAGCCAAGATTCCGATTAATGCTGCCTTCATGTGCTATCGTAATTATGGTAAATACCAAAATCCGACATCTAAATTGCACATGAACACCCACTCACGTTGTAATTTCCACTGGAAAGCTCGAAATTTTTTATGATACCCGAGTTGCCGAGATGGGATAAACTTTGACCTTTCAACATGGCGGACAGCAACGGAACTATACTGAATGGTAAACATTCCATGATGTTAAAAGTAAAAAAAACTTATATAGGCTATATAAAATATATATACGTATATAGGCTTATATAAAAACTTATATAGGCTAGCTAAAACAGAACCATTAGTTAGTATTGTCTTTAAAAAAAAAACTACACTATTCATGATCAATAAGATATACAGCCTATCATTTATCGTTTGCGTTTTGATGCATCCTTTTCTTTCTGTAGCAGATGTATTAGGGAGTTTATAACCGTTTTAAAACTTTTACCCAAATAGCATGTGAGGACAAATTCCGAGTCCGCCATGTTTCTCTTCACTACGACAACAAAAGCACCTGAACACGACACACTGGTAATTTCCACTTCACAAGTGGAAAGCATCATCTTTCCCATATCACATGAAGGCAGCATAATAAATGGTGTTTTATTGTTAAGAGTGCATATAAGGTGCTGTCAGGAACCTTCAGCCAGTGTTGTGCCTGAACGAGTTCATTGAACGATCGTTCATGAACTCGTTCATAATTTGGGTGAACGTGAACTGAACGTGCTGTATATCTGCCTGATGAACGTGAACGTGAACGCGCTCATTCTGGCGTTTATGAACGTCGTTCTCTCGTAGTTCAATTTTGTTCTAGAGAGTGCCAGATTTCCATGGAGCCAGGCAAAATCCCGGCTATAACCACGGACTGTACAATATCTACGCTACAACCGCTACAACACAATCTAAAACGGGCCTTATTATATAGGGAAAAAGACGGCAACAGCAGCCACCACAGAGTCGCACCGCGCATGCGTCATCAAATTGCGAAGAATGAATGGAGGCAAAATCCGATGAAGGTAGCGGGTACTACTTTATGAATGAAACGTCATATGTCCACCGAAAATAATTTTTTAATTTCTTTCTTAATTCCTCATTAAAAAACATTCAAGCAGCACGTTCTTCCTCATGTTTCTGAGAATATACTGTAGGGTGAAAGTAAATGTTTGCTAATATTATAATATTTTATTACTTCCCTTGCAAAACAGGTAATAAAATGTTACACTAGCGTTCAAATGTTTAAGACTTGTCTTTAAAGAAGTTTCTTATGCTCATCAAGGCTGTTTTTATTTGATTAAAAATACAGAAAAAAAATAATATTGCATGTTTTTACAAATAAAATAATGTTGTTGTTTTTTTTTTTTTTTAACATACTTTAAAATAGAATTTATTCCTGGGATGAAAAGCTGATTTTTGTTTATCAGCTGTTACTCCAGTCTTAAGTGTCACATGATTCTTCAGAAATCATTCTAATATGCTGATTTATTATTAGAATGATCAATGATAGATAACCGATTGTGCTGCCAAATTTTTTTTTGCAACCTGTGATTTTTTTTCCAGGATTCTTTTATCAATAACAAGTTTAAAAAGTACAGTGTTTATTTAATATATAAATATTTTCTAACAATCTAAATGATTTATTATTAACTTTTAATAAACTTTTAATCATTAACTTAATACATCCTTAGTAAATAAAAGTATTAATTTCTTTAAAAAAAAAAAAGAAACAATAAAAATTTACTGACCCCAAACTTTTGAATGGTGGTGTATATTATAAAAATAAAATAATAAATAACCAGTCCAACAAAATAGAGCTTATTCAAGCAGCACGTTCTTCCTCATGTTTCTGAGAATATACTGTAGGGTGAAAGCTGCAGCTGGATACGAGTGTGGACTGAATGAGGGGCAACAACTGGAAAATGCCAGTATTCTTAGGGTAACAGCTTGCAGCAACATACTTGAAAAAGTAAAAGAACTATGAACTAGTTCATTTTGGAACCTGCGAACTTAGTTCAAAAAATTTGAATTATGAACTATGAACTGAACTAGTTCATTTTAAAATGTGTGAACTGAACTTTGAACTAGTTCACGTAGAAAAAGAACTTTCCCAACACTGCCTTCAGCACTGTATATTACTGTACAGTCGTGGCCAAAAGTTTTGAGAATGACACAAATATTAGTTTTCACAAAGTTTGCTGCAAAACTGCTTTTAGATCTTTGTTTCAGTTGTTTCTGTGATGTACTGAAATATAATTACAAGCACTTCATACGTTTCAAAGGCTTTTATCGACAATTACATGACATTTGTGCAAAGAGTCAGTATTTGCAGTGTCGGCCCTTCTTTTTCAGGACCTCTGCAATTCGACTGGGCATGCTCTCAATCAACTTCTGGGCCAAATCCTGACTGATAGCAGCCCATTCTTTCATAATCACTTCTTGGAGTTTGTCAGAATTAGAGGGTTTTTGTTTGTCCACCCGCCTCTTGAGGATTGACCACAAGTTCTCAATGGGATTAAGATCTGGGGAGTTTCCAGGCCATGGACCCAAAATTTCAACGTTTTGGCCCCCGAGCCACTTAGTTATCACTTTTGCCTTATGGCACGGTGCTCCATCGTGCTGGAAAATGCATTGTTCTTCACCAAACTGTTGTTGGATTGTTGGAAGAAGTTGCTGTTGGAGGGTGTTTTGGTACCATTCTTTATTCATGACTGTGTTTTTGGGCAAAATTGTGAGTGAGCCCACTCCCTTGGATGAGAAGCAACCCCACACATGAATGGTCTCAGGATGCTTTACTGTTGGCATGACACAGGACTGATGGTAGCGCTCACCTTTTCTTCTCCGGACAAGCCTTTTTCCAGATGCCCCAAACAATTGGAAAGAGGCTTCATCGGAGAATATGACTTTGCCCCAGTCCTCAGCAGTCCATTCGCCATACTTTTTGCAGAAGATCAATCTGTCCCTGATGTTTTTTTTTTGGAGAGAAGTGGCTTCTTTGCTGCCCTTCTTGACACCAGGCCATCTTCCAAAAGTCTTGGCTTCACTGTGCGTGCAGATGCGCTCACACCTGCCTGCTGCCATTCCTGAGCAAGCTCTGCACTGGTGGCACTCCAATCCCGCAGCTGAATCCTCTTTAGGAGACGATCCTGGCGCTTGCTGGACTTTCTTGGAAGCCCTGAAGCCTTCTTAAAAAGAATTGAACCTCTTTCCTTGAAGTTCTTGATGATCCTATAAATTGTTGATTTAGGTGCAATCTTAGTAGCCACAATAACCTTGCCTGTGAAGCCATTTTTATGCAACGCAATGATGGCTGCACGCGTTTCTTTGCAGGTCACCATGGTTAAAAATGGAAGAACAATGATTTCAAGCATCACCCTCCTTTTAACATGTCAAGTCTGCCATTCTAACCCAATCAGCCTGACATAATGATCTCCAGCCTTGTGCTCATCAACATTCTCACCTGAGTTAACAAGACGATTACTGAAATGATCTCAGCAGGTCCTTTAATGACAGCAATGAAATGCAGTGGAAAGTTTTTTCGGGATTAAGTTAATTTTCATGGCAAAGAAGGACTATGCAATTCATCTGATCACTCTTTATAACATTCTGGAGTATATGCAAATTGCTATTATAAAAACTTAAGCAGCAACTTTTCCAATTTCCAATATTTATGTAATTCTCAAAACTTTTGGCCACGACTGTATAATGTTGCTGACTCTGTGCCTTTTTATTTAAAGAGCATGCAGTTTTTATTTACTGTAAGCAGCTATTTCGTAGGTTTTGCATACCTAGTTTTGTTGAATGAAAACTTCAGTCAAAGTAGTTTTTCCCTGCAAAATTTAATTTGAATGTTATTTCTTCTCATATAGTGACATATCCAAATGCCCATTTTGTCATAGAAACACAACTGTTTTAAAGAGAAATATTG
>NC_133366.1:41827321-41877321 GCF_049309525.1 Garra rufa | reverse complement strand
AAATCATAATCTGCGTGACCCTGCCGTTGATTTGCTTTGATGACGTTCCAGGGCATTCCAAATGAGCGATTATTGTCAGCGAAGTCCACTTCAACGGATGTACCGTGCTAAGGGAGTAGGGAGCAGTGAACACTGCGTAGGGACCCTGTCGATCGGAACGCACCTTATAGAATACCAAAGACATGTCACTCGTGTAGTTTTGAATGGGGAACAATGAAACGGTCATCATGGCCGCGAAGCTCCGCCTTCTTAGTGAAAGAGCCAATCGTTGATCAGTAAAGTCAGCGCGTCACTGCATCTGCAGTTAGAAGTCCCGGTTGCTATAGAAACAGCCGGCGCATAGATATATATACAGTTTTGGAGAATTTGATGTTTCCCCATTCAAAGAGATAGGAGCTGCACTTTGATGCCCGAGAGGCGTTTCAAAGATGGCCGCCGAGTGACATGACTTGTCTTAAAAGGACTTTGCTATAACATAAGTTCGCGGCGCTCAGGGGGCGGAGTTGTGAAGTTTGACTGACAGTTTGAGCAGTTCTAAGAGATGCGCTTTTTAATGCCTTTAATTGGTTAAATATTTGTTAAAAAGACAAACAGACGTAAAGGATTATCAATAGCATTGATTTACAAAAAAAAAAAAAACTCCCGAAAAAAGGGCACTTCCGAGTGTAATTACAAAAAGGGCATGTGCTCTGCACAGGTTGAGCCCTACCTGTGCACCTGCCTGTGTATCTATATCTGTCTGTCTAGTCTATCTACACATTTGTCTACTTATAGTCTATCTATATATTATATCTATATCCTCTATCTTTTTTTGGGTGATGCTTTCGACTACTCGCTAGACAGTGTTGGGAAGGTTACTTTGGAAATGTAATAGGTTACAGATTACAAGTTACTTGATTTAAAATGTAATAAGTAGTGTAACTTTTCAATTACTTTATAAAGTAATGTAACTTATTACTTTTAATTACTTTTTGATTACTTTTCTAATTTTTTTATATTTTCAACTGTTATTCAGCATTCAACATTTAAACCAGGGAGAGTTTATCTTACAGTAGCACTCAACATTGATTATTGTCAGACTTTCAAAATCCTTCATCACTTGAATAAAGTAAGGGATGATAAACATCTTTATTTTGCGGTAACAACTGGCTACATTATCAACAACATTATCCCACTTATTACACAACTTCTTTATAGATTATTAAGATTTAGGTCAAAATTATTAGACACGAAACACTGATCTGAGTTGAAATATTTGAACGCAAACTTCCATGAAGAAATCAGTTGCTAGCAAACGGCAAGTTCAAATTAGACATTTTAGGTATACAGTGCAGTCTTACCAGTTTTCTTACACAACATTTCACCACATAAATAATTAAGGAAGTAGTACTAGTTTGTTAGTTATCTTATAATCCATTACAGTGTACAAAAAAAAAAAAAAAAAAATGGCAGCAGCTTCATTTGTATGAAGTGAGTCCACGATACCAGGATGACAGAATTAAGAAATTGTCCACATAATATTGAATTAAGCTTTAATAATTTATTAGCTAACCAAACACAAAGCTTCCGCCAAGAAAAATGATCAAGCATACTGACTTAAGTTGCCCTGAATGTCGTGACTGACCAATCAGAATCAAGCATTCCACTTTTTTTTTTTTTTTTTTTGGGGGGGGGGGGGGGGTCTTTTTATGCCTTTTGCTGTGATAGGACCGTAGAGAGCTGGGAGGAGAGAGGGGAGCGGGATCGGCAAAGGACCTCAAGACGGGAATCAAACTGGGGTCACCGTGAGCGCAGTTGCACTATCTGTCATAACAAGATCATAACATAAATAACATCATGAGAAATAGTTTAATAGCTGTGATACCGGGTTTGAAATTAAATGTTTGCATAGTTATGACAGGAAACACGAGCATCTAACAATGCCTTGGAAAAAACAATCTTAAAACATAAAGTATATTTATAAACAGGGTTCGAATTACGGGGGAGCTAAGGGGAGCTCGGCTCCCCTGAAAAGAACCTGCTGGGCTCCCCTGAAAGCCTACTTTGAGACATTTAGGGGGAGCTCTAAAACACTTTCCATTTTTTGTGTCGCATATAGATTTTGATTTTCTGTACATTAAGGTTCCTGAAATAAATGATGATATTAAAAATGTGTCAATGTTGTGTGTTTATTCGCTCATTACATTACTATTTCCCAACACTATTTTCCGCTGTCTCCTGCTGTGACCATCCATGCGTGGCGGCGCTGCACTGAAATTACTACGTTTACGTCACCACTTGAACTTCTTTAAGGTAAGAATCATGGAATTACTTGATCTGTGCGTTTGTGAGGATTGGCCCTAATCCTATTTAATATTGATGTATTTTTTATGATTGTTATGTGAGTTATTCTGTTTTCATCATGATTTGCATGATGTAGGCCTAAGCGATTCAGAACCGTGGACAGAGCTGTTTGCCCTAACACTGACAGCACTGACTGACGCTTGCGTTTTGAAGTAAACGGTTTACTAAGTAAACAATAGGTTTACTGTAAACCCGAAAGCCACTTTGTAATTCGAACCCTGTTTATAAACCCAAATAGGAAAAAAAAAAAAAAAAAAAAAAAAAAAAAACAATAAGCATGTGTCCTATTCTGTGTCCTAAACTCCTGAAACATTGGTGTCTCATTTTAGAGCATTCAATGCAATTTATGAAAGAAGTCAATTAAATCTTTAAGTGGGGGTGAGTGTGTGAAAAAATTCAAATGTAATCCCCTTTGTAATCTCTGGCATTTTTCAGAAGTAACTGTAATTTAATTACACATGTTTTCTCAGTAACTGTAACTAATTACAATTACATTTATTTTGTAATTAAATTACGTAATTCAGTTACATGTAACTTTACTCCCCAACACTGTCGCTGGATAAGGTATGTGTTATTTATACTCGCAGCTTTTCAAACAGATGGTAAGGTAGATGGAGAAAAAAATTATTATAGCTGTATATTTTCTGCTGTCTTTTCTCACATGCTTGAACTAGAGGAGATATATGCACATAATCTCGTAGCCACGGGTGTTTGCTGTTCGAGTCTGTTCTGTAGATGATAAAGTTTCGCCGGTGGATTGTATGCTAACTAGACTTACGCATTAACGTGATGGGATAAAGATGGAGGGTGCTCACGGGACACGAACGCCGAATCCACGCTCCCACCCACTTCGACTGTGCGATTGATTGCAGAAGTGAAATCAAAACGCGCGCGGTGGAACAACAGAGGGCGTGAGACGCAGAGCATACAGCACGCACGTGTGGTGACGCCGGTGGAATGTTAACCAGCCCCGGTGCAGCAGCAGCAGGACAGCCGCGCCGAGATCTGATGCTCCTCCGCTAGCAATTTCCTCTCCCATCACCAAACGCACTGAGATTGACCAAGGAAACCCTCCTACGTTAGTTTCAAACCATTCCATCCCACGAAATGAACGCATGTATGAGACCGAGAACACGGGATGGAGAGTGTAGACGGAGAAGGGCTGCTCCTTTTGTTGTGTGACTGTAGTATTACGTTCAGTCAGTGCTGCATTGCGCTCGCGCATCCGCGTGGCTACGGGGCAGCCCGTGCTGGGATCGGAGAGAGAGTGTGTGCGATACATGCTCATTGTTCACAGGATGAGCGAAAAGCACTGCCGCATTCAGACAACGAGAGTACTTTTTCGTGATTCAGAAACAACAAAAGCAATAAAATAACAAGAATGTTGTGAAGAAAGGATTTAGATTATATTGTTAGCCTGATCAGAAATAATCAAAATAACGAAAAACCACGTGATCTAATCTAAATGATCCCTTGTAACAAATAATCTATCTATCTATCTATCTATCTATCTATCTATCTATCTATCTATCTATCTATCTATCTATCTATCTTTCTGGTTCACCGTTGACTCTTCTATTTGTGGCCAAAGACCTTGACCTCGACCCAATCTTGTGACCTTTTTCAGTATTATTGTGTTCAACTTGATCATAGTAGTTAATGAACAAAGTAACTTGAGCACACCTGAACATATTCAAGACATTTCTTAGTATGTTTTTGTGAAGGCCATAATGACATGTCTTAGAAATGCCAGGTCCATTGTGAGAGACCCCAGTGACCCCAGTTGTTTCGTCTGTTTCTTGCGAAACAGCTTCTAACCACAAGCGATAATACTGCTAAACACATAACCACTGCTTCACTGCATCAACACTCAAAACAAATTTAAATGGATGTTATAGTTGCTTTGTTTCTTTTTGTGTGTAGCCTACGCGCTTTGTAGGCTATTTTATAAACTTTTTTTTTACTACAGCAGACAAATGCATTTCAGTGTCAACAAGTACTGCTGTGTTGATGCACATTTGTCAAAAGAAACTGAGTCTAACGACATGGTTAATTTTAAATGCTTCATATTTAGGACAGTGTTGTGAAAATTATTTGTATGGTTTAATTAGTTGTTCTGTTTGTACACAAGTGCTTCGTTGGACTTATCTAGTTGTATCAGTGTATTTTTTGCTTCTGAGGTATTTTGTTTTGTGGTCGTATGCAAACACACCCCCTGTATTTGCGCTTTTAGACTGGTTAAAAGGAAAGCGCGAGCTCCTTCGAGACACTCACGGTCTCCCGTTTCATCTGAACGGTCGAGTTACGTAGCGAGGGAAGTGTTGCAGTGAACGGAGGGGGAAGAGAGAGGGAGAGGTTGAGAGAGAGGGAGAGACTGCAGCATCATTTGAGGGACGTTCACATGCAGTGCAGTAGAACGTGCAGGTGAGGGGAGGAGGAGAATGCGGGACTTTTTCCTCAAACACTTCACACACATCCACTACGGACTCCGGGGGAATTACTAAAGGCTTTTGTTGCTACTTCTCTATCCTGCTTGCCATCTTTCCATAAGTGGCTAATTTACGTGCTCCGAGAAGTCGAACTGAAAAGCTTTTCTCTTTGTCAAGTTCACCGTAAAGGAATCTATAAGAGCTTGGCACGCGTGCGTAAGACTGCGGGGAAAGCTTTCCAATTTTCCTCTCGCTGTGGCTTAAGGTAAGAGAACCTATAATATCGGGAAAAGACTTTAAAAAGCACTTTGGCGTATTCCCAGCCAGTAGCGCAAGCTCTGGGATGCGAATGTGAGAGCTGAATTCACAGACAGATCTCTTTTGTGTTCTACTGCATTGCAGTTTAAAACAGTGAAAGCGCGAGAGGAGCCCGCGCTCCGCAGCATCTCAATGAGCCGGACAAAGTCATTTAAACTGCTCAAATTTGACTCCCGTTTACTCCTAAAAGGCACAAAGGAGCATTCTTGTCCGTAAAAGAGCCGTAAAGACTTATCGCCGATGCCGAGCGCCTCACAAAGTGGATGTTTTATTTTATCGTGTTGAAAACGTGACCGGGGAACTAAAAGACTGTCGGAGAAAATAAGATTTTTGCCGAAGGAAGCCTTTATAGAGATTAATCGGTGGCGAGTCTGTCTTGGACCAGAGGAAGCCGCAGATAGAGAGTGAGAGAGAAAGAGAGAGAGAGTCATGGGGAGCTGGAGCGTTGGCGCAGTGCACTCCGCGCGCTGCTACCTCGTGCTTATCCTGCAGCTGCTGACTCAGCTCCCGAGCGCCAATTCAGTGCTGCGCTACCGCGTGGCGGAAGAGGGGCCGGCCGATGTGCACATCGGGAACGTGGCTTCAGACCTGGGGCTGTCCACCTCTGGGATTGGGACTGGTGATGTCACTTTCGCTTTGGAATCCGGCTCTGAATACTTCAAAATTGACAACGTCACCGGAGAGCTTACTACAGGCAGCAAGAGGATTGACAGAGAGAAGCTGCCGCAGTGTCAGATGATATTTGATGAGAACGAGTGCTTTTTGAACTTTGAGGTGTCAGTCATAGGCCCCCTGCAGAGTTGGGTGGATCTGTTTGATGGCCGTATTGTAGTCACAGACATCAATGACAACACCCCCTCTTTCCCTTCACCAGTACTCACACTCTCCGTTGAGGAGAATCGCCCAATCGGCACTCTCTATCTCCTTCCCACAGCCACAGACCGTGATTTCGGTCGCAATGGCATTGATCGCTATGAGCTTATCCAGGACAGTAGAGATGGGGGGTCATCTTTGCGGCGACCTGCGAATGGACCGACAAATGGGAACGGCGCTGACCGAAGGAGAGGGTCAGAAACAGGGACAGGACCTGCCAGCAGGAGCAGCGTGTTTGAACTCCAAGTTGCTGACACACCTGAAGGACAGAAACAGCCTCAGCTAATAGTGAAAGGGCCTCTGGACCGCGAAGCGCGGGATTCTTATGAACTCGTGCTACGTGTTCGTGATGGTGGCAACCCTCCTCGCTCCTCACAGGCTCTGTTACGTGTGTCCATCACGGATGTCAACGACAACAGCCCCCGCTTCGAAAGAGCCGTGTATGAGGCAGAAATGGCTGAAAACGCCCCACCTGGCACACCTGTCCTGCAGGTGCGTGCCACAGACCGTGACGTTGGCGTGAATGGACAGGTTGAGTATGTGTTTGGAGCAGCGACAGAATCAGTGAGGCGCCTTCTGAGGCTGGATGAAGCATCAGGTTGGCTGAGCGTTCTGCATCGTATAGACCGCGAGGAAGTTTCGCAGCTACGCTTCACCATCACAGCTCGTGACCGCGGCCAACCGCCTCGCACTGACCGCACCACAGTCGTTCTCAACGTAAGGGATGAAAATGACAATGTACCCATAGTGGAAATTCGAAAAATTGGGCGAATACTTGTTCGGGATGGCGCCGCAATGGTTCCAGAGAACGTCTTGGTGGACACCCCAGTGGCGTTAGTGCAGGTGTCAGACCGCGACCAGGGAGAGAATGGCGCGGTTACTTGCACTGTGGTCGGAGATGTACCATTCACGTTGAAACCGGCCGGTGAGACAGCCCTGGCACCTCCACCGGCCACAGACGATGCATTTGAGCGCAACAAAAAGAAATATTTTCTTCACACCTCAGCACTTTTGGATTATGAAACTACTCGAGAGTACAGCGTCACCATCGTGGCGGTGGACTCCGGTAGCCCAAGCCTCTCTAGTAATAGTTCCCTTCTGGTGCGTGTGGTGGACATAAATGACCACGCCCCCACTTTTGCCCAAAGCTTAGTGGAAGTGCATTTTGCAGAAAATAATGCCCCAGGGGAACGTGTGGTCACTGTAGTGGCTTCTGATGCTGACAGTGGCAAGAATGCAGAGATTGCATATTCACTGGACCCGTCTGTTAATGGAGCATTTTACATTGATGCAGATAACGGTGATATTCGTGCAACTGGGGCTCTAGATAGAGAGCAGAGGGAACGCTATGAATTCCGTGTGATAGCGAAAGATAAGGGCACCCCATCTCTGCAGGGCTCTGCTACTGTCGTAGTCCAGGTCACAGACAGAAATGACAACGCGCCCAAATTTGTCCAGGAAGTCTTTACATTCTATGTCAAAGAGAACCTGCTCACTAATAGCCCTGTCGGCATGGTGACTGTTACCGATGCAGATGAAGGCGAGAATGCAGAGTTGAGTCTTTTTGTTGAGCACGATGAAGAAGAGGGTGGAGAGGAGGGCAAAGATGGGAAGCAAGAAGTTTTCTCCATTGAAAATAACACTGGAACTATCTTCTCCTCTGCATCCTTTGACCGCGAACGACGTAGCACATACTCATTCCGCGTGCGTGCCGTCGATGGCGGAGAACCGCCACGGTCTGCCACCGCCACCGTCTCCCTGTTTGTCACTGATGAAAATGACAATGCGCCATCCATCATATCACCCGCTAATGAATCATACACCCTCCTGCCACCCGCTAGCGGGGCTCGGACTGTAGTCCGGACAGTCTCAGCCTCCGATGGCGACACAGGGTCAAATGCCGATCTCCGGTACGCTCTGGTAGGCGGAAACCCTTTTCGTCTGTTTGAGATTGGCTCTAGTAGTGGGGTCATAACCTTGGCAGAGCCCCTGGAGAGAAGACACAGGGGTCTGCACCGCTTGGTGGTCCGGGTCAATGACAGTGGCGTGCCTTCCCTTTGTGCCACGGCACTGGTGCATGTCTTCATCAATGAGAGCTTGGCCAACGCTACGCTGGTGGATGCACAGGTGAGACACATGCTGTTAATAAACAAACACAAGCAAAGGGTAATTCAATATAGAGAAAGAATAACAGCTTGTGCTGTTAAACAATAACATAACCAAATAGGAACAAATAAAGTGACAAGGATTGAATTTGAATAGAGTTATTTTATTTGACATGAGAGGATGGAGCTGAGAAGTGAACTGCAATAAGAAACTTTGCACAACTAGGAAATCCTATCAAGAAATAGCACTTTTTTTCTTAAATATTGCTGTTTATAAATATTCATGCATCAAATTGCTGTTGACCCACATTGGATATTTGATAGAGGGATGCACATACAGATACAAAGATGAAAGATGCACAAACACGCTCGCATACTCATACACAGTCACACTTGCCTGCGCAGAAAAACTATGATTGAATATCCAAGCCTTGACATGATAATTGAGAAGTCTGGGCCTTGCACTGGGGATGAATGTGTATGCGTGCATGTGTGTGGTTGAGCAGACAGAGCTGTAAAATGAGGATGCAGTTATCAAAGGGCAGACACACCATTTATGACTTTCCATTTTCGCTCTCTCTCTCTCTCTGTATGTCTCGCTCCCTCTCACTCAGGTGGCCCGCAGCCTTGCAGTCCCCCTCTATATGGATATTGCAGGTGACCCAGACAGCGAGAGAGCTTTGGGTAAACAGCGCCTGAGCGTTGCCATCGGTGTCTTGGCTGGTGCTGCTGCCGTTATTCTGGTGATCCTTCTGGTTGTGACAGCAAGACAGTGTGGGGCGCAGGGTAAGAATGGCTATGAGGCTGGGAAGAAGGAGCCAGAAGAGGACTTTTTCAGCCCACAGCCTCCCCCTCTACAAGCCCAGGGCTCCCAAAATGAGCGTGGGCGCAAACCGCGCAGAGACAAGCGTAATAACGGTACTGCCAAATCTGAGCGTTCGTTGTACAGTGGAATTATGACGGTGAATGGCTGCAGACGTGGGGGAGTCGATGAAGAAGAGGAGGATGAAGAGGCCAGCAGTGCCAGTGAGAGGATTGCAGCACGTTACTGTGCAGCAGCTAACGGAGACCCCAGCAGTCCAAGACTAGGCTCAAGACGTCACCAGTCGAGTCCAGATCTGGCCCGCCACTACAAGTCCAGCTCACCTTTGCCTGCAGTGCATCTTCAGCCCAATTCCCCACCCGTGGAAGGCAAGAAGCACCAGGCTGTGCAGGAACTGCCCCCCACCAACACCTTCACTGGCAACGGCACCGGTAATGCAGACGCCATGTCACTCAGCTCAGACCAGTGCTCCGATTACGGCTGCCAAACTGTCAAGTACAGCAAACAGGTAAGAACGAGATCTATGACTCAATTTCATCACTGCACCATCAACAAGTACAAGCAAGCCATGTCTGAGAATTGTAATAGTTCAGGATCAGTTTGTCCAGCAAGGAGTAACATTTACCCAAAATGTTACAAGCCTTGTCAGGACAAAGGCCTCAAGCTTGAACTAGATTCGGATTCCAAAACTAACCTAAATTCAGCCGATCCTGTGGGATATTCCTGTATTAATATAGAAAACGCTGATAGCCCATTGGATTACCCTACACGTTTTCTTTATTTCTTTGAGTACACTGTAATTAGATTTTCTAAGAAATAAGCTGGTATATATGCAAGACGGTTTCCACCTTAGAGGAAAAAAAGAAGTGGAAGATAATGTTTAAAATAAATAAAGTCAAGCTGTGAGATATAGTCACACCGTGAGACAAAAATCACAACTGTGGCACATAAAGTAACAACTGTGAAATAGAGTCACATTGTACAGGGACATTTTGTCAAGTTGCATTGTGAAATATAGTCACATTCTTTTTTCAGAATAAAAAAGTCACAACTATGAGATAATTTCACAAAGTTGCATGATAGGGAGGTTAAAATAACAGTAATAATTGTTATGTAAAGTCACAATTACATTTTACAGGTGGAAACAGGCGTCTCTGGATATTTAACACATTTTTTCTGATC
The DNA here is from genome assembly GCF_049309525.1 of Garra rufa. NCBI lineage: Eukaryota > Metazoa > Chordata > Actinopteri > Cypriniformes > Cyprinidae > Garra > Garra rufa. Next base: position 41,867,248 of record NC_133366.1, on the reverse strand, counting down.
TTGTCAGTTCCCTTTGGGTTATTTTGTAGTTCTGAAGTGAATTGAAACTCTCAGTGAAATCCCATCCCATTCCAGTACTTAAGAAACAGCTAAACTACTTGTAGACAAGCACAAATGAGACAACCACTGCAGTCAGCCTGTAATGTTGTTGTGTTACTGCGTGTGGAGTGGTTAAGGTTATATGGTGCTAACTGCTTGCTCTCCTTTCCAGGAGTAGCTACTGAAAATAGACTGTCGAAGAGAGGAGAAATCTAACCCATTTTCTCTCACACCACCATAGATCTCTTTCCACTTGCTCAGTCTCTCTCTTGCTTTCTATCTTTCTCTCCATCATACTCTCCTTATTTGACAATCTTTCCACTCCTTTCCTCGTTCCTTCATTTTCTGAGACATGTTTGGAAGTGTTAAATATAGAGCGGAATATATGTCTACCTGCTTTGAGCGGAACTGGCCGGTGCGTTTGACAGCATATGCATGAAACGCTTGAGAGAGAAACCACGCAGGCTTGCAGAGTTGTCTGTTTTTGACTTAATCTGTCATCTTTACGCTTTCATCCAGGTCGTATATTTAATGCAGCATATCCAAACTGCTAGCTTAGCACTTAACGGAAGCATTAAAAAAAGATTACCTGTGCACCCTTTGACAGGCGCTTTGGACTAAGCCCGAACCAAAGGGTGGCCTCGTACTATAGAGAGGCATGGTTAAATTGAACACTGAGATCGCATTACATTTTCTGACAGGTGTTGGGAGCTTAAACCAAATCCGCCGAGGTCTACACGCGAGATATTGAGTCCTAAATGACATGTCATTTTTGGTCTTTTTAGCATGACTGACATTAGGATTGTAAGTCTCTTTACCCAGAGCCTAAAAAACAGCTGATGCAGTCGTTAGGGAGATGTGCGCCTCGCAAGACCTAATCAATCCATCCACGCTGGTGTGATCCTGACCGCAGTGGGTGGGTTAATCCAATACCGAGTCAATCCTCTTAATTTTTTTCGCTTAATAGAGAATTCGGTTGTGTATTTGTGCGCTTCTGCGTTCGTGGCCAAGAGTTTGGGGTGAGAGTGCATTAATGCTTACTGGTGAGTTTGTTGGACTCTTTCTGACGGTTTAATCAATTATTGATCACACTGTAATTAACTCCTCTACCGCGGAGCTTTGTGACCTAGCCTAAATCGAGCTCAGTGTAGACGGTGCGTGTATGACGGTATAGCGTGATGGCAAGCCAATACCTCTGTCTAAATTTGCAAACAGGCCTGAGCGTGGACGCATACATAAACGGCACTCTCGGAATTGAATGCCGATGAAAATGGAAATCCTGTTGACCTATATCTGTCTCTCTCTCTAGTGCACATCTCTCCCATCTTCTATAAATGCACAACTCAGCATGTTCCTAAGTGAAACTCCCAACTCCCTCTTTGCTGCAGCGCAGCGCACTTTTTCTATAGCTCCTCCCCCGTCCGCCCACTCACGCCAACACCATCGACCGGCTGCATTCTGTCCCCACAGCGGCCCACGTTCCTATCATTCAAATAGACAGAGCGGCAATCAATATACTAGGCTTGTTAATGTTGCGAGTGCCGACGCACACCTGCAGACGTGCCGCTCGGGTGTGCGGGGTTAACGGTCAGGCAGGTGGGCAGTAGGTGAGTCTGTGTAACTCAACACACACACTCGGGATCAGGCAACAGGTCAGATGGATAGTCGATATACTTGACACTCACACTTGCATGCTCACGGGGGCCATGCGTATGCTAGTGAGCACCGACTCCAGAGATAGATATTATAAATTAATGGAGGAGACTAGTGATGGAGGGGCCGGGAGACATTAGGAGACACATGGAGGGATATAGAAAGAGAGAGAGAGAGAGAAATGAGGGGAGATTGCTAATGCTCACCTCACTTTTGCAGGGCTGTATTGATTTTCATTGGGAAAGCATTATGAAAGCTTTTACATGGACGTGCACTGCAATGGTTATAAAGGATTGAGAATGATGGTGGAAGCATGTGTGTGTTTGTGTGTTTGACCTAGGAATGTTATTGAAGGCAAATTGTTAAAAAATGTCTGCTAAATCTGAAAAAATCTAATTTTGGGGACGTCCTTAAAAGTTGAAATGGTTCATTAGCAGACTAAATGATGTATTTATTCATCTCTAAAAATGCCAAACTTTATTTTAGGGATGAAGTTAAGTTTAGAATGGAGTGATTAGTATTAATAGTCTAATTTAAGGCAATTAGAAGTCCCCATTTAGATACATGCGTAGGAATTTCAGCATCGTTATGTTTTCTGATTGTCTTTTTGTTCACATTTTATGTCAGCTGCTCAATTAAAAGCCATTTACTGCAAATGCAAGTACACTTGCAGTAAATAACCTCAGTACTGTGTACTTCCCATAAAACTGTGTTGGACATCTGTGAAACGCAAGGCAATAAAAATGACAGAGGATGCTTTTCAGTGGCCAAGTGTAACGTACTGAAAAATGAGAGCTTAATAATTTATAGATGACACATTAGGTTAGTAACACTGATGGCCAGATGGGAGGTGTTCTCATGTGACCACCACATATCTTTGCAACAACAGCCATTAGTGCAAGGTTAACTCGTTGTTTATCCATATATTCCATATGTGACCTTGGACCACAAAGCCAGTCTTAAGTAGCATGGGTATGTTTGTAGCAATAGCCAAAAATACATTGTATGGGTTGTGTTTTATACCAAAAATTATTAGGATATTAAGTAAAAAATCATGTTCCATGAAGATATTTTGTAAATTTCCTCCCATAAATATATCAAAACTTAATTTTTGATTAATAATATACATTGCTAAGAATTTTAATTGGACCCTTTTAAAGGTGATTTTCTCAATATTTTGATTATTTTGCACCCTCATATTACAAATTTTCAAATAGTTGTATCTCGGCCAAATATTGTCCTATCCTAACAAACCATACATCAATGGAAAGCTTATTTATTAATGTATATATAATGTATAAATCTCATTGTCAAAAAATTGACCCTTATGACTGGTTTTGTGGTCTAGGGTCACATATATGAAAATAGGCATGTGTAAAATAGTGCATATGTGAAAAGCAGCCATGCAAGCTCTCATATGTTCTTTGTTATATTTCCAAGGTTTCAAATATGGAGATGCTTTATTGAAAAGTTATTCTTGCAGAGGCATGAAAGACAGCGTGAATTGCTGGTCGCAACCTATTTTACTTTCATAATGTGACATGTTTTCAATTGAAACAAGATATTCAGAAAGAAACAATGTAGACGGGAATCAACTGGGTCTTAAAAAATGGACGTTTAATACTGGAATTTTGCGAAGATAATGCCTAAAATCCTGTTTGACTATTGGTTGACATTATTCAATAGCCTTGCTATGGATGTTAACATAAAATGAAAAGTAATTTCAGTCATTTTTTCTTTTGAATAACATACAACAATGAATCATTCAACATATGCTATCCACAAATGTGCATTTGGAAAGTAAAATCAAGATTTTATGTTGATTTGAGTCATTTTTAATACCAAATAAAGCTTTATGGACTATATAAATACAATCAGCTTTACAATCAGCTTACCTTTCGCATTCATGCTGTGTTTCTATTTAGACCTAATTGTAATTCTGAAGAGTAAAAAGGAAAAGTTCATTTCATTTCAAATAGGTCACATGGAAAGAAATGCTGGCAAAACACAGCTTTGTTAAAATATCTTCCTTCAGTGTCCTGTTAAGGCTTTGTTTGCCACATTGTATAAATCTGAAACGAGTCAGAGAGTCAAGGCTGTCAGAGTTTGGTAATGCACAGACCTGCTCGCCTGACTGTTTCAACCTCAAAATGAGACACGACAGGAATTCAGGGTATTCCTTACCCATATCCTCCCAGACAAGCAGCAACAGAACCAAGAAAGCACACACACACATTAAGCTGAGATGCAAAGGTGCATGAGGCAATGAAAAGTTCCCATCCTCTTACATCAGTTTCTAGCACAAGATCTAGGCCATGACTTTTAACTCTTTCTCCCTCTGTGTCCAGACTGGGAACAGTGTTCCGTTTGTGTTTTAGTTTTTGTCTTTGACAAAAATGTCCTCTAAAAGTAATCAGTATTTCTTAATTTGAATGTATTTCCATCAGTTTTACTTAATTTGTTTATTTTACTGAAATGGGTATAATTTTAGTTAACATTTTCATTCATTTTGTAAACTATACACTACCGGTCAACGATTTTTAATGTTTTTCAAAGAATTATCTTCTCCTCACTAAGCCTGCATTTATTTGATCCAAAACAAAGCAAAATTAGTAATATTGTGAAAAATATGTTTTACTATTTAAAACAACTGCTTTCTATTTGAATATGTTTTAAAATGCAATTTATTCCTGTGATCAGATCTACATTTTCAGCATCATAACTCCAGTCTTTAGTGTCACATAATCCTCCAGTAATCATTATAATATGCAGATTTTTTGCTCAAGAAACTTTTATTATTATTATCAATATAAAATTATAGAAATTAATACCTTTATTTAACAAGGATGTTTTATTGATCAAAAATGATGATAAAGACATTTATAATATTGCAAAAGATTTTTATTTCAGATCAATTCTGTTCGTCTGAACGTTCTATTCATCAAAGAAACCTTAAAAAAATCTGCTAATCTGTTTACAATATAATAATAATAATAATAAATGTTTTAGAATGATTTCTGAAGGATCATGCGACTGGAGTAATGATGCTAAAGTTCAGCTTTGAAATCACAGGAATAAATTTAAATTTTAAATATATTCAAATAGAAAGCAGTTATTTTAAATATATTATATATAAATATAATATTTCATAATTGTACTGTTTTTGCTGTACTTTGGATCAAATAAATGCAGGCTTGTTGAGCAGAAACATAAAAAATCTTACTGTTCAAAAACTTTTGACTGGTAGTGTATTAGCGTTCACAAGTCATGATAAAGTCAGTTTATTATAAGCTTGTGCTGCAGTTTTGTCGTCTGTCCCTTTAAATGCTCTAGCACATTAAAGCAGGATGGATTCTGATTGGCTTCCAATCTTTTTATTGTTCATCAGCTGGAAAAAAAAGTTTTGCAAGTGATTCCAATGATATTGTTCCTCGTTGTGGTGTAAACTATGACGATAAGAATAATTAGAATGATTTTTAAAACCAAGGGCCTTACGTTTTGTATTTTAGACATGTTTAGGATGTTGCTTAATGTGTACTGCATTAAATTTGGAATTCAGTCAAATTCTTAATAGCAGATAAACAGTTGTTTATGCAGTAATTTCATTGTCTGTAAAAGTAAGTTGTATTATTACATTCATGTTGTGGATTTTGCAGACTAATCTCATATACTTATATGCAGGATGCATTTGAGTGAACATATTAATCCGTCTGCAAAGTGGTTCGGTTTACCGGTATTCAGTTCTTCCAGCTCATGCAGCTCAATCCCCAGTGTACTATGATTGGATTATTTAAATCAATTCTATTCCTATATTTTCCTTCTTTTAAAAACATTGCTAGTGCATTGTTAATATCTAGCAGTATGTTTTCTTGTCAGATTTTGGCAGTGGTTTGAAATAATCAAGTTGTTTTCAGCCCTTGTTGATGAAATACAAAAAAAAAAAACCTTTGTCAACAAACATTTTTGTTCGTAATTTTGTTGACTAGATGAATACTAACTGGAATCCTTTGTAAAGAGATGCTAATGGAAAGGCTTGGATGAGTATTATTCTTCATAATCTTTCAATGATGCACCATATTCTAGCTCTGAAGCCAAATATCATCTGGCCAAATGTTTGATGGCTATTATTAGAGATATTCCTGTGCTGGCTGCTCTCTAAAGGCATCAGTTCCATATGAACTAAAACACACAAATGCGCATTTTTATAATTAAACCCGCACGCACACACATACACAAAAGCTAAACGCATACCCAGAGTAGGCAATTAAACAAACAAACAAACACACACAATAACACACCTCTTTGTTAGCCCTATGTATTGTGTCTTCAGCACACTGCTGGCATTGAGTGGAAAAGCGCGAGCGTTTAGAGTCCCAGTGTCATTTCCTATTCAGCTCTTACTGAATTGCATTCATATTTGAGCCGGCATTAACTCGGCTCTCCGATTCCCTGGTTCCCCGTACTGAAGGTTCTCGTGGGGTGATCCTTTTGTTGTGGTCTGACTGCAGCTCTGTGGTTCTACAGTTACAGTTCAGGGTTACCCCAGTGTCATGAACCAGCCTGAGTATTCATCTTTTATTCAAACACCCCAGGCTGCTTCTGTCACTGCCTGTCAGAGAAAAGAGAGAGAGATGCATAGTTAAACCCCTGAGTAATGAAAAAAAAAAAAAAAGACAATAAATATATAATAGGTAATAAATAAATACTAGAAAAAGAGAGAGCAGCTTATTTGGGCAAATTCAGATATTACTGTAGTTACTATATACACATATTGCAATATAATTTTTGATTCTTCAAAATTTCAGTGAATAACTAGTAAACAGTATAAAATGTAGTTTACCAAAAGAAGTATGCCAGACCTACATCATAACAAGCAAAGATAATTGAAACATTGCAGATGTGTCAATACAGTTTTTAAAAGGTTTTTAAATACAAATATTTATAAAGCAAAACAAATTCATTTTTGAACGAATGGGTTAAATTATTTAGTCACTCACACAACAAGTCTGATTCATTCAACAATGCTGAATGAGAAAAATCGTTTGTTGACAAGGAACACAAATTTCTTTTTTCTCAGTCAATTAAAGGAGAAGTTCACTTCCAGAACAAAAAATTACAGATAATTTACTCACCGCTTTGTCATCTGAGATATTCATGTCTTTCTTTCTTCAGTCGTAAAGGAATTATGTTTCTTGAGAAAAACATTTCATGAATGTTTTCCATATAGTGAACTTCAATGGCAAGTTTAAATGCAGCTTCAAAGGGCTCTAAACCATATCAGCCGAAGAAGAAGGGTCTTATCTAGCGAAACGATCAGTCCGTTTCTAAAAAAAACGACTTTTAAACAGCTAATTTAGGTTAGTGCATTACATAACTTGATTAAATCAGTGTATCTTTGTTAAAGCTTAAACATTAGTTCCATTTATTATAGATTCATATATTTATGATTTTCATAAAGATTTGTATGTTTCTGATTTTTTTTCTACTGAAGCTGTTCCAGCTTTGTCTAAATTATTTGTGTACTAGAACAGCATATTACACAGAAAATTTCTAGAGGCAACAATAATCAAAAGGTGAACATTTATTAATAAGCAAGAACACCCATGGACAAAAATCTAAAACAAGTTGTGTTTATTTGGTTGGATACAGCGTTTAAACTTGTTTAACAAACAATTTAGAAACAAATTTGTAACATTTAAAAGTAACATTTTAATTTAAGTGTATTTAACCGTTCTCTGTTATCCAAGTTGCTACCTGTCTCATGACATATTACTGCAGTTTCCAAAAAAATGAACACTAGAGGCAGTAAAACTCTTTCACCTTTTATTCCTTTTCACACAAAGAATATTATATTTTCACTTAAAAGCAATTTTAATATGCTGGGAGATTTAAAAACTGATGCTTTTGAATGTTAGCATGACATATCTTCATATCTAAGGGTTTTCATAGATGGTAGGTTTGTTTGGTAGCTCACGCAGTATGAAAATGTACTTAAAAAGGTTAAGACCTCTGGTTCGAATCCCGTGTTACTACGGTTCGACAAAACAGCTCAAATCTACACACAAGGAAGATTCAAATGGCACAATAGAGTCCCCAGATATTTGAACTCTAAACCGTCGCAATACGTACCAGAAGCAACATAATGAATACACAGCAATACGTACCTATTATGGCGGAAATCATAATCACAATTATTTGAAAAATAATTAAATGAAAAAAAACTTTTTTTTTGGAAAAGTCTAAAGTAGTGTAACAGCCTACTACAGAAATGTAATAAATGAATGTAATTATTTGAATGTAAAATAACACAGCGTCTTAAACATTTCTTATTAAAACTAAAAAAGTCCCTCTTTCAACAGCAGTGAGTGATTTTTCTCTTTGTATTTTTACGTTTTATTTAATATTTATTAAGCACAGAGACGGCATTTTTCATTCTCAGCTGTTTATGATCATTTAAGGCATAACTGACAGGGGTTTACAAGAATAATCACCAAGTGCCTCATTTTGAAATATTTTTGTGTGAATTTGACTGTTTAGGCGCACCTTGAGCTGTAAGATAACTTTACATGTCCGTGTTCTGCTCCGTCTCTGAGCGCATACACAGAACAGTGCACGTTTTCTTTCGCTTTTTAAAAACACAACATCAAAGAAACATTAATAAATCAAGCACGTCCAGTTTTATGGAAGTCACGTTACATGATTTTGCTGATTTGCATGTGAAATTAGGCTTTTATGGAGAAGCGAAAGCGCACCACTGGGTTCCTGTGTTTTAGCGCCAATCAGTAGACATTTCTTTTTGAAACTGTCACGAAATGTGCAAGGTATGTAAAAACGTTGCTGCTAAAAAGTACCCAAATGTACATATTTTTATGAGACTTGGTTGCCCTTTTTACTGAAATAGTGCTGATTCACGTGCCAGTGTGTTGCTGAAATCTGAGCCGCTCCCTTGTGTGAAAGACTGACTCCATAATATCCCCATAAACAAACAATATTTTAATATCAAAACAACCTAAATTCAGCTGTATAACGAAAAAAATCAGTTCATTTCATGCAAGGCAAAGGGCATTAGTATGTTGCGTAAAATAAAATCATTTACAGCACAATTAAGCCTTTATAGATGAAATAAAGATAAACCTTTATTTTACTAAATGAGTGCACAGATAGGTGGCGCTAAGCACCACTCTCCTAAAGAGGATGCAAAAAGCCCGCGCTCTGACTGTAGCTCAACGGCTGGGTTGTTTTGTCGGGGAAGGGGGAAGGGTGTATAGTTCACTGACCCACCCACTAACCCAACGGCTGGATAACACAAAAACCACCCAACATAATGACCCAACAGGCTAAACTCAGCGGATGAGTTGAAAAAAGGTTGAAAAAACCCAGCATTTTTCTAAACTGTAATGAGATCAGTTGACACTCCATATGCACTATATCAGTATGCATAACAAAGAATAAAGGGCACAGTCTCTAATTAGCATTTTAGTCTGTTTGGACTTGCACACTTAATTATAAGTCCGTAATTAGGGATTATACCTTGGCTCAACTTTTTCCTGCTGAAAGAAACTCAGGAAGGGAAAAAGATAAAAACAGAGAGTTGAGATTTTCTCCCCTCCTTTCATCACATTGTTACGCCTGCGAACCAGATCATTACATTGGCTCACTAATTCCTAACTACCCATTTGCGCCAGAACATGTCCAGCCGAGGGATTTTGTTCATGTATGTACAGTTGCAAAGTGTCAATCAAATAAAATAAGCTTGTTTTATTGATTACTCACATTTACGGCATTGTATGCAGTCCATGTGTGAACAGCGTGATGATGGGCTGGAAGAATAATAGCTGAATGCAGCACTACCAGGAGTCATGGGGGTTATGAACTATAGTCTTAGAAGCTGTCAGATATACTACTGTGACATTATTATGCACAAAACCACAGATCGTATTCTTTACTCGCTTTATTTTTTTCATTTGTTTAGTTATTTTAATATGTTACCTTTAGGAGCCCTATAGATATAATCTTTTGCTCTTCTGTGCTTCTGCTGCAGAAGCGCTTTTCATGTAGAAGAAAAACTACTTGTCGTTCTCCTTGGATACACCACTATACAGTCGTCCGCCCCCCTCCGTCTCATCCCACTGGTGGAAAATGAGTGTGTGTGGGCAAGTCAGGGCCTGTGGGCCTGTTCCTCTGAGTGTGTGTGTGTGTGTGTGTGTGTGTGTGTGTGTGTGTGTGTGTGTGTGTGTGTGTGTGTGTGTGTGTGTGTGTGTTAGTGTTTGTGTGTGTGATCCCTTACACCTGCCTGTACACGTCGACAGGAAGCCCACAGAGATAAGGCATGATGCTTTCCTCACACTGCCCAAGTGTAACAGTGTTCAGAACAACACCAACCACGCTTCAAAGAATGCTAAAAATGTTTGAAAGTAAAGCAACCGAGGCACCACACTTTCTAACCCTGAATCTAAATCCGACACCCTCCGCAATCTGGACCATGCACACACTCACACATACACACATGTACACACACACTTTTCGGTTTGCTTTTTGATACGCACACATACAGCAACACCCATAAACACCCAAGAACACAACCCGCACACACACTCACACGTGGCACCGGCCCCGGGGGAAACAACAGCCGCCTGGGCGAAAATAAAACTCTTCACTCGGTTAGAATTAAATCAAAGCGATGCAAATCAAATGGCCAATTAAAGCCACAAACACGTTTCCTGGGAGATGAAATGCTGACGCCTAATTGGTTGGATAAAAGGGGCAATACATCTAAGAAGACAGACCTGAGAAGGACGTTTTGGAAACGCAGCAATGAGAAGCAAGTGTGTGTGTGTGTGTGTGTGTGTGTGTGTGTGTGTGTGTGTGTGTTGGGAGATTCGCTGAACATAAGTTAGACTGTCAACTATGTGGGCCGTAAGTGCTTCATTTTCTTTGTAATTTAGAGGAAGCACTTTGCTAAGCGAAAAGCAGAACGTGAGATGGAGAGGCTTTTTTTTGAAGTTCAACTTTCACACAGCAGTTCTTCAGGGTTCTCAAACGTTTTCAAAAATGTTTGTGCTGGGAAAGCAGCTTGGAAGAAAGAAAATGTCTGATATCTATGCACACACACAAACACGTTCAAGCTGTGGCTCGGGCTTTATTCGAGCGACACGGTCAGACGACTCCCACTGAGATGTCGCGGTTGCTGTATGTGTTTATGCGGTTGCTGACAAGTGAACGCAGCTTATGAGGAGAGACAAATTCGCAGTCTTTCACACCGCGCACAGTGGAAATGCCTGATTAACTGATATGATCAAATAAGCAAACAAGAGGAAATGTCAAAGTAAATTTTCACATTTGCATTTGTTTCGGTTCAGAATTTCAGCTGATGGTTGTCAGTTTCAAACCTTTACTGTTTGGCTGTTTTTTGTCTGATAATTCTTGTGAAGAAAGAAGTGTGCTTAATTGTATTGAATGTGCACTTGTAGTGTACTTCAAATCTTATCAGCATACTTTTAAAAAACTGTACCTAACTTATTTGTAAGTATACACTTTTTTGTCTCAAAGCACTTAAAGGGACAGTTCACCCCAAAATAAAAATTCTGTCATTAATTACCAAACCTGTAAGACTTTCGTTTATCGTTGGAACACAAATTAAGATATTTTTGATGAAATCAGAGACCTTTATGACCCTGCATAGACAGCAACACAACTGACTCATCCTAGAAAGATAGTATGGACATTGTTTTAAATACACTCTTAAAAACCAAAGTGCTTTAACCCCTTAGTGTTCCAACGTTCCACCGGCGGAACGTTTTGCATTGAGTTAAGTTTGACAGGAACGCTAAGGGGTTAAAAGGTTCTTCAAGCGATGCTATAGAAGAATCATTTTTGGTTCCACAAAGATCCATTCAGTTGAAGGTTCTTTTAAAAAAACATCTCTTTCTTATCTTTTTATAATGTGAAGAACCTTCTTTTGCCACAAAGAACCTCTTGTGAAACAGAAAGGTTCTTCAAATTGTTAAAGGTTCTTTATGGAACCATTTAGACAAAAAAGGTTCATCTATGGCATCATGAAGCACCTTTATTTTTAAGAGCGTAGTCCATGTCACATCAGTGGTTCAACCTTAATTTTATGAAGCAATGAGAATACTGTTTATGCGCAAAGAAAACAAAAATAATGACTTTATTCAATAAGCGCACGACGAAGACTGACACAGAAGATTTGTGTTTCGAAGATGAACGAAGGTATTACGGGTTTTGAACGACATGAAGGTGAGTAATTAATGACTGAATTTTCATTTGTTGGGTGAACTATCCCTTTAGGTTCTACTTAAGTAGATCAAAAAAGCACTTTAAATCTCATTTAAAGGCACAATAAGTAAGTTTTTTCTACTAGAGGGCGCATATTCAAAACAAACAAAGGCGTAGTTTGGTGAAACCGTGATTGAGTTTGGAATCATGGGAGTTGTAGTCTTCATCCCCACAGCCAATGCAATCAGTCGGGACTCAAGCAGAAATTATGTCCGTGGATGAGCTAATGTATTAAAGACTTATTAAGGTCACTGTATGAAGCAGGGTTGGGCTGAAAGTTAAAGTGAAAGCGAAACAAGGACACTGGAGCAATTGCTAATGAAAGAAAAGCGTGATGCGCGGCTCAAAAGCAGCTGAGCTTTTACTATGCCACAGTCGACCGCTTCCGCTTCTTGTGGTCATTTGAGTGTTTTGAAAGTTCTGTTATAATGCGTTTGTCACCTGTCTAATACAATGCATAACATATTAAAGTATCTTTGGGGTTTCCATGTTTTCTACAAAATAAAACTTGGAAATCGAGGGTGTATGACGTCACTGGCAATGACAAAGTCTGTTACACTAGTTAAAATTGCTTATTTCTGTGGATTTAAACATTCTTCGAAACATTTAGGATAATGTAAGTACGCAAGTCAGCAAAATAAATAACACTGTTCTAGTGTTTTTTGGATATTTGAATCAAAAATTTTTACATATTGTGCCTTTAATTGCAATTAGGTGTCCAAAAAGTGTGTTTCTTCTAAAGTATATTATTTCTATAATAAGTACTCTTTTTGTTCATTTTCACAAGGGTTTGTAACATCAATGTCCCTCTCTCTTTCTCTTTCTCTGTCTCTCTTTCTCACACACACACACACACACACACACACACACACATGTTGGGTTTACATGTTTTATGGGGACATTCCATAGGCGTAATGGTTTTTATACTGTACAAACCGTATTTTCTATCGCCCTACACCTACCCTACACCTAAACCTAGCCCTCACAGGAGATTGTGCACACTTTTACTTCCTCAAAAAACTCATTGTGCATGATTTATAAGCTTGTTTCCTCATGCAGACCTGAGCATTGTCCCCACAAGGTCAAAATTTACTGGTATTCCTATCCTTGTGGGGACATTTGGTCCCCACAACGTGATGAATACCAGACCACACACACACACACACACACACACACACACACATCGTTAGTGCTGAGTTGTGGGCTGCAATTGTTTATTGCTGCTAAATGGATTGATTTTTTTTTCTTCTCCTATGTTGTGTGTTTCCAGAGGCAGGACTATAAACTGTTTTCCCCCCACACTGCTTTGTTCTAAGCTTTTAAGGTTAGTGATACAGGCTTGAAACACTGTGAGGGTGAGTAAATAATGACTGAACTTCAGTTTTTTGGGTGAACTAATCTTTTTAGCTTTTTGTAGTATCAAATTTTGTCTCTGTCAGGCCACAGTCGCTGACCTGATCTCAGGTTATATCAGCATTGCTTAAAACACAGTGGTTGTGACAGTTTCAGTATTTCATAAGAAAACATGAACAACAATCTCCCTCAGGAGCCCTGTAAGCCATCAGTTATATTCGGGTCTGATGAATCGTACTGTATGATATTCCACATAACATTTGACATTGTATGAGCCGCGGGCTAGTGGTTAGACATATTGATCTGTGGTGAGAAATGAGGGTTCGAATCTGGGGTTGTGTCCCGATTCTGTTCCCCTTATCACTTTAGGTCATCTGTACTTTCTCGCTCAGTGATATAGTGAAAAATATTAATTAATTATGACATCTGATCTGTATATATATACAGTATGTAACAGATACATGAGACATCATATTGAGTTCCAAGCGGATGTTCAGGAGGAGCATGTTCATCCAATTCTGCTAATCATGCCACAAAGGATATATACACAGCTGCTTAGCTCACTCCTTTGATAGTTCTTCTGGCTTTGCTCCACCACCCTGACTCCACCTTAATTTCTATAATTAAATACGTCCGGGAGGTGGGGGTGGGCTCAAGCCCCTGCGTTGTGGACAGCAAACCAAACCAGTTTACATTCATCACACTCAAGGATAAAATGAACATTTGAACTTGTGAAATTGATGTTTACTACAACCTGGTCTTTAAAAAGCGGGGCCTAATATTGTCAGGTGTCTTTATGATGGTTTATGCTGGTCGTTACTCCACTGGATTGGTATTTATTAAAGTGCAGAGTGATTTAATGTTTGCATTTAATGGTCTGAATATTTTATGACCTAAAACGACAGCAAGGGGGGGAAATAGCAGAGGGAATGGTGGAGAGCTGGACAGTATTTTGAAATTGCTGAGCTATGGTAGTAGTTAGCTACTTCTTTTTGCTTTTTTATTATTTTAGTTATTTTTTAATTATTTTATTTCATTTTGTTTTATTTTGTGATGCTGGACTATATTTGTAGCAATAGCCAACAATACATTGCATGGGTCAAAATGCTCAATTTTTCTTTTATGACAAAAACATTACGATATTAAGACAAGATCATGTTTCATGAGAATATGTTGAACTTTTCTACTGTAAATATATCAATACTTAATTTTTTATTAGTAATATGCATTGCTAAGAACTTCATTTGGATAACTTTAAAGGTAATTTTCTCAATATTTTGATGTTTTTGCACCCTCAGATTCTAGATTTTCAAATAGTGGTATCTCAGCCAAATATTGTCCTATCCTAACAAACCATACATCAATGGAAAGCTTTTAGATGATTTCAGTTTAAAAAAACTGACCCTTATGACTGGTTTTGTGGTCCAGGGTCACATTTGTACAATGATGGACAGCATTTACACTACATTTATTTACACTATTTACACTAAATTCCATTAATTTACACATAAAACCAGAAAACAAAACAAAATCATAGTTATATTTAATTAAAGAAAAAAAAATCACATCAAATATGTGACCCTGAACCACAAAACCAGTCATAAGTAGTTTGTTTTGTTTTGTTTTGTGACCCTGGACTATATTTGTAGCAATAGCCAACAATACATTGTATGGGTCAAAATGATAAATTTTTCTTTTATGCCAAAAATCATTAGGATTAAGTAAACATCATGATCCATAAAGATATTTTGACATTTCCTACCGTAAATATATCAAAACTTAATTTTTGATTAATAATACTTCATTTGGACCGCTTTAAAGCCGATTTTCTCAATGTTTAGTTTTTTTTGCACCCTCATATTCCAGATTCATAGTTGCACTCAGTTAAATATTGTCCTATCCTAAAACCATACTTCAGTGGAAAGCTTATTTATTCAGCTTTCAGATGATGTATAAATCTTAATTTCCAAAAAAAACTGTCCCTTACGACTGGTTTTGTGGTCTAGGGTCACATATCAAAAACTTAGTGACCAACAGTAACATTTAACCAAATATTATTTTGTTTTGAGGACAAAAAATGCTAAAAGTATTAGAATATTTTTTATATATATGGCTAGAGAACAAAAAAAGCTGCACTGACACAAATGAATCAGTGAATCATTTCATTGAACCGCTGCATTAATACAGTGATTCACTGAAATGAATCATTTTTTCAAATGCTTCATATGATTGAGAAACAAGATTTTCCCCCCACAATGTTTGATTAGTACCTCAAACTGTTTGTCATTTACACCTTTACTTGTTAAAAACTCACTCGCAACTGGAAAACAGTTTTGAAAACCGCAGAAATGCTGTCATTCTGAAGCACGGATGTTAACCTAGCAGTGTCACTACTTTTAGTAAGCTGCTCCGCGACGCTGGATGTTAATTATGCCTTTGTCACAGAAAGGGCCTATTCTCACAGTGGACGTCATGAGATGAACCTAGATGATGAAGGCTTCACAGAGATGAGCGATTGCGTCTGAGAGGAACTGAGAATGGGGGGCGGACTGAAAGAGTGTAGTGTGCTCTGCCTAATAACGCCCCTCTGTGTCACACGCATACACACACTGAGGTTATTGTCACAGCAACCGCAGCATGTCGTGAGACATTCGGTTCGAATTTATGTGTGTCACAGGGGTGTGTTCGCTGTCTAGGCCGCTGAGTGTAGGTGTGTGTACGAATTTATTGTTTTGCGTTTAGAGACTGTGAAAATGCCATGATTACGTATTTTTCATCCCGCCGCGTGTCACCTCAGTGATAAGTTTCTGACATGAAACAGAGCCAGGATTGCACGTGCAAATGTTCGTACTGTATAAAAACTCCGTCTTATATGGCATGAGCTCATCTGCGTGTGAAAATAACTCACCCGGCACGGGACATACTTATACAGCTCATTATGCACACATTGCAAGACATCCTTATTCACTTCATTGTGTATTTTTGATTTTCTGCGGTGTCTGTAACAGAACCGCTTTGTTTGGTTGCTGGTCAGTATAAAATGGACAATAGGGGACGGTGTGTGTGCATGCGGGTGTGTGGGTGTAGCATTCGTCACAAGTGGGTATTCATTAAATTTCTCACCATAGATATATACCCAGACACACACATGTGAAATTCCTATGCACAACACACACACATATGAAGGCAAGGCTGTAGCTGAAGCATCCTGTTTACTTCGTAAAGCACAATGGAGACTTTTATGTGGAAGTCTGAGACGATGATGAGGGAAAAGCCATAAATATCACCTCCACACATTCAGTGCTTGCTAACATCAGGACACCCTCATTAAGTGAGCATTGTTCTCGGCGAAACGAACCAGGACGACAACAGACGTCTGTCAAACATGCACCTAATCATTATCTTTTATTCAGTCAAAGCCCAATCACGTATGGATTAGTTTGCCCTCCACTCAAGAGCTTAATCCGTGCCAAACGGCGTGTGGTTGGTTAAACAGCTTTGCTTTAGACGACGCACTTTGGTTCCTCTAGGAATTAAGTGCTTATACTTGTTTGACTTTGACTCAGCTGTGGCGCTTTGACTGAAGTCAGATGTCTGGCTTCATTAAAGTAATTATAATGGTGAAAACTCACTGTAAGGTCACGGAATGTGTGTGAAATTCTTAAACAAAAAACTAACATTTTAAATCTGACAAATACAAATGGGCCATTCCACAGAATTGGTGCAAACTGCTGTTCCACAACCAAAAACCACATTTAAAAAATATTTAAGTATTCAAATTAAAAATTCCTAAATTTTGTTCAATTCCATACATGAAGCCAGAAAACAAAACAAAATAGTAGTGATCAAAATATTAAAGAAAAAAACACAATCAGATCAAATATGTGACCCTGAGCCACAAAACTAGTCATAAGTAACACGGGTTGTATGGGTCAAAATTAGCGATTTTTCTTTTATGCCAAAAATCATTAGGATATTAAGTAAAGATCATGTTTCATAACGATATTTTGTAAATTTCATACTGTAAATATATCAAAACTTAATTTTTGATTAATAATATGCAATGCTAACTTTATTTGGACCGCTTTAAAGAATTTTCTTTGCACACTCAGATTTCAGATTTCCAAATAGTTGTATCTCGGCCAAATATTGTCCTATCCCAAAACCATACTTAAATGGAAAGCTTATTTATTCAGCTTTCAGATGATATATAAATCTCAATTTCCAAAAAAAATGTCCCTTATGACTGGTTTTGTGGTGTAGGGTCACATATCAAAAACTTAGTGACCAACAGTAACATTTTTTTAAGGGCAAAAAATGATACAAATATTAGAATTTATATTTTTATATGGCTAGAGAACATGGTTGGTTAAACAGCTTTGCTTCAGACGGTGCACTTTGGTTCCTCTAGGAATTAAGTGCTTATACTTGTTTGACTTTGACTCAGCTGTGGCGCTTTGACTGAAGTCTTTGACTGGCACTTCATTAAACTAATTATAATGGTGAAAACTCGCTGTAAGGTCACATAATGTGTATAATAAATGTGACAAATATAAATGGGCCATTACACAGAATTGGTGCAAACTGCTGTCCCACAACCAAAAAAAAAAAAAAAAAAAAACATTTAAAAAGCATTTTAGTATCTTTAAATCTTAGATGTGTACTAAGATCCTTCTATTAACTATTGAAACTCACAATAATATTTTGAAATATCAGTAAGCTGTTCTGTCAGTGTTCTGGCGATATCACTTTTAGCATAGATTAGCATAGATCATTGAATCCTATTAGACCAGTAGCATCGCGTTCAAAAATGACCAACGAGTTTCCATATTTGTTGTGTTTAAAACTTGACTCTTCTGCAGTTATATCGTGTACTAAGACCGGTGGAAATGCAAAGCTGCGAGTTTCTAGGCTGATAAGATTAGGAACTACACTTCCATTCCGGCGTAAAAGTCAAGGAAGTTTGCTGTCGTAATATGGCCGAAGCAGGCGGAGTATTATCAGAAATTAGTTCCCAGCTAGTTTAGCATTTGCACGTGTGCTGCGTGGTATTACTGCTCCTGCTTCGGCCATATTACGGCAGCAAACTTCCTTGACTATTACGCCGGAATGGGAGTGTAGTTCCTAATCTTATCAGCCTAGAAAATTGAAGCTTTGCATTTCCACCGGTCTTAGTACACGATATAACTACAGAAGAGTCAAGTTTTAAATAGGACAAATATGGAAACTCGTTGGTCATTTTTGAACGTGATGCTATTGGTCTAATAGGATTCAATGATCTATGCTAAGCTATGCTAAAAGTGATATCGCCAGAACAGGAGAACGGCTGAATGGATTTCAAAACGGTAAAACTCAACTTATTAACTCGGGGGGAGTTGGAGAATGAGCCTATTTCCAAAAAAAGTAGAGTGTTCCTTTAATATATGTAAAATCATCATTTATTGGGAGGTGGCTGTCTCAAACCCCAACACCTAAATTTAAACTTATGAAAACATTTTTTTTGCATTTTATTCCATTGTTGTTTTTTAAAAAGTTAAAAAGTAAAAACAAAATGTATTTTAGATTTTCTTTGTAATTCATAAACCTTTATGTAAAAAAATAAAATAAAAATACAGTACCAAAATACCAAAATAGTGTATGTATAGATGAGGGTGATTTAACTACATTTATGATCAGAAAATATTCTTGTGTCCCTCTCTCCCATAACTACAAGGTGTGAGTAGATACAGTTGAGGTCAAAAGTTTACATCCCCCCTTGCAGAATCTGCAAAATGGTCATTATGTTACCAAAATAAGAGGGATCATACAAAATGCATGTTATTGTTTATTTAGTACTGACCTGAATAAGATATTTCAGATAAAAGATGTTTACATATAGTCCACAAGAGAAAATATTAGTTGAATTTATAAAACATACCCTTTTTAAAAGTTTACATCCTACTTGATTCTTAATCCTGTGTTGTGATCTGAATGATCCACAGCTGTTTTTTTTTTTTTAGTGATACTTTTGATAAGTCCCTTGTTTGATTCTTTTTACTGTGTTCTTTCATGAATGATCCACAGCTGTGTGTGTTTTTGTTGTTGTTCATGAGTCCCTTGTTTGTCCTGAACAGTTAGACTGCCTGCTGTTTTTCAGAAAAATCCTTCAGGTCTCACAAATTCTTTGGTTGTACAGCATTTTTGTGTATTTGAACTCTTTCCAACAATGACTGAATGATTTTGAGATCCATTTTTTTCACACCGAGGACAACTGAGGGGCTCATATGCAACTATTACAGAAGGTTCAAACGTTCACTGATGCTCCATTAGGAAAAAAGGTGCATTAAGAGCGGGGGATGAGAACTTTTGAACAGAATAGAGATGTCTTCTAAATATCTTTTTTTTTTTCATTTAGTACTGCCCTGCTTCAGAAGATACTTCTGATACTACTTTCATGTTTCCTAGATGAAAAAATAAGTAACATTTGCCTTGATCTTCCAATTTAAAAAGTTTTCACCCCCAGCTCTTACTGCATTGTTTGTTTTCCTTCTGGAGCATCAGTGAGTGTCTGACCCTTCTGTAATAGTTGCATATGAGTCCCTCAGTTGTCCACAGTGTAAAAAGATGGATCTTAAAATCATACAGTCATTGTTGGAAATGGTTCAAATACACAAAAAAGAATTTGTGGGACCTGAAGGAAATTTTCTGAAAAACAGCAGGCAGTCTAACTGTTCAGGACAAACAAGGGACTCATGAACAACAACAACAACAAAAACACACAGCTGTAGATCATTCAGGTAAGAACACAGTAAAAAGAATCAAGGGGATGTAAACTTTTGAATGGGGTTATTTTTATAAATTCAGCTATTATTTTCTCTTGTGGACTATATGTAAACATCTTTTATGTGAAATATCTTATTTAGTAAAGTTTCGCTAGTGACATCTTTGTTTTTTTAGGTGTTTTTAGGTGCAATTTCCTAAAATTGTCTTTGTGACAAAAGAGAACACATAATACTTTATCTGAGGAAAACAAACACAATTTTAGTACAGTTATGCACATTTTTAGTATTTAAGGCTGTTTTAGTATAAGTTAAAATTCTGTCATGTGGTCACTACCAAAACATTACTGTCAATACCGAAAACTGTGCAGTCACAACCGGAACATGTGATGTTTTGTCAAATATAAAGTATATTGAATTGTCAACTAAGATGGTATGATAGTGTTTGTTTTAATGGATTTTGAAACGAATGAATCCTTAACTTTGAAATCAGTATGAACTTTATGCCTTTTATAAAGAAAGATCGGATTCAAAATAAACCAAATCTCACAAATCACACTTGAAATATTGTTAAAACTGTAATTGCTATTGATTTACCTGTAAAAAAAAATGTAATAAAATAGCAAGAATAAATTTACAAGGTAGATGTAAACAAAATCTTAATGGGTCAATATAGCCTTCCTATTAAATTATATATTTCAGGCAAAATATTCCAAAACTTATAAGGTAAGAAAACTTATTAACTGCACAATTAGTAGAAATGTGTATCTTGGATATTATACAATTTGCATAAATACAAAATTTGTAGAAAAATACAACTTATTTGAACCAGGATATATATATATATATATATATATATATATATAATATTTTATACAAATAATTTGTATAACTTACAGTCAGTGTAAATGCTGTCAGTGTGAGACAGACTAAAAAGTAAGTCAGTATGCAAATGTTATGCTGACATCACGGCAGATTTCAAAGCTTGAAACTCTTTCAGTTTAAATATCTTAAGAAATATAATATTAATAGTCAGATCCTAGAGTGCACATGAT
Source organism: Garra rufa (assembly GCF_049309525.1). Classification (NCBI taxonomy): domain Eukaryota; kingdom Metazoa; phylum Chordata; class Actinopteri; order Cypriniformes; family Cyprinidae; genus Garra; species Garra rufa. The sequence goes on along the minus strand of NC_133366.1, from coordinate 41,846,094 downwards.
CCAAGATTTCAAATTTCGTTCATGTAATTTCTCAATCCTTTAATCCCTATTTATTTTCTGCTTCTTTTCATATCATATTCCCTCTAGAGTCTAGACTGTCAATAAAAATGTCAAAAACGTCTTTTAAAAAGTATAAATCTAGCAAAAATCAAGTCATACGATAGACCTGAGGCTGCAGAAGAATGTGTAGGAAGGCACTGATGTCATTCCATTCACAGTATGTTTGAGAAATTGACAGTGCTTGATTTCGTCCACTGAGGGGCACTGGTGCCCGTCTTCCTCCGTGACTTTGTGTTGCAGTCAGTCGATGACCCCACTGCAACAGTTAATGTGCGCTAATCCGCGCTTGTATATCTGTGTGTGTTTGTGTGTCTGCGTGCGCGTGTGTGTGTGTGTATTCTAGCGCAACCACGTCTTACCTCTGTTTGCTCTCTGCTCTTCTCACGACACACTCTCCACCTCTCTCTTTCTCACTCTCTCTCCGTGTGTCTCTCTCTCTCTGCAGTGCCTCTTTCACTGCATGGTGATTATTATTCCTCACACAGACTCAGTGCTGATACTCAGATACTGCTGAGCAGCCCTGTAAATCACCTGGAGCTGAGAGAGGGGAAGAAAGAGAAAGAGAGAGAGGATGAGAGATATACAGAGAAAGATGAGAGAATTTAAGATGGGCTGAATGAAGGAACGAGAAAAGGCAAGGGAAGAAAAAGGCACGAGAGTTACGGATAAAGAGGAGAAACAAGGGAGAAGGAAGAGAGCTGACAGAAAGAGTGAGAGGGGGAGTGTTTGTGTAAAATGCTGCAGTCAGAGCGAGCCGTGGTGCAGGATGATCATCGGGAGTATCTGTCACGCTATTGCAGAACACATACGCATCCCTGTGACCTTTATCCCGCCACAGAAACGCCAGTCCGGCGCACACGTTTACTTATCCTTCTCGTGTCATTGAGCAGGAGACGTACAGGAAATTGTAAATGACGTGTGTATCTGCCCGTCTACCTCCATCCTACACAAACTTACGCTTGTCGGTTTGCCACCTGCTTGTATTAATAACTGTCAGTGTTTGCTGTGCTTACACACAGACGAGTAAAAATTGTATTCCGCAGGACCGGCATATGAGTGAATACTAAACTAAAGTAAACCAGCAATGGCAAATTGTCTCTCTGTGTGTGTGCAATTTTACATCCTCCTTTAATGCCTTTAAGCCCCACATTTGTAAACACTTGTGTTGTGTATTGCTGCCTTTTGGGCAAGCGCTGCTATTCCAGAAGGAAACTTTATTGCATACAAGCGGCACTTTCATAGAAAATTCTGTCAAAAAATCCTTTTTTCACTCATGTTGTTCTGAACCCCTATGACTTTCTGTCTTCCACTGAAGAGCAATAGAGTTGGTAAGAAGTGTTTTCAAAAGATTCATTCAGATTCTTTTATTGATTTGTTTAGCTGTCCTTCCAGCATGATACGTTATTACATAAGTGAATACAATAGGTGCAAAACATCAGCTATAGGTGGCGACAAGTGCATGTATTTTTGTGTATTATGAGTGAGTGAGTCATTGAATCATTAGCACAATAGATTTGTTGTGGGGAAAGAAAAAAAAACAAGGCCAAAATAAGTTTTGGTAACCCAAAAGCTTTTGGTACTTGCACAAAAAAATTCCATGCACTTTCCAGCTGAGATGAACTCTACACTCTTAAAAATAAAGGTGCTTCACAATGCCAAAGAAGAACCTTTTATGTCTAAACGGTTCCATAAAGAAACTTTAACATCGGAAGAACCTTTCTGTTTCACAAAAGGTTCTTTGTGGCCAAAGTTTCTTCAGATTATAAAAAGGTAAGAAAGAGATGGTTCTTTAAAGAACCTTTGACTGAATGGTTCTTTGTGGAACCAAAAATGGTTCATCTATGGCATCGCTGTGAAGCATCTTTATTTTTAAGAGTGTAGTGCCAGTAAAACAACAACTTTTCATACAAATTATTATTATTATTATAAGAGCAGATTGTGAATTAATAAAGTTTTTGTTTGTGCGGTTCCTTTCACAATACTATGCTATGTTCTCAACACTTTTACTACAGTACATGGTTTGTAAATTAATTGCATCACATAACCAACTTCATATGTATGGCTTCTCTGACATAGTAAATTTGCTTGGTAGCCCACCTGGTGCAAGCTGTACTGTGAAACACAAGCGACAATAAACAAGTTCAAAAACTTGTAGCAGCAAGCTAAAATGGCATGGATGCATCAGCAAGTGCACTTTTATCTTATGTTTGCTTTTGTCAATGCTATCACTTAGGTTTAGGTGGTACATTATTTTCAAATGCGATTAACATTGTGGTGCCATTCACTGAGCATTTCTTTCCCAGACTTCAGTAACCAACAGAATAAAAATGGGCAAATTCATGCTTTTTATTTTTTCTTTCTTTAAAAAAAGCACCACCCACAGAACATTTCACTTTGAAAGTGCCAAAAAACAAACAAAAAGCAATGTAATATAATTTTGCAAAAATGTTCCCAGAGGCCCATTTTTTTAAGGACCCTGGATTGTATAGTTAGTACTGCTTTGAGCCTTGTTTTTATATGTCCAACCTATAATATTCTTCTTTACAACCCACACTTGAATGTGATTTGCTTATTTAGTAGTCATTCTTTGAAGGGAAATAAAGCAGCCAAGTGATTCATAAGAAAGAATTTTTTTAACAAAGTGAGTCAGTACATGAACAAGAATGAATCATTCACTAGAAAAACAATAAAAGTCTCAATCTGGACAAATTTGATGTAGGATGTTGGAGTTTCCATTGAAATCTCTGAAGACTATGATTTAGGCAAATCTGTGCACATTTTGAGATTTTTTGAGAACTTTTGCTCCCTAGGAGAAAAAAAAGCTTAAGTTTATATTAGAGGTCGACCGATTATCGGCACCGATATTAAGTCTTTTTTTAGTTAAAAACTATAGGTTTTGACAGAGCTGTTGTTATTCTTAATTTTGACATTAAATTTAATTTTTACACCAGACAATTAAAAAAAATCAATCTGGAAGAATTTGATAAATGTTTAAGCTTGCATTGAAATCTTTAGAGACTATGATCTTGGCAAATTTGAGCACAGTTTGACATTTTGTTAAGAACTTTTGCTCCCTAGGATAAAAAAAAGTCACATTTGTACTAGCGGTCGACCGATAATCAGTGCCGGTATTAAGCCATGTACTAGGGGTCGACCAATAATCGCGTTGATATTAAGCCGTTTTATTGTTATCAGTATTAGTCATTTTCAAAACCAATTTGCCGATAAAATAATTTGAAAGCATTTCAAGAAAGTTTTTGTCAGAGCCCTTGTTATTCTTAATTTTGAAATTAATTTAAATTTTTACACCAGACAAACAAACAAAAAAAGGTCTCAATCTGGAAGAATTTGATGAGAAAGACTACGATCTGGGCAAATCGGAGCATAGTTTGAGATTTTGTTGAGAAATTTTGCTTCCTAGGAAAAAAAAAGTTCTGCGGGTCGACCAATTATTTGCCTGGCCGATTATCGGCATTTTTATGGATATCGGTATCGGCCATTTTTAAAACCAATTTGCAGATAAAATCATTTAAACAAAGGTTTTTACAGAGCCATTGTTATTCTTAATTTTTGAGTTTGTACTGGGGGTCGATCGATTATTGACCTGGCCGATTATCGGCACTGATATTAAGCATGTTTATGGTTATCGGTCATTTAAAAAAAAAATTGCAGATAAAATAATTTTAAAGCATTTAAATAAAGTTTTTGACAGATCCATTATTATTCTTAATTTTTACATTAATTTTAATTTTTACACTAGACAAATAATTTTAAAAATCCCAATCTGGAAGAATTTGATAAGAAATATTTGAACTTGCATTGAAACCACTAGAGACTATGATCTGGGCAAATTTGGGCAGCAGTTTGAGATTTTGTTGAGATCTTTTGCTCCCTAGGAAAAAAAAGTTTGTACTGGGGTCGATCGATTATTGGCCTGGCCGATTATCGGCACTGATATTAAGCATTTTTATGGTTATCGGTCATTTAAAAAAAAAAATTGCAGATAAAATAATTGTAAAGCATTTAAATAAAGGTTTTGACAGAGCCATTGTTATTCTTAATTTTTACATTAATTTTCGTTTTACACATTTTTTTTTTTTAACCCAATTTGGAAGAATTTGATGAGAAATATTTGAGCTTGCATTGAAATCACTAGAGACTATTATCTGGGCAAATGAGATTTTGTTTAGAACTTTTGCTTCCTAGGAAAAAAAAATTGAGTTTGTAATGAGGGTTAACCGATTATTGGTCTGACCAATTATCGGCACCAATATTTTTTAAGCATTTTTCGATTATCGGTATCGGTCATCTTCAAAACCGATTTGCCAATAAAATCATTTAAAAGCATTTACAGAAAGTCTTCAAGAGACCATTCATATTAATTTTTACACCAGACATATATATATATATATATATATATATATATATATATATATATATATATATATATATTGGTTCAAAATAATCATATCGGCATCAGCCCTGAAAAAACACATATCAGTCGACTCCTAGTTTGTACAGAGATGAAATATGATATGAATAGACTAAAGAAGAAAAAATAATTCTGACCAAAATGCAGCAAAACCTTCGGAATATTTTATGGAATGAGTGGGAGAGTTAACAGGACAGTTTGTGCACACTAATTGTGAATAAAACTGATTCTACAGTTAATAGCAGAGGCCTGAGGGTCTCTTCTGTGCTGTTTGAGTGATGTCACTAATTGAATGTACTTAGTTGGAACACAGTATAGATCCATATCCAAATCAGCTCGCCTGAATTATTCATTGTATGCGGCATGCCCTTTCAATATGCAGAGTCATGGAACGCAGAGGAGAGGCTAAGCACTAATTAATCAGGCCTCGTTAATTTCCTTTGAGCCGTCAGGTAAGAGTGTTTCTCTCTAATTATGTTGATGACTGCGGAAAGCAGACACACACATACACGCACCCAGGCCTTAAACCTCACAAACAAGATTGTTAGATGTGCCTTCACACCGCTGTAGATGTGGACACACATACACAAAGGCAGGCAGGCGGTGATGCACACCTGGTTTAACAGACAGTCACATCAGTAAACATACACAGACACAGTTGGATGTCATGCTGGAAAGGGAAAGGAAATGGCCTGTGTCAGATTAAAGGGTTGGTTTTTAATGTTTGCCGTCAAAGTCCATTAATATTCTATCAGCTCTGTTTCTGCTGCTGGTGCACTGACTGGACCCCAGCCAAGACCCAAGAACACACACACACACACACACACACAAACATCCAAAAGCCCAACCTTTGTGACTTTAGCCAAAGTCTGCTTTTCACACACATTCACACAGCCAAACCTCTGTGTCTTTAGCCAAACTCTTCTCTCACAAACACAAACAACCACAAAGCCAAAAGCTCAACCTCTGTGACTGACGCGCTCTCGCTTTCTGTCTCCCACGCAAACATTATGTTGCGACAATATGCGATAGCATGTGTGCTACAAATGTAGAAACTCAAATTAGTATACTGTAAAACATCCTATTTTTCATAGATACCAGTCTGACAGGTGCAGCTTCTAAATATGCATTACATATGCATATTAAAAAGCCCAGAGGAACATTTTGTTACATTTATGGCACAGAAGAGAGTGGAGTTCGACGTTCTTCTTCTTTGACGTTTAAGATTTGTTTCAGATGTACACTGCGTTAAAGATTTGGAGTTAGAAAGATTACCATTTAAAACATTTTCTATTGGAATATATTTTAAAATGTCATTTAATCCTGTGATGGCAAAGCAGCCATTAGTGTCACATGATCCTTCGGAAATCATTCTAATATGCTGATTTGGTGCTCAAGAAACATTTGTAATTATTTATACATTATTGTGTCATTTTTTGTAGAAACTGTGATACTTTTTTATTCTTTGTTGAATAGAAATTTCAAAAGAATAGCATTCATGTGAAATAGAAATCTTTTGTGATGATATTGCTGTCACTTTTGAAAAACGTGATGTATCCTTGCTAAATAAAAGTTTTTATTTATTTGCATTTATGTTTCATAAAAAAATTCTCATAAAGAGACATAAAATTTGACGCAGTTATTGACAGAGTAATATGAATAGCACTTACTTGGCCTTGGAAGAATTTCATAAGAAAGTCTTATATAAGTTCTTGTGGAAATCTATTTAATTTCCTTTTTTGAAACTCTAGAAAAGACACACTTGAGATTACAGTGGCCTTTTTTCTCAGGGAAAATCAGAGAAGCAAGAGACTTTAGTAGCAGCTCCATTTATTCACCATTTAAACTCACTTAAGAGAAACAAAGATATTACAGAGATCTCATTTGTGATTTTTTCCCCTATATAAGAGACCTTCACCCACAGGTTAGCAAGGCTTTAATTGAAAGCGTTTCTCAATAGATAATACACAATGACAGCGAGAATCACTCTTAAACTAAGCTTAATGATAACTACTTAGAACAATGGCTCCCTATTTGTCGGGGGAAACTGCGACAAAACTTGAGACAAGCCTTTAGTTGCTTTCTCAGCCAAAGAAGCTAAATATTGAGCTAAAATCAATTCCGTACAGCGTATTTGGAGCAAGCTATTGTATAGCTTATAAAACCTCAAAAATGAGTAGGTGAAACTCAATTCACTAGGTAATTTATAGAAACCCTCCTGGCAGTTGTGTGGATAAAATGATGCTCTACAATGTTCTGAAACGCTCTTCGTGAGCTATGTTCTTTAGCAACTGATTTAAATGCTGATATCAGTCTTAATTAATGTTCATCGAACAAATCAAATGAAGCCGTTAGTGTAAATGCGTGCTTGGGTAATCGGTATACAGTGGCAAACATAAGCCAGCAGTGCTTGGCAATTCAACATGAAATCCGCCATAATCTGATTGGTTCCACTGTGTCGATAAGACAATGCAGCAAACAGGCTTATATTCCCACCCATGTTATTGAGCTTCTAGTCCCACCCTCATACAGTCAAATGAGTCAACCGTGTACAGTTCTCATAGAAAGCAACGGGTTTCAATGAATTATGATGACATTGGGCCATATACTGTATCAAATGCATGTATCAAGTTCATAAGGCTGTTTATTATGCTATACTGACTGAATATGATTAAATTCTTAGTTGCGTTTTATAATTTCCATTCAGCATTGTTTTCCCCATTCTGTTTATAATCAGACCTGCAACCCATTTCTGGCTCTCTAAGCACCAGTTGAGAAACCACTTATATAATGCATCTGTAACTGCACAATGTTTGTCTCTATAGCGTCCAGGAAAGCTCCGCTCGATGTATGAGTTAGACCCGAGGAGATCCCCAGTCTTAATTGAAAGGCAGAAATTCCGTGAAAAGTGAGGAGTGGAGTTAGTAAACGATGGTGGGGAATTATGGGTCAATAAAACAGCGCTCCACTGAGACTTCCAGCAAGGGTCAAGGGCACTGCATTGATTGGCTCAACATAAAGCTGAGTAGAGTGTGTGTGTGCGTCTCTTTAGGTGCCTCCAGAGATGCACACAGAGAAAATCGTGCAGCGGTGGAGAGTACAAAGACAATATTAAAGATTTAAGGTTCTTCTAGGAACGACTGTAAGCATTAGCATCAAATTATCACGCATTATGCTCTAGATGAAACATAGAATCATTTGAAAATGATACTATACACAGAATACTTAATGAATGAAAAGCAGAGTGTAACATACAGTATTTGTGGTCTTTTTTTTAAAGGGATCATGAAATGCAGTTTCAGATATTTATAGTATGTTTCTCAAGGTTAATCACAAGGTTAAATTTGATGCACCAAAGACGGTCCAGTATTTGTAAAAATGTACATTTTCCCTCCTCATTTTCACTCTGTGAAACACAATTTTAAGGGGCTTTAACTCATGACTCGGTATCTACAGTTGAAGTCAAAAGTTAACATTCACCTTGCAGAATCTGCTAAATGTTAATTATTTTACCAAAATAAGAGGGATCATGCAAAATGCATGTTATTTTTTATTTAGTACTGACCTGAATAAGACATTTCACATAAAAGATGTCTACATATTGTCCACAAGAGAAAATAATAGTTGAATTTATAAAAATGACCCTGTTCAAAAGTTTACAAACACTTGATTCTTAATTCTGTGTTGTTACCTGAATGATCCACAGCTGTTTTTTTTTTTGTTTTTTTTTTCTTGTTTATTGATAGTTGTTCATGAGTCCCTTGTTTGTCCTGAACTGTTAAACTGCCTGCTGTTCTTCAGAAAAATCCTTCAGGTCCCACAAATTCTTTGGTTTTTCAGCATTTATGTGTATTTGAGCCCTTTCCAACAATGACTGTATGATTTTGATCTATCTTTTCACACTGAGGACAACTGAGGGACTTGTATGCAACTATTACAGAAGGTTTAAACGCTCACTGATGCTTTAGAAGGAAACACGATGCATTAGGAGACGGGGGGTGAAAACTTTTGAACAGAATGAAGATGTGTACATTTTTCTTTTGCCTAAATAACATATTTTTTTATTAGTACTGCACTTCAGAAGCTACATGTTTCCCAGAAGACAAAATAAGTTAAATTTACCATGGTCTTCAAATTCGAAAAGTTTTCACCCAGCTCTTAATGCATTGTGTTTCCTTCTGAAGCATCAGTGAACGTTTGAACCTTCTGTAATAGTTGCATATGAGTCCCTCAGATGTCCTCAATGTGAAAAGATGAATTGCAAAATCATTGAGTCATTGTTAGAAAGGGTTTAAATACACAGAAATACTGAAAAAAAAAAAAGAATATGTGGGACCTAAAGGTTCTTTCTGAAGAACAGCGGGCAGTTGAACAGTTTAGGACAAACAAGTGACTTTAAAAGGGTACTAAGAATCAAGTGTACGTAATCTTTTGAACAGTGTTTTGTGTTTTGATTCTCAAGATGGAAAGTGCTGTGATAGAGCTGCATGCTTGAACCTGAGGCAGAAGAAATTGAAACAACACAACCATTTGCAACACAAAGCGACATAACAAAACATAACCAAATACCTCTATACAGATTACTGTTAACAATTTTCTTAAAAGACGGCAACAGTAAAGCACTAGCTACACATTGCGTGAAGCAACAGTAAAATAAACTCTCAAATATTCAACTCAAGCTAATATTTCTGGTCCAGGTATGTACTGGTATTATTAGCAACACTCAAACGATGAGCTTGGTGTCTTAAACACTGATGTTTAATAAAAATAAATGTACTTACAGTGCCTCCAAGGACAAAATGCTTGGCACTGCTGTATCTTTCAATATAATTATATATAATAGAATAATTCACAAAAACAGTCCGTTGTGAAATGTGAAGAACAAACAAAAATCTTTCAGTGGCTCAGACAAGTCATTAAAAATGCATTAGACATGCATGGCATTTCTATGCCAGAAGTGCCATGGATTTCTAATGCTCAGATCTTTAAGAAGTCTAGGCAAGTTTTTGAAGGTGTAGGTTCTTTACATCCACTGACAGAAAAATTAGTTTAAAGGATTAGTACACTTCCAGAATGCAAATTTCCGGATAATTTACTCACCCACATGTCTTCCAAGATGTTTATGTCTTTTTTTTTTCTTTAATCGAAAACAAATTAAGGTTTTTAAAGAAAACATTCCAGGTTTTTTCTCCATATAGTGGACTTCAATGGTAGCCAACAGGTTCAAGGTCCAAATTGCAGTCTCAGTGCAGTTTCAAAGGGCTCTACATGATCCAAGCCAAAGAATAAAGGTCTTATCTAGCGGAACAATCTGTCATTTTCTAAAAAAAAAAAAAAATAATAATAAAAATGTATATACTTTTTAACCACAAATGTCAGTGTTATACTAGCTTAGCGTCCATGACTTAGTCACATTGGAATATCATTTTGATTCTGCATTTCATGACCATTTTATAAAACAAAACAATTTCTAGATCAGGCTTGTTGTCCCGCGGAACCTCTCAAGTGTCTGAACATGTCAGACATCAGCTCGCAGACAAAACAGATGATTTGTTCTATTAATGTTCATTTGTCGCTTGCTACATTTGACACCTGACACCCATAAAGTCTGATTCATCACCCTCTCTCCTCTCTGTTACGATTCCACTTCCCCCCAGTGAAAAATGAAACCATCAGTTAATTACTCTGTTCATTTAACGCGCTCTCTCGCTCCCGTTCTCTCTCTGTTCACATTGTCTTGATTAAGGCGGACGCCGGAGCATATAAATGTGCTTCGCATAAGGCGGTTTTTTATAACAGCTGTCAGTCATCGCTCCAGTAGACACTGAAAGGACAGTGTGGGACTCGTTTGGATGGCTAGACTTTCCATTCAGTTCTCCTTTCAGTTTCAGGCAGCCTCATCGGGACTTTATGGTTTTGTTGGAGACTTTGAATGTGCTGATTTGCTAGTGTGAGATTAGGTTGGGGAAATGGAGTCACACCCATAGATGAAGCCATAAAACGCATGCCATAAAGGATTCCATAGAGTGTAATAAAAGGTGTTGTTTCTTATTATATTTGTAACTATATTTTTGTGGTGCTTTCCAATGCAAAACTTAATGCTATGGTTGCAGGGTTAATCTATTTATCTATCTACAGTGCCTTGCAAAAGTATGTATATGTATGTATGTATGTATAAAGTATATGTTTTAGATTACTTTTTTCCCACACCAATCTACCCTCCATGCACCATAATGATAAAGCAAAAACAGAATTGTCACAACTTAATAAATGTATTACCTGAAGTATGTACCTTGCATAAGTATTCATACCCTTAACTCAGTACTTAGCTGAAGCACCTTTACAGCCTCAAGTCTTTTGAGTATAATGCAATAAGATTTGCACATCAACATTTGGCAATTATCTGCCATTCTTCGCCTCACCTCTTCACCTCTCAAGCTCTGTCAGCTTGGATGGGGGCTGGCAGACATTTTCAGGTTTCTCCGGAAATGTTTAATTGGGTTCAAGCCCAGGCTCTGGCTGGGATACTCAAGGACATTCACAGAGTTGTCTATAAGCCACTCTTGCTGTGTGCTTAGGGTCATTGCCCTGTTGGAAGGTGAATCTTATGGCCAGTCTGAGGTTCCAAATGTTCTGGATTGGGTTTTCATTAAGGCCATCTCAATATTTTGGTGCATTGAGTTTGTTTATTTTTAATATATTCTCAAAAATGTTAAAAAACGGGTTTTTTTTGGCATTAAAATTATGGAGTGTAGATTGATGTGGAAATAAAAGCAATTTAAAGCAGTTTAACATAAGGCAACAAGATAACAAAACGTCGAAAAAATTAAGGGGTATGAATACTTTCGCAAAACTCTATCCATCAATCTATCTGTATTCTATCTATCTATCAGTCTATCTATCAGTCTGTCTATCTATCTATCTATCTATCTATCTATCTATCTATCTATCTATCTATCTATCTATCTATCTATCTATCTATCTATCCATCTATCCATCTATCCATCTATCCATCCATCCATCCACAGAGTATCAGTAAGAGATCATTTTGAAATCAGATCAATGAAAGGTCATATACAGATAATCTTCATTGATGTAATACCTGCTGTCACCTATCATGTTTTAATCCTATGTCTCTCCGCAGCCTCTCAGAAGAGTGACATTTTCTGTGGTGAGTCAGGCTCCTGATCAAGGCTGCTATGATAGTGGAGTGGAGGACTCTGAGACCCCAAGCAGCAAGAGCTCCTCTGGACCCAGACTGGGATCTTTACCGCTGCCTGAGGATGGATATGAAAGGACAACACCAGAAGGGAGCGTAGGCGAAGAGGAGCATGTGGAAAATGGTAAAAAGCCATCTGTGGGAAAGGTCTGAGACCGCTAGTGAAAAATGACGCGCATATGTTGTTTTTTTTTCTTCTGCTATCGCTTTAAAGGGATAGCTCACCCAAAAATAAAAATTCAGAAGATATTTTGACAAATGTTTAACTTCCATACAGACAAAACACACAAAGACATTTCTAAAAATGTATGTTCCACATTACAAAGACAGTCTTTCTTCAGTCGCAAAGACATTTTTTGAGGAAAACATTCCTTGATTGTTCTCCATATAGCGGATTTGTATAGTGGCCAATGGTTTGAAAGTCCAATTTGCAGTTTCAGTGCAGCTCTACATGATCCCAGCCAAGGAATAAGGGTCTTAATCAAGGAAACAATTGATAATTTTTCTAAAAAAATAAATAAAAATTTCTATACGTTTTAACCACTAATGCTCATCTTGCATTAGCTTTATCGTCTTCACGCATTACGTTATCATGTTGGAAAGTTCACGCATGGTTAGTTCTTCATCTGTGTACTTTGGTTTCAAAATGGTGAGGTAGGCCGAAAAACTCCATATCATTTTCTCCTCCAACTTTACAAGCGCCTGCGTTGTTTTACCTTTTTTGTAAAGAGCGTTTGACTTTCTTTGCGCGTTCACTTTGTAAAAACTGGGTCGGTACTTCTGCCTAAGTCATGCGTGACCTTAATCCAAAATCATTAGGTAAATTGCAAGGTCAGGCTGGTGCAAAATGAGCATTTGTCGTTAAAAAGTATATAAATGTTCATTGTTTTAAGAAAATGACTGATTGTTTTGCTAAATAAGACCCTTATTCCTTGGTTCAAATCATGTAGAGTCCTTTGAAGCTGCATTGAAAGTGCAATTTGGACTTTCAACTCATTAAACCCTATTAAAGTCCACTATATGGAGAACAATTCTGAAATGTTTTCCTACAAAAACCTAATTTCTTTGCGACTGCAGAAAAAAATACATAAAGATCTTGGATGAGATGGGGGTAAGTAAATATCAGGAAATTTTATGACAGCAACACAAGTTGTATGAAAATACACAAATACAAAATTCCAACATTAAAACACTAAAATCATGCAGTAAACATAAATTAAACACCATATGTACCAAATGTACACAATTTAGATTTACATTTTATTATAAAATGACAGTGTTTCCTTTTAGATCTACTACAGTTTTTCACAGTATATGTGACCCTGGACCACAAAACCAGTCTTAAGTCGCTGGGGTTTGTTTGTAGCAATAGCCAAAAATACATTGCATGGGTCAAAATTTTTGATTTTTCTTTTATGCCAAAAATCATTGAGAAATTAAGTAAAGTTCATGTTCCATGAAGATTTTTTGTAAAATTCCTACTGTAAACATATCAAAATGTAATTTTTGATTAGTAATATGCATTGTTAAGAACCTAATTTGGACAACTTTAAAGGTGATTTTCGCAGTCTTTTTGATTTTTTTGCATCCTCAGATTTCTGATTTCAAATAGATGTATCTCAGTCAAATATTGTCCGATCCTAACAAACCATACATCAATAGAAAGCTTATTTATTGAGCTTTCATATGATGTATAAATCTCAGTTCCCTTCCGGGAACTCGAGCCGCGTCAGGAACGCTATGGGGAACGCCATTGGCGGGCCGCACTCTGAACTATGTCTAACAACCAATGAATGACGGGGGTGACGTCACAGGCGCGGTGACGTCACCAACCAGGAAGTATAAAGCACGTGCGTTTGAAGCCGGCGGCAGCTTTTGTCATTCAGCGAGAGCGCTCTGTGTCTGTGTCTGTCTGTACCATACTGCTGTTTTTCGTGTCCAGTTTGACACAATTTTATTTGAGTAGTATGGCTACACAACAACCTAGCAAAAAAGAGAGTTTGATGGCGGTTAAGCGCCCGCATAGGCAGTGTGTCCCTCCTTGCCAACGCTTCATTGTTGATGGGGATACACACAGCCTATGTGTGGTTTGCTTGGGAGCGGAGCACGCACAGTCAGCCCTCGAAAAGGCTGGCTGTACGCACTGTGATCGCCTGCCGGTGCGTGTGCTTCGTTCCCGGAAAGCCCTCTTTGAGGAGGGGGCTTTCACTAGCGTGCCCCGTGGGTCTGGCCCCGCTGCCGCCGAGGCGGAGCGGCGGCTGCACTCGTGGGGCTCGCAGCTCGATCTGCTGGAGGGTATGGAGACGGGTGACCCCCTATCTCCGCCCTCACTCAGCGGATCGAGCGATCTCCTCCTGGATGTGGAAGCCCGCGCTGCGGTTTCTTCCCCCCGGGAGGAGGTCCCCGAGTTCCTCTTGTCTTCCTCCGAGGAGGTTGACATTGAAAGTGTAACAGAGGAACCACAACCGCCATCACGCTCGCCTCACTATGAGGAGCTCGTCGAGGTGCTGACTAATGCGGTAGCCAAACTGCACATTACATGGCCCGCAGAACAAAATCCCCCCCATGAGCCGCAGCGAAGCCGGTTAGATGACCGCTTCCTGCGGACGAAGTCAGCACCTCCAAAACGGAGCCTTCCCTTTTTCCCCGATCTCCACCAAGAGCTAGCGAGATCGTGGGAAAAGCCATACTCTTCCCGTCTCTTCTCCCCTGCCGAAAATTATGGAAATGTGGGGGGGGCAGAGGAGTATGGCTATAGGGCGATGCCACGGGTCGAACAGACGCTCGCGGGCTATCTGTCCCCCGGTTCGGCATCGTCCTTGAAGGCTCCGTCCTTGCCCACCAGGCCCCTTAAAGTTACATCTGGCCTGATGGGCAAGGCATACACGGCAGCAGGTCAAGCAGGGTCTTGCCTCCATACTATGGGCATCCTGCAAGCCTACCAGGCTGACCTGCTGAAGGAGTTCAGCAGCGGCGAGGAAGTTAGTGTCACAGAGATGCAAAAAACAGCAGATCTCGCTCTCCGCGCCACCAAGGAGGCCGCCCGTGCCGTTGGGCGGTCTATGGCAGCCCTGGTGGCCGCGGAGAGGCATCTCTGGCTGACCCTGTCCGATGTAAAAGAAAAGGACAGGGTCACGCTTCTGGACGCCCCCCTGCAACCATCTGGCCTCTTCGGTGCCGCGGTTGATACCGTCGTAGCCAGGCACCAGGAGGCCCGCAAGCAGGCGGCGGCGTTCAGAACGTTTCTTCCTCGCCGCGTGTTCTCCTCTGAGGCTGCTGCACCATCAAAGAAGCGGCCTCAGCCGTGTACGAGCTCCCATCGTGAGGCACAGAAACAGAGCGTTGCTGCCCGTGCTCCCCCGGCCCAGCCTAGGGGACCCGGAAAGCAACGCTCTAAGCCGGGGGCTTCTAAGACTAAGAGGCCTGACCTGAGGGTCGTCCTCCAGTCAAGGAAGTCCTCGGCTAAGCGGCCCTGACGGTTGTGGTTCAGGGCCGTTGAGGGCAGCCCCTCTCGAGGGGGTCTGCACCGTACCTCCAGGTGCGGGTTTCAGACCCCTTCGTGGCCCTCAGGAGATGAGTCAGCTAACCCTGCCAGTGTTACAGGGCGCGGCTATCTCCCGCGAACATCCTCTAGCTGTTCCGCCCGGAAACGTAGCGGCCCTGGAGAGTTCGCAGCCCCCGCGGGGGTCTCTCGAAGAGCTAGTTCAGGAGCTTCCTGCCAGTTCGCTGTTACAGGTCTCCGAGTTAGCTCCTCGAGCAAATCCAGACACCAGTCTCGAGAGGCTGGTACCCTTAGTGAACTTTCTGGCAGCGTGGAAGCTACTGCCAAGAGTCTCAGATTGGGTCCTGCGTACTGTAGAGAAAGGTTATGCTATCCAGTTCGGCGCCACGCCGCCACCTTTCAGTGGGGTTTTTCCAACTTTAGTAAGCCCCGAGCAGGGTCTGGTGATGGAACAAGAGGTAGAAACTCTTCTGAGGAAGGAGGCCATCGAGGTGGTCCCTCCTCAAGACAGGGAATCCGGGTTCTACAGCCGGTACTTCATTGTTCCGAAGAAGGATGGGGGGCTTCGGCCCATCTTAGATCTCAGGCTGCTAAATCGTTCAGTCAGGAAGCTGAAATTCAAGATGCTTACTGTCAGGCAGGTCGTGTCTCAAATCAGGTCCGAGGACTGGTTTGTCACGATAGATCTAAAAGACGCTTATTTTCACGTCTCCATCCTTCCTCAGCACAGGAAGTATCTCAGGTTCGCTTTCAGGGGCAAAGCTTACCAATACAGAGTGCTTCCTTTCGGCCTAGCTCTCTCACCCCGCACTTTCACGAAGTGTGTGGATGCTGCTCTGGCTCCGCTGCGACTCCAGGGCATCCGCATACTCAACTACATAGACGACTGGCTCATCCTAGCCAGCTCGGAGCAGTTAGCGGTTCAGCATCGAGGTGCTGTTCTCGCTCACATGAAAGAATTGGGGTTGAGACTCAACGCCAAGAAGAGTGTGCTCTCTCCACTACAGAAGACCACTTACTTAGGCGTAGTGTGGGACTCGGTCTCCATGCAGGCACGCATGTCTCCTGCACGAGTCGATTCCATACTGACTGCAGTGAATGCAGTAAAGCTAGGCCAGTCACTCACTGTCAAACAGTTTCAAGTACTGTTAGGTCTTATGGCAGCCGCTTCCAACGTGATACCTTTTGGACTGCTGCACATGAGACCACTACAGTGGTGGCTCAGGACCAGGGGGTTCTCCCCGAGGGGAAACCCATTCCGCAAGATCAAGGTCACGCGGCGCTGCCTACGTGCCTTGGCCATGTGGAGGAAACCCTGGTTCCTCTCTCAGGGACCGGTTCTGGGAGCGCCCGGTCGCCGCATCACGCTAGCGACCGACGCTTCCCTTACCGGTTGGGGAGCGGTCATGCGTGGCCGCTCAGCCCAAGGCCTATGGAGTGCCCACCATCTCTCGTGGCACATAAACCGCTTAGAGATGCTGGCAGTATTCCTGGCCCTAAAGAGGTTTCTCCCAGACCTAAGAAACAAACATGTGCTGGTCCGTACAGACAGCACTGCGGTGGTTTACTACATAAACCACCAAGGAGGACTCCGCTCACGCCCCTTGTACAAGCTGGCGTACCGGATACTCCTTTGGTCTCAAGAGAAATTCCTCTCCCTGAGAGCAGTCCATATTCCTGGACATCTGAATGTGGGAGCAGACGTCCTGTCAAGGCAGGGGCCGAGGCCCGGGGAATGGATGCTTCACCCAGAGGTGGTGAAGCAGATCTGGAGAGTGTTTGGCCAGGCTCAGGTGGACCTGTTTGCGACTCAGGAGACATCGCACTGTCCCCTCTGGTACTCTCTAGTTCATCCAGCTCCACTGGGGCTGGATGCCATGGCACAGACGTGGCCGAGGCTGCGTCTGTACGCCTTTCCCCCGATCGTTCTGCTCCCGGGAGTTCTGGAACGGGTCCGTCGGTTTCAAGTGCGGCTGCTACTCGTAGCCCCGTACTGGCCGACCCAAGTGTGGTTCTCGGACCTGGTATCTCTCCTAGACGGCTCTCCGTGGGAGATTCCCGTCAGGAGGGACCTCCTGTCTCAGGCTGGGGGCGCAATATGCCACCCCCACCCAGAGAGGTGGAGGTTATGGGTGTGGCCCCTGAGGGGGCACAACTCATAGGAGCGGGTCTCTCAACCGAGGTTGTTGAGACCCTTCTCCAATCCAGAGCTCCCTCTACGAGGAAACTGTATGGCCTTAAGTGGAACTTATTCGCGAGATGGTGCCGCGAGCGCCACCTGGACCCAGTCAACTGCCCGGTCGGTACAGTTCTGGAGTTCCTACAGTCTCGCCTATCCGCAGGGCTAGCTCACTCCACTCTAAAGGTATACGTGGCGGCCATAAGTGCCTACCACGCCCCTTTAGGTGGCCTCTCAGTAGGTAGAGAGCCCTTGGTCATACGGTTCCTCCGCGGTGCGCTCAGGCTGAGGCCTCGAGTGACACCCAGGGTCCCCACGTGGGACCTCGCTGTGGTGCTAGAAGCTCTCTGCAAGCCTCCTTTCGAGCCCATAGAGGAGTCTACGGATCGCGCCCTCACAGTTAAGACGGCGCTCCTGTTAGCACTCACCTCCCTCAAGAGAGTAGGCGATCTGCAGGCCCTTTCAGTGGCCCCATCTCATTTAGAGTTTGCCCCAGGGATGGCCAAGGCCTTTCTATATCCCAGGGTCGGGTACGTCCCGAAGGTCCCCTCCCTAGCACCGCAGCCAGTAACACTGCAGGCGTTTTATCCTCCTCCGTTCGCGGAGCCGAACCACAGGAAGTTAAATTGCATGTGCCCAGTCAGAGCCTTAGATGCTTACGTCCACAGAGCTGCCACGTGGCGTAGAACAGAGCAATTGTTTGTCTGTTACGGCCCCCCTAAGAGGGGGAGCCCAGCTTCAAAGCCCACTATTAGTAGATGGATCATCGATGCCATAACTACTGCTTACGAGTCCTCTGATCTCCCCTCACCGCTGGGACTCAAGGCTCACTCTACTCGGGGCATGAGTGCCTCGAGGGCTCTGACGGCAGGTGTTCCAATTCAAGACATCTGCAATGCTGCGGGTTGGTCCACGCCCCTAACATTCGTTAGGTATTACGAGCTCGACCTCAGAGCCGCTCCAGGCTCGGCTGTACTCTCGGCCTAGTGCGCTAGGCCTAGAGGGGCAGCCACCTCCCTAGCCAGGAGGAGACTTCTCAAGGCGCATTCTTTCTGCGGAAAGAAGAGAAGTCGTTTCGCCACTCATAAGAGATCTGCAAAACTTTACCCCTTTTGTCCGTGAAAGCTAGACAAAAGCCCTTTCAGTCCCTCTTGTCCTGGCAGAACCCCCAGACAAAGGACTAAGACCCCTCGTGAGCCCGAGGGCCGAGGGGTGCCTCTCGCACTGGCTGGCGAACCAGGCAGAGGTCACGGTTCTCGTGTGCCCGAGGGCCGAGAACTGTACAGCCCTCTTGTCCGCGGAATGCTAGACAATGGCTTAATTCTCCTCGTGTTCTGACGCAGGATGCTATCAGACCGAGTGTACTCCGGTCCCTCTGGTT
>NC_133366.1:41758776-41826821 GCF_049309525.1 Garra rufa | reverse complement strand
ATTATTTCTGAAAACACCTTTATTTTGCTGTGGTTTTCTTAATTTGGAAGAAGTTCGGAGAGTTTTTTCATTTTTTTTTTCTTTTTTGGAGGAGTAACGTAACGTTATTTTTAAGGATAGTATTTGTTTCTCTGCTTCTTTCTTTCTTTCTTTCTTTCTTTCTTTCTTTCTTTCTTTCTTTCTTTCTTTCTTTCTTTCTTTCTTTCTTTCTATATTTATTTAATAGTTTAATTGCTTAGTTATTTTAGTTATTTATCTTTTGATTTTTCTTTTTTATCTATTGAAGTTTGGAGAAGATTTCAATGGCTAACGTGAGTGAAAGACGAGGTGAGTGTTTTGTATTTCATTTGTTTATTATTGGTATGTTTTGTTTGTTTATTATTAGTATATTATGTTATAGTATGATGTTGTACATTGTTCAAGTTAATGCAAAGAAATGTGTGTAAGTTAACCTGTTTGAACCCAAATTTTCTCTATAGCTAAATATATATTTATTTCCTGTAAATGAAACTGAATGCCTTTTACAAAACACGTAAATTAAATTAAATTAATTAAAATGAATTAGTAAAATATGTGTTTTATTCTTTGTCATAATTATAATAGTGAGAAACTATTTTATTTTACTCAAGAAACTTGAAAAATATGAAGTAACACAATTTGATGTGACACTGATTATTTAAGTATTGTATGTATGAAATATTCCAGCCTCAGGCCGCTCCAGATGCAGGAGTGCTGCTTTCACTCAGACGGCTATTCAGGATGTTGGGAGACGTGGCTCTGGAAACCAGGATCAGCAACCCCTGCCAAACCCAACCCAGCCACTGAGCCTACCTGGCTACATAGCACCTCTGCCTTCCGAGTTGGCCGTTTCTGTGTCGACGGATCAGCCTAACAGGAAGAGGAAGTGGCAGAGCGGCAGCCAGGGAGATGAACGTCCATCCACCTCATGCAGAAGACCTGCCAAACGCTCTTGCAGAGGTCAGAATAGGCTTATATTAAAGAACTTATGGCTCACTTATGAAATGATTTGTAACTGAAAATGTTCTTCAGCTGTTTGATGTCAACTGTCAAAGTAGTGTTCTTTAGCAGTTTTAGATACTGCAACATATCTAACAACAAATCTGCAACATTAGATACTACTGTTTTCTCTTAAAATAATTTCTTGTGATCTTATATATTACAAAAGCATATGAGAAGGGCCCATTGCTGGGAAAAGGTGGATTTGGCTCCGTTTATGCTGGGACGCGCAGATCTGATGGACTGCCAGTAAGATCTTTTCTTTAATTATTCATTTAAAAAGCCTTTAAAAATGTTCTGAGAATTGATATTAGTAAATGTCATATATGCCACAGTTAGACAGGTGTGATTTACTGTGCTTTATCTGTCTGCAGGTCGCCATCAAGTACGTCTCTAAACGCAAGACTCACAGGAGACTGAAAGTTGTAAGTGAATCTGTTGTTGTGTTTGACATGTCATTGGTTTGCACACTCGCACACATCAGCATTGAGTCCTGGATATCATTTGGCATTTGTCACTGCAGGAAGGCCATGGTCGGCTGCCGCTGGAGGTGGCGTTGATGACCCTGGTCAACTCAGCTCCTGCCTGCCCCAATGTCCTGCAGCTGATGGAGTGGTTTGACAGTCCCGCTCAATACAGCATGATCCTGGAACGCCCGGTTCCTTGCCAAGATCTCCAGAGTTTCTATGAGGAGAACGGCTGCCTCGATGAGAGCCTGGCCAAGAAAGTGCTGCTGCAGCTCATCACCGCGCTGAAACACTGCGAGAGCCGTGGAGTCCTGCACCGGGACGTCAAGCCACAGAACCTGCTGATTTCCACAGACTCACATAACATCAAGCTGCTGGACTTTGGTTGTGGAGATCTACTAAAGGACTCGGCCTACAGATCATTTGAAGGTTGGTTTGTGTTACAGCAGGAAAGATCTCATTTGTATATGGACATTTCTTAGCTTTTGATGATCAAACAAAGAGGAACTATTCTGACTCTCTATTTGGACTGTTTTTGCTGGATTTTTTGGTCTTGTTGGGTCTCTCAGGCACTCCTCAGTACGCCCCTCCTGAGTGGTTTCGCCGGCGTCGCTATCATGCAGGACCGGCTACTGTTTGGTCAGTGGGGGTGACGATTTATAAAATCCTGTGCGGTCGTTTGCCCTTCAGAGCCGCATGGAGGGTCACCTCCAAAAGCATACTGCAGTTTCCTAGAGAGTTGTCTACAGGCAAGAGATAAAAATCATGTCCAGACCGAGGTGAAGTTTGCTGTTTTGTGTTGCTGAACACAAGTACTGTGTTGTGTGTAACAGAGTGCCGTCAGTTGATCAGCTGGTGTCTCAGTGTAGCGGCGGCAGATCGCCCCAGTTTAGACGACATTGAGCACCATCCCTGGTTACACTGAACAGGTGGACAATCACATTACATTCATGTGAATCACAGAAATCATTTGTTGGACTGTATTGTAAGGATCAGTCTGGATAAATGATTTAAATTATTTGTAGAGGGTGACCAGAACTGACACACAAACTGTAGAGAACAGCTTTGGCTCTGGGTGGATGCTGGAGGAGCTGAACACAGCACCAGTTGAAACAGTTGAGCTCCGATGGGACCAGCTAGTTGGGCAGAGTTTAAAGTAGTGAAATAACTTGTTTGTACTTTTGTAAATGTATAACTAATATGATGTGTTTTTAAAATTAGGACAGGGACCAAGAAATAAACAATTGAAGAAATAAATCTTAGAGTACCTACCATCCATGCAACTGTCTCTTGAAGGGCAATATTTAGAGCAAAAAAGTGTTTTAGAGCAAAAATTAGCGTATAGACGCTTTTATGGATGGCTGTTTCAGTGAACACTGTTAAGTGCTAAACAGACAGTTAGAGAAGAATTAGCGAGCAAACGTTCAGAGTAAATAATTAAACATTCCCTTTATAGGAATCCTGCCGGTCTGATTGTGAGTGGCTGTGTGTTTTCATTTCTTTTATGTTTGTATCACTTTAAAATACTTTGAATATAGTGACATAAACACGTTTTGTTTAATTCTGACTAAATTAATGATTTGGCTATATTGAATCAAGAAAAAAGGTGATGGATTAAATAATGTATATTTATTCACCTTGATGCTTTTTATAGTTTAGATTGATTGTTTCTTTATAGTCATTGATTGTTAGCACAGTACTTACTGTAGCAGTTAATACTAATAATTAATGGTGCTGAATGTTTGTATTGTTATAATAAAGATTATACTGGTCATGTTAAAAGAGTTATAAATAGGTTTATATTTTAAATAATTACTTTGAATATACTGGTTAATTGAAATACATTTAATAATGTGTTATTATGAGTTCATACACTGTGTTTTTTAAATGTTTGCTCATTATCAATAAATATTTTTTATTGTCAAGCTTATTTTTTTTTATTATTTTAGTTCAAATCTGTAATGCAGGTTGAATGTTTATACACTCAAAAAAAGATTTTTCATCATATTTAGTTCAGAACCTTGCTCAAATAAATATTTCCTGATTATAAATGTCGGGGTGCAGTTAAAATCAGTCTCAGCCAGTGGACTAAAACATACACTGACTGGGTAGTGACATGAAAATGCAGGACACATTTCTTTTGCATATATATATATATATATATATATATATATATATTTAACTTCACTTTTTAAAAAAATCAAAAAGATATTTTTAAAAACAACAATGGAATAAAATGCAAAAATTATTTCAATATCATTTTCAGAAGTTAAAATATAGGGGTTAGGTATAAGGTTCAGGACAGCCACCTCTTAATTAAAAGTACCCAATAATTTCAATGATGATAATGATGATATCATATATATTAAGTGTACTGATAGGTTAAACATATTGAGGGTTTCAATAGATAATAGATAACAGCTTAACCTATCTGCGATATTATATGCCTGTATCTTGGCCAAAAATGTCCTTATCCTAACAAACTACATCAGTGGAAAGCTTTTTTATTCAGCTTTCAAATTTCAGTATAAATCTCAATTTCAAAAAATGTACCATTATGACTGGTTTTGTGGTCCAGGGTCACATATATGATTGTATATAATATTACATTATATTATACTCCACTTTCTTTTTGTGTACTTATTAAATAATAATAACAAAAACAACAACAACAAAAATAATAATTATAATGTAATGAGTTGGCTGCGTTTCGAAACCAAGTGAGCTGCCTATCTAGACAGCATGTGCTGGCGTCACAGGTGCGTTTAAACTTTCAAACCTTTTTATGAGCATTATTAGGGCGTTCAAACATTTGTTCACAAGTTCGTTTAGCATTTTCTGGTCATAGAAATTGTCTCAAAAGCGTATACGATGCCTCAGAAATGCTGCTTAGGTAGGCAGCGATCACATGCTTTTGAACATATCCTACGAGACACTTTGTACTTTGACCCTTCTCTCTTCCACTACTTGCGCTACTAGGAAGGAGGGATCGGAAGTATGTTGTGATGAAAAAAGGGGAAATCTTTACATCAAGAAAGGACCGAAAGGAGGAGGCAGTGAGATCTGATGTTATGGCATCTGAAAGGGAATACAGATGGATTGTTTGTGCACTGATTGTGCTTTTGATAGCACTGTGTACAGCTCATATGACAGATCGACCTGCCTGTGAGTGTCATTTACCCTAACGTCAATGTTATATCTGAGCGATATTAAATATGATTTTTTTTTCTCAACGTCGTGGTTCCTTTTTCCTTATTTTCGTTATACTTGTCTCAAGTTATAGTTGTCTCACCCAGCTAACCGGCTAACTCCGCTATTAGCTGTTTTTAGCCTATGCTAACTGTTCTCTAGCTATATATAAAATATTTGAGTTTATTGTGATTTAGCTGAATGTATATTTGTTTATAATCTAAAATATATATAAATTATATATATTTTTTGTTTGTAGGACTTACATCTTATCTTATCCGTTTATATTCGTGCTTTAGCGTATCTATATACTATAATGCTCCTCTGCATAAAGCCATAACAAAAACACTTAAGGGTTTAATGGATTCAAATTTCCCTCGTTTGAAAAATCTGGGCAGTTTTATGATGTTTCTTGTGAGGCAGATTAGTGCAAGCATGTGACTGCAGGAGGTACAGAGTGACTATTGTAAAACTGCAGTAGTAGAGTGCACCAAAGCAGCTGACCATTAAGTTTCATTAGGAGACCTACAGTTAGGTTGAATTGAATTAGCCACAGCAACTGAAGTCTACAAAGTGGTGAGTATATTTGGGAAATGCTTCTATATGTTCAGATTTTTCAAAGAAAAAAAGTGGCTTGTCACAAAACCTGGTGAACCACATTTCTAGACAACATTGTTTTGGGCATCAGAGGCTAAAAAGGTATCTAGATAAGACAGCTTTTTGAGTGATTTTTACTTCAGTCTCAAGTTTGTAGATGTCTTATTGTGAGGTTGAATGTATTTATGTTGCAAATACCTCATAAGTTGCTTTGCTTTCAGCCTCTCACCCCCACCGCAAAACGTCTGTGCTGAAGATGGATGAGGCGAATCTTTCGGTTATCAATGAAATCGACAATGACATGATGTTATATGTGGTTTCTGATCACTGTTATAAGGTATCAAACATTCATGTTCTTGGTATACATGAAAAATAGCGTTGATACTAAATACTGGCAATGACATGAATTAATGTGCCTGTATAATGCTACTAAAAGGAATATTTCATCCAGGAAATGAAAAATGTCCTGAAAATGTACTCATTCTCAGGCCAAACAAGATGTAGATGAGTTTGTTTCCTCAGCAGAAGAGACATGGAGAAATTTAGCATTACATCATCCTCTGCAGTAAATGGGTGCCGTCAGAATGAGAGTTCATCACATCACAGTAATCTATGACTTCAGTCTATTTACATTTTGTGAAATAAAAAGCTGCGTTTGTAAGAAACTAATCTATCATTAAGGCATTTTAACTTTAAACCTTTGCGAAAAAGAAAATTCTGTCATTAATTACTCACCATCATATCGTTCCAAACCCGTAAGACCTTCATTCATCTTTGGAACACAAATTAAGATATTTCTGATGAAATCTGAGAGCTCTCTGACACTACATTGACAGCAACATAACAACCACATTCAACACCCAAAAAGGTTGTAAGGGCATCGTTAAAATAGTCAATTTGACATTAGTGGTTCAACAAAAATTTTATAAAGCTACGAGAATGCTTTTTGCGCACAAATCTCATATTCTTGTGAATGCGCACTGGAGACTGATACAGAATTGTTGAATAAAGTCGTTATTTTTGTTTTCTTTGTGCACAAAAAGTAGTTTCGTAACTTCATAACATTACGGTTGAACCACTGATGCCACATGGACTATTTTAATGATGTCCTTACTACCTTTCTGGGCCTTGGAACGTGGTAGTTGTGTTGCTGTCAAGAGGGTCAGAAAGCTCTCAGATTTTGTCAGAAATATCTTAATTTGTGTTGCGAAGATAAACAAAGGTCTTACAGGTTTGGAACAACATGAATGTGAGTAATTAATGAGAGAATTTTTAATTTTTGGGTGAACTATCTCTTTAAAAAGTCTTAATGGTGATTTTTTTATTACAAACATGCAGCTTTTCATTTAACAAGACTTTTATTTATGGACTGGAGTCATGTGGATTACATGTGGATTATTGTGATGTTTTAATGGAACACTCCACTTTTTTTGGAAATAGGCTCATTCTCCAACTCCCCCCGAGTTAATAAGTTGAGTTTTACCGTTTTGAAATCCATTCAGCCGTTCTCCTATTCTGGCGATATCACTTTTAGCATAGATTAGCATATATCATTGAATCCTATTAGACCAATAGCATTGTGTTCAAAAATAACCAATGAGTTTCAGTATTTGTCCTATTTAAAACTTGACTCTTCTGCAGTTATATCGTGTACTAAGACCGGCAGAAAATGTAAAGATGCGATTTTCTAGGCGGATAAGATTAGGAACTACACTCCCATTCCGGCGTAATAGTTTGTTGTCTTAATATGGAAGCAGCAGGCGCAGTAATATCACGCAGCGCCTGAAATTAGTTCCCAGCTAGGTAACTTCCAACGAGGAACGCTCCCTGTTCATGCAGTTGGTCACGTTGTGCTGTGATGTGCTGCGTGATATTACTTCGGCTTCGGCCATGTTACGGTAGCAAACTTCCTTGACTATTACGCCGGAATGGGAGTGTAGTTCCTAATCTTATCCGCCTAGAAAATCGCATCTTTACATTTTCCGCCGGTCTTAGTACACCATATAACTGCAGAAGAGTCAAGTTTTAAATAGGACAAATATTGAAACTCGTTGGTCATTTTTGAACGCGATGCTATTGGTCTAATAGGATTCAATGATCTATGCTAAGCTACAGTATGCTAAAAGTGATATCGCCAGAACAGGAGAACGGCTGAATGGATTTCAAAACGGTAAAACTCAACTTATTAACTCGGGGGGAATTGGAGAAATGAGCCTATTTCCAAAAAAAGTGGAAAAGTTCATTAAGGAGTTGTTTCAACTCTCATTCTGGCGGCACCCATTCACTACAGAGGGATCCATAGGTGAGCGAGTTATGTAACATGAAATATTTCTAAATCTGTTTCTATGAACAAAAAACAAATCTACATTATGAATGGCCTGAGGGGTAGGTAGATTTTCAGCAAATTTTCATTTTTGCGTGATCTGTTTCTTTAATGCTGCGGTATTGCTCTAACTTGACTTCTGTATCTTTGTGCATGCGTGCACATTAGTGTTTGCCCCAGCTGTTGGGAATAATACCTGCAAGGCCAGCTTCTGGGACCCCCACTCCGGTGGGTTTTGTTGTAGGCACACAACACGCACTGACACTGCAGCTCAACAGCACCCCTGCAAACTTGGAGCAATGCAAGTGAGTAATGCATCGATACATTTAACAGAACAATGAGAGTTTCAGACCAAAACATCTTCACCGTGTTTATTTCCTTTGGCCATTATTATGAAGACAATGCATTATTGTCAGACAACTGATTCGCTCTTGCAGTGTTCACTTCCACTTTGGGGAACAGGGGAACTATTCTCTGTGGGTGAAGAACCTGAATGAGCCGTCACGCATCAGCTGCTCTATGATCACTGATTCTGAGCCCATCAACAGCTACTTTCGTGAGTCATCCTTTTGTACACTGCAATTCATTTTTTTAGTTTGGATCCCATTATCTTACTGGAAGTCAACTAGTATAAATTTTTCAATAGCCAATATCTTACTGATTTAATCTCAGTATGTAGTATAATGGCAAATGAGACAGACATGTCTCATTTTATACATTATAAACTGAGAATTGAAAAAAATGTAAAACAAAATGAACACTGCCATTCAAAAGTTTGGGATCAGTAAGATTTTTTATGTTTTTTAAAGACTTTTCTTCTCATCAAGGGTGCGTTTATTTGATTAAAAACACAGAAAAACTAGTAATATTGTGAAGTATTATTGCAGTTTAAAATAGCAGTTTTCTATTATATACTTTAAAATAGAATTTATTCCTGTGATGCAAAGCTGCATTTTCAGCATCAGTACTCTAGTCTTCAGTGTCACATGATCCTTCAGAAAATCAATCTATCGATGTTGGAAACAGTTGTGCTGCTTAATATTTTTTGGAACCTCTATTACCTTTTTTCAGCGTTCTTTGATGAATAAATGTTAAAAAGAACAGCATTTATTTAAAATAGAAATCTTTTGTAACAATGTACACTATCATTCAAAGTTTTGGGTCAGTACATTTTTCTTTCTTTCTTACTTTCTTTCTTTATTCAGCAAGGATGTGTTACATTTATAAAAAAAGTAATAGGAAAGACTTACATATGTTACAAATATAAAAATATATATTTGGAATAAATACTGTTCTTTGTAACTTTTCCAACATTGATAATAAATCAGGATATTCTGAAGATTTCTAATGATTTCTGAAGAATAGTGACACTAAAAACTGAAGTAAATGCCTGAATAAATTACATTTTAAAGTATATTAAAATAGAAAACTGTTATTTTTAATTGCAATAATATTACATAATATTACTTCTTTCTCTGTATTTTTAATCAAATGCATTGAAATTTGATAAGCATAAAGACACTTAAAAAACAAAGAATCTTACTGATCCCAAACCTTTCAACAGCAGTGTATATGTGGTTTCAAATATTTCTGTTAATCATTCAAGTGGGCAGTTTGAAAATAAAAATTGCCAAATATTGAAAGATTAATTAGTCTGGGCCAATATATGGCCTTGGAAAGCTGTTTATGAATAATTCATAATTCTGAAAAAAAAAATCTTCTTACTTTCTGTGGTCAGTATATATTAGGGGTAATAACAATGCCGCTCCTCGGATGCTCACTTCCATTTGGAATTTGTCTTCATTGTTTAATCTCGGAGAAAAAGAAGAAAAAAGCAAATAATGTATTAATCTCAGTGTTTTCCCCTCTTTTTCTTTTTCCAGCCATTTTGTTTGCTTTTCTGGTATTTGCTTTGCTGGGTGCATTATCTGCTATCTGGAACACAGTTAAAAGGTACAGACGTCTTTAAATATAGTTTTGACATATAAACAAGCCGGAACAGCTTGTTGCAGCACTTCTATTTAGAAAGCTTGTAAAAATAAATTTTTCCATTTTTAAGGCTGGATGTGGTGACAAATCTACTTCTTCGCTTGGGGGGCACAGTGGAGACAGAAAGGCTGATAAACTCGGTAAGAGTGCTATTCACTTTTTGGACTACTTTTTTGCACTTTTAATTTTGTCTGTGCATGATTATCACATCTGTAAAAAAGATATGCAAAGCACCAAATATAATGTTTTTGTCATCGTACAACCATGGCATCATGATTGATTTAGTGTTCGTGCTGGTTCCAGCATTGGAACCAATTGCAGACATGAAAAGAAATTTTAATGATCATCCTTTTTTTTTCTGATTAATTTACACTCTTGCTCTCTTTCTTTCTCTCTTCGTCTGCAGGAGCTTGGCACTCCAAACAGATTGGTAGATGCCTCTATGGAATCAATAATTCCTTCCACTGCAGGACGGAGGCTTCGTTGTTTGGATGCTTTCCGTGGGTATGGTGCTCTTTCACTAATTGTTTTGGGTCCAATGTGTGGGGAAGGGAATTGAAAATTCAGGTGAAAATGATCTAGCACAGAAGCTGCTATTTTGCATACTGTGAAGCTGGTTGTCAAATGTAATTTGCATTTTATTTCTTATTATCCTGAAATATAATGATTAAATTTGAACTCGTTAAAACAAGGTTACGTTTGCTGGTAACCTTACCTAAGAATCGGAGCTTAATTATAGTTATTTTCATTTTTAGTGTTGTATTGCTGTTTTCTCATTATTAATTGTGGTTTGGTTTAGTTTCAGATCTCTGTTATGACAGAAATGACCCTCGCTCTGTTTTCTTCACAGCCTTGCCCTGGTCATTATGGTGTTTGTCAACTATGGAGGTGGACGTTACTGGTTCTTTAGGCATGAAAGTTGGAATGGTAAACTCATGTCTTTCTTTACAATTGCTGATAGCATGGTTTTTATAACATAATAATTTTAGTTTATGAATACACTGATGGCCAAAAGTTTGGATTTTTTAATGTTTATGCTTAACAAGGCTGTATTTATTTGCTAAAGAAAAACTGTTTTATCAATGTTGAAAACTTTTGACATTTACATATAAGAGAAAATAATAGTTGAATTTAAAAAAATGACCCCATTCAAAAGTTTACACACACTTGATTCCTAATACTGTGTTGTTTCCTGAATGATCCACAGCTGTGTGTGTGTGTTTTCTTTTTTTTTTGTTTAGTGATAGTTGTTCATGAGTTCCTTGTTTGTCCTGAACAGTTAAACTGCCCGTTGTTCTTCAGAAAAAATGCTTCAGGTCCCACAAATTCTTTGGTTTTTCAGCGTTTTTGTGTATTTGAACCTTTTCTAACAATGACTGTATGATTTTGAGATCCATCTTTTCACACCTAAGACAACCGAGGGGCTCATATGTAACTATTACAGAAGGTTCAAATGCTCACTGATGCTCCAGAAGGAAAAACTACGCATTACGAACCAAGGGTGTAAACTTTTGCACTGAATGAAAATGTGTACATTTTTCTTATTTTGCCTAAATATCATATTTTTTACATTTAGTACTGCCCTGCAGAAGCTAGAGGAGATACTTGTTTCCCAGAAGACAAAATAAGTTAAATTTAACTTTAAATTCAAAAAGTTTTCACCTCTTCAGCTCTAAATGCATTGTGTCTTATTCAGGTCAGTACTAAATAATAAAAAAAAAATGCATAAAATAATTAACATTTTGCAGACTCTGCAAGGTGTATGAAAACTTTTGACCTCAACTGTAGCATTATACATGTCTTTAGTATAGCTTTTGATCAATTTAATGCTGAAAATAAATGTTTTTAAAGGAGAAGTTCACTTCCAGAACAAAAATTTACAGATAATTTAATCGCCCACGAATTTACGATCCCAGACGAGGAAGAAGGGTCTTATCTAGCAAAACAATTGGTTATTTTCTAAAATAAAAACAGAAAATGTACATACTTTTTAACCTCAAAAGCTTGTCTTGTGCACTCTGTTCAAAAGCATCCTACATCGCTGCAGAAGTACTGACCCAGTGTTTACAAAGTGAATGTGCAAAGAAGATCAAACGCCCTTTACAAAAAAAAGGTAAAACAGCGATGTAGGATGATTTTGAAGTTGAGATGAGATGAGAATTTTTTCGACAGTTTTACCCTAACTGTCTTGAACTGGAATACACAGAGTACACACAGAGCTAGACAAGACAAGCATTTGAGGTTAAAAAGTACATAAATTGTACATTTTGCTAGATTACACCCTTATTCCATGGCTGGGAACGCAAACACGGGCATCATAGAAGTCCACTGTATGGAGAGTAATCCTAATATGTTATCCTCAAACAAAAAAACATAATTTCTTTATGACTGAAGAAAGTAAGACATGAACATCTTAGATGACAAGGGGGTGAGTAAATTATCTGTGAATTTTTGTTCTGGAGGTGAACTTTGGTAATAACATTTTTTTTTTCTCAGCTGCAAATCAGCATATTAGAATGATTTCTGATGGATCATGTGACACTGAAGTTATTTTAAATTGCAAATAAGCCTTGATGAGCATAAAAAACTTCTTTTAAAAACAATAAAAAGTCTAAAATATTCCAGACCTTTGTCCAACAGTGTATATTTTTAGAATATGTCTGAAAAGCACTTGTTAAGAATTTAATAGACCGTGGTTTGACAGCAGGAAGCGATATCTGATGTGTTCTTCCTCTTGCAGGGCTCACAGTGGCTGATCTCGTGTTTCCTTGGTAAGTCAATCTGACATCACAAAGGACTGAATCCTTAAACTGCAAGCATATAGAGCAATCTCCTTACACTCTGCTTGAGCTGTTTCTTTGTAGGGCAGTATTGTAATACAGCTTTATATTTCTGTTCCGTGCTTTGATTGATCTACAAGCCACATCAGCACTGGCACAAGCTATAGTATATCTGAGCCAAGCTTGGGTGCTTATCACTGTGGCACAAATGAAGTGGCATATCAGAGTCAGCATAAACTGGTTTCACAGCTGAAATAAACCCAATAACCTTTTTCTTGAAATAAACCCAATAATGTTTTCTGAAGAAAGTGCAGCTGAAGAAAGTGATACTCTGTTTAAAGACGCTGTATGTCATTTTTTGACTGTACCAAAGCATAAAAACACGTGTTACAGAACACAGATCTTTTATTTAGACCACCAACTTTGGCCCATAGGTATTGGTTTGGGCATCTCTGATAAAGAAAGACAGGAAATCAGTAGGAAATTGGATCATAACATGAGGAAGACTTTCTGGCATGATGGGTATCTATTTTTTTTCTTCACAGGTTTGTGTTCATTATGGGTACGTCTATTGGTTTGTCCCTGAGCGGTTCATTGCGCCGAGGTGTCACACGCACTCATCTGCTGAGGAAGATTTTCTGGAGGAGTTTACAGCTCTTTCTTATCGGAGTCATCATCATCAATCCTAACTACTGCCAAGGACCCTGTGAGTACTAGTAACACATTTTCCTTCTGTTTCTTCTTAAAACCTACAAAGCCAATCTCTAGTTCAGTCCCTGTAGTCATGTAGAAATTCTACAATGATTGATAAATGAAATGAAGTGTTATGAACCAAATCAGTATGAAACCTGGTACAAATTAAGTTTCTAATTGTTAGATTACATGCATAATTCCCTATAAAAAAAAAAAAAACAATTGGAAGATTTGTGAATTTTTAGTCCATTTCTGTGACTAGACCAGGTGCTTATCAAATATACAATTTCTTCTCAAATAAAAGGCTTTTTTTTTAATGAGAATACCAACTAGCAAATATTGGTTTGCTAGAACATAACTTACAAAAGTACACCCCTCACATTTCAGCAATCATTTTTAAATATCTTCTCAAGGGACAATACTATAAAAATGAAACTTTGATATATTTTAGATTAGTCAATGTGCAGCTTGTATAGCAGTATAGATTTATTGTCCCCTAAAAATTACTCAACATAAAGCCATTATTGTCAAAATAGCTGGCAACAAATGTGAATGCACCTTAAGATCATTAGACCCAGTCTCATCAGACCACAGGACATGGTTCCAGTAATTTATGCTCTTGGACAGGTTGTCTTCAGCAAACTGTTTGCGGGCTTTCTTGTGAGTCAGCTTTAGACAAGGCTTTCTTCTGGGACGACGCCTACGCAAACCGACTTCATCGTATGATCTGAGCACTGACAAGCTGACATTCTACTTCTGCAGCCTTTAAAGCAATGTTGGCAGCACTCATGCGTCTGTTTTTTGAAGCCAGGTTCTGCACCTGATGCACAGAACGAGTGCTCAACTTCGTTGATCGACCCTTGCGAGGCCTGTTCCGAATGGAACCCATCTTGGAAAACCTCTGTATGACCCTGACCACTGTAGTGTAACTCGGTTTCAGGGTGTTACTGAACCTCTAATAGCCTTGGCCATCTTTGTGGAAAGCAACAATTCTAATTCTCAAATCCTCAGAGAGTTCTTTGCCATGAGGTGCCATGTTGAATATCAAGTGGTCAGTAAATGAGAATTTTACACCAAATTTTAACTGCTCTAACACAAGATACACAACTTTGTATTGTCCTGTCAAGCAGACAAAAACAATAACATAATGAATAGGACATGTGGCTTCGAATGGTTAAACAACATACTGATGTTATCACTTTGGGTTTACTCACTTTTGTTGCCAGCTATTTTGACAATAACACATATTGACTACTCCAAAATGTATCCAAGTTTAATTTCTATAGTATTGTCCCTTGAGAAGATATACTAAAATGGTTGCTGAAATGTGAGGGGTATGCTCACGTTTGTGACATGACTGTATGTTCAAACTCAATATATCCATATAATGTCACCATGTGAAATATGTTTATTAATCTGCTCCCAAAATTAGTATAAAACTTTTTTGAATGTGAATGTGAAGACTTTAAAGACATTGTAAAAGTAAATGGTGTCAAAAATATAAGTGCTGATGTTTTATGCTTTTGTCTATGAATGTGTACAGTGTCTTGGGATTCTCTGCGTATTCCTGGGGTATTACAGCGTCTGGGCTTTACTTATCTTGTTGTCGCTATCTTGGATCTTGCTGTGGCCCGGGACCGGCTTACTAACCAGTCAAGTGTGAGTAATGCTGTCATTCTCCACATGTGACATGATAATCATTAAAACACTTTATAGACAAACATACTCAGCTGTTTGTGCTTTACAGTTTTGTCTCTTTAATGATTAACAGAATATTTGATTTATCCATTTGTAAACCATATACACTGAAACAAAAAGTTAGTATTGTGAAATATTATAACAATTGAACAATTTTCATTCATTTTTTTTATTAGAATATATTTTAAAATGTATTTTTTTTCTTGTGATGCCAAAGCCGGATTTTCAGCAGGCATTATTTCAGTGTTCAGTGTCACAAGATCCTTCAGAAATCAGTTATGCTGATTTTTTTGCCCAAGAAACATTCAAATTTCTTGGGCAAAAACTAGGGATGCTCATTTCGGTTAATTTTCCTGACCGACAACCGCTGCTCGTTATCCGAACATTAACCGTTAACTGATAAAATTAGAATAATAAATTAGTTTAAAATAAAAATAGAATGCACGAGTATCTGTGATGATACATTAAAAATACAAGCAAATGTTTTATTTTAACGTGCAAACAGCAGCATACAGAGCAACAACAAAAACTGTATTGACATATACTTAAATTATCACGCATCAGCAGCAGTTCTGAATGAAAAAAAAAGAATAATATAAATAGGCCTACACTAAATATGTATAAATTAAATAACTAGCTAATTAAGATGACAAAACTAAAACACACTGAATCCTTTTATGCGCTTTGAAGAACTGTACCGGTCTTATTCTTCTCATCGGACATAAAAATATATAGCAGGCCAGCCAATACCTCAGTGTGCCTAGTTTTTAACATGTCCACATGCTGTACGGATAGGCAGGACCGCTGCCTGTTAACTCTTAGATCGGCGAACAAAACACCATCACAAAAACCCTTTCAATTTGCGGTTCGGGACTTCCATCCACTGTCATATGCGTGTGGAGAAGCGCGTGTTTTACAGCGTTCAGCAATAGCCAATCACAGACATGTATGTTGATTCGATTATCACTGTGGCCAATCAGAGGAGGCTATGTTTCAATCCACTCACCAACCAAAGTGCCGGTTTCAGTTTTGCTGATTTCTACACTTTCGCGAACTCTCTTATTAAACAAAGAAAGTGTTGGCATTATATAAATAAGAGATTATTTGTGCAGTGTAAAGGTTATTTTATTACTTTTTAATAACTTTATGAGATTGCGATGAACTACTCTAGGTAGGTGATAGCTTTCCAGTGATTGTAACTGGAGCGCCTATTGCGCACTTTCTAGACTATAATTCATTCGGAATTTGAATACATTCACTCACGGATTCACTCTCTAATAACCCAATAACGCCACTTGCCACTGAGTTGCATATACTACATCTGTTTACTAAGTAAAGGTGAAGCGAAATATGTCTGTACAGCCACACTGCACGTGTGGACACGCGCGCGTGAGTAAACAGATAACTTACAAATAGCATTATTTCTTTCACCATGCAGCAAACGTAAAAAAAAAAAAAAAAAAAAATAGAAAAAAACCCCTTTTAAACCGTTTAACTGATAGTAATAATCGGTTAAAATTCTTACTGTCGGTTAACGGTTAAACGGTCAATATGAGCATCCCTAGCAAAAACAGTCAAATGTACTATTTAAAATAACTTGTTTCTATTTGTATATATTTTAAAATGTAATTTATTCCTGTGATCAAAGCTAAATTTTCAGCATCATTACTCCAGTCTTCAGTGTCTCAGAAATCTGTCTAATATACATCAATATATCAATATTTAAAACAGTTGAGTATTTTTTCTTTTCAGGATTCTTTGATGAATAGAAAGATCCAAAGATCAGCATTTATCTGAAATAAAAAGCTTTTGTAAAATTATACACTATCCCACTCGAATTAATATTTTTATTTTGCAAGGATGCTTTAATGCTGTTCTTCTGAACTTTCTATTCATCAAAGAAACCTGAAGAAATTCTACTCGGATGTTTTCAACTTAATAATAATAAATTGGAATATTAGAACGATTTCTGGAGGATCATGTGACTGGAGTAAAGATGCTAAAAATTCAGCTTTGAAATCACAGGAATAAATTACATTTTAAAATGTATTCAAATTGAAAACAGTTATTTTAAATAATAAAAATATTTCAGATTTTTACTCTTTTTGCTGTACTTTGGATCAAATAAATGCAGGCTTGGTGAGCAGAAGAGACTTCTTTAAAAAACATTAAAATTCTTACTGTTCAAAAACTTTTGACTGGTATTGTATAATGTTACTAAAAATCTGTTTTAAATTAAATGCTGTTCTTTAAGCTTTCTATTCATCAAAGAAGCATTGTATCGTGTTTTACCATTATTAGAGTTATTTCTGAAGGATCATGTGACATTGAAGACAAGAGTAATGATACTGAAAATTCAACTTTGGCATTACGTGATTAAATTACATTTCAAAATGTATTCACATACCTATTTTAATATTTCACAATATTACTGTATTTCTGATCAAATAAATGCAGCCTTGATGAGCATATGAGACATATTTACAAAACATGAAAAAAACGCCTTAATTATATATTATAAATATTTATCTATTTTTTTATTTTATTTGTACTGTATGTCCAGCTTTTGCTTTAATGACAGCATGCACTCAAACTGGCGTTATCTCCCACTGAAATTATTTTTAATTCTAATAATAATTGATTTTTTTTCTTATTGTTCCCAGGAAACATGCTGGTATTCAGTGCATGATGTCTGCCTCTACTGGCCCGCATGGCTGTTTGTGATTGCCTTAGAGACAATATGGTTGTGTTTGACATTCCTCCTCCCAGTCCCAGATTGTCCAACGTTAGTACAATCTTACTCATGATATGAATGAATTATTTACTAAAAGCTGCCTAAAAGTCTATCCCATATCCCCTGTCTTATTTGCAATCATTAAGGAAACCCTCTGTAGAATCTACCCTTTTCCAGCTTGTCAAAAGTACAGGCAATTTGCATAAATGTCAGTTAGATACTTTTTCCCCCTAGTAAATTATAAAGAAATTTCTTTCGATTATTCTGATTCACATTGTTCGTCTAATATTATTACTCAGTTATATTGGATAGATATGGAATACATAAATTAAAATGAATATGCAAATGAAAGTATTTTGAATTGGGCTCTATTTGCTATTCATGACATACATTCTGTGTGGAAATTGCTATATTTTATCTCTTGTTGTCTCTCTCCTGCAGTGGTTATTTGGGTCCAGGGGGCATTGGTGACTTTGGCCAGTATCGAAACTGCACTGGTGGTGCTGCAGGTTACATTGATCGTTGGCTGCTGGGAGATAACCATATTTACCAGACGCCTTCATCACGGGTAAACAGAGGCCAAAACTATGAGAACTGGTTGTCATTCTGCCAGACATATGTGGTCATTATTTGCTAGACCCATCTTGTACTTAAAGGAGTAGTTTACTTTCAGAACAAAAATTTACAGATAATCTACTCACCCCCTTGTCATCCAAAATGTTCATGTCTTTCATCCTTCAGTCGTAAAGAAATGGTGTTTTTTGAGGAAAACATTTCAGGATTTCTCTCCATATCATGGACTTCTATGGTGCCCCCGAGTTTACACTTCCAAAATGTAGTTTAAATGCAGCTTCAAAGGACTCTCAATGATCCCAGCCACGGAACAAGGGTCTTATCTAGTGAAACGATCAGTTATTTTCTAAAAACGTTTACAACTAGCCGAGCTAGACAAGACGAGCATTTGAGGTTAAAAAGTATATAAATTGTAATTTTTTTTTAGAAAATAAGCCATAGTTTTGCTAGATAAGACCCTTCTTCCCTCAGCTGGGATTGTTTAGAGCCTTTTGAAGCTGCATTTTGGAAGTTTGTTTTGGAAACTCGGGGGCACCATAGAAGTCCATTATATGCATATCCATTTCAGCATTTCTCTCCATATAATGGACTTCTATGGTGCCCCCAGGTTTTAACTTTCAAAATGCAGCTGGAAATGGCTCTAAAATATACAATTGATATACTTTTTGACCTTAAATGCTCATCTTGAATTCCGTGTATTCCGGTTCATGACAGTTAGGGATGTTGAAAAACTCCAATCCCGTTTTCTCCTCCAACTTCAAAATCGTCCTACATCGCTGCAGAAGTACCAACAAAGTGTTTACAAAGTGAACGTGCAAAGAAGGTCAAATGCCCTTTACAAAAACAAATGCTAAAACAGCAATGTGGGGAAATTTTGTTGAAGTTGGAGAAGAAAATGCGATGGGAGTTTTTCGACATACCCTAACTGTGGTGAACCGGAATACACAGAGTGCATACAGAGCTTGACAAGACAAGCATTTGAGGTTAAAAAGTAATAACTGATAAATAACTGATCGTTTCACTAGATAAGACCCTTCTTCTGCTGGGATCATTTAGAGCCCTTTGAAGCTGCTTTTAAACTGCATTTTGGATGTTGAAACTCGGGGGCACCATAGAAGTCCATTATATGGAGAGAAATCCTGCAATGTTTTCCTCAAAAAACATAATTTCTTTATGACTGGAGAAAGAACAACTTGGATGACATGGGTGACATTTGTGTGCAGATTACATTATCTTTATCTGTGTTTTTGTGTGCTTTTATCTAGGTTGTATACCAGTCTGTGATTCCCTTTGACCCTGAGGGTGTTTTGGGAAGCATCAACTCCATATTGATGGCATTTTTGGGTCTTCAGGTGGGTTCACTATAGGCTTCTGTTGTCATACAGTACATCTGTTGCTACATTTTTTTATTTCTCATTACTTGTTTCAGCAGCATCAGTGATTCTCTCCCCTC
Source organism: Garra rufa (assembly GCF_049309525.1). Taxonomy (NCBI): domain Eukaryota; kingdom Metazoa; phylum Chordata; class Actinopteri; order Cypriniformes; family Cyprinidae; genus Garra; species Garra rufa. The sequence continues at coordinate 41,807,308 of NC_133366.1, read as the reverse complement.
AGTCTCTTACTGTATCAGTATCAGCAGTGCAGTCACATGCTTCATGAAAACTATTTTTGTTCTGCAGTGCTTACAGGAACCACATCTAATAATTGTCTTGCCCTATTGCATTAGTTTTTTTGTTTGTGTGTTTCAGGCAGGGAAAATTCTGCTGCATTACAGGGACCAACACAGACAAATAATCACACGATTTCTCATCTGGGGATTCATGCTTGTATGTTTACATGCCATTCGACTCTTGTTTGTTTTTGCTAATACTTTTAAATAATAACTTTCATTTAAAAAATACAGTTGTATGCTACTATTCAAATATTTGGGGTTAAGATTGAGAAAAAACAAAAACAATACTTTTTATTCAGCAAGGCATTTATAATTATTTCTATTTGTGATAATCTTGTAAAAATGCATCCTAGTTTTTACAAAAATATTAACACAGTTGTTTTCAATATATTATAATATAACACAAATCATATTTTAAATTGTAATAAAATTTCACATTATTGCTGTTTTACTGTATTTACTGTAATATTTATAATATTTACCTACAGTGAAGTAAATAAAGAATGATATATTTAGCCAGTCATTAGTACAAAAGAGAATACAACATGGTGATCAGGACTCCAAAGTGAAGGGGAATATTTTGTGATAATAAATTCATTATACCATAGTTTACACAGCTACTCATCAAATACATGAATAAATCAACATGAAATACTGATTTGAGTAGAAATAACTTTATGTGAGAAGAAAGAGATCCCAGAGAAACCTAAAAATGACACGGTACAGTTGGCACAGTGGTCAATTATACACTTTAGCAGTCAAAATAGAAGAATATTTCACCACAGAATGCCGTGACTGACCAAAAACAATCAAGTACTTCAGAGTCATATAATAATGTTTGTTAAAGTTGTTAGGGATGCATTTTATGTTTTTTTCTTTCTCTCTCTCTCTCTCTCTCTCTCTCTCTCTCTCTCTCTCTCTCTCTCTCTCTCTTGTTATAAAAACTGACTTAACTGGCAAAAGATTCAAATATAACTCAAATAATAAAGGTTTGTTTGAGGTTTTAAATGGAATGGTTTAAAGTGGATTCTCATGCTGTCTGTCTTTACATTAAGGGAATCATCTCAGCTGTATTGACCAAGTGCTCCAGAAATGACGGCTTCATCCCTGTCAACAAAAACCTGTGGTACACTAAGTCTCTCTTGCATATTGCTGTAGTTTTATTCATTAAACACACACACATTTTTATGTCTGTCTTCATACTTGAAAACATGCACAGCACTTTCAGAAGCAGGAAGTATAATAGCAGATTTGCTTACTGATAAGAAGAGGAATGTATTGCATGCTGTGTGATTCATGGCTTCTGTCTTGTGTGACTTTCAGGTCTTTGTCCTATGTTACGACTCTCAGCTGTTTTGCTTTTGTGGCTCTAGTGGTTTTTTACTACATGGTGGATGTAAAGAAGTGGTGGTCAGGAGCTCCCTTCTTCTACCCTGGTAAGCTCTTTAAAGGGAACCCTGGGTATTAAGACATGTATGGCTGATATAACATAAATTATGTCTCTTACTGAAATATGTAGTAGAAAACTCATTAAAGACTTTGTTTGATACATATTTTGACTATGGGGGGTGCCATTATTTTGATGACATGAAATGGTTGCACTTGTTGAGCTACTTGCGCTACCTGTTGCTATTTTTACTACAACATAACTCAGAAAATAAAACACTGATGCCACATTGCGCAGCTTTTGGTTGTAATTATCAGTTGAAGGGCAACAAGAGAAGCGACACAAGTCTTCACTACTTTCCTATGCTACCTTTCCTTTGGGTTTGGGTTAATGAATGACGTTTTGAAGCACAATGATAGATTGTGATTGATTAAGGAATTTCCTAAATTATGATATTGAAGAATTCGGAAAGTCTCTGGACCAATTTAGGTTAAATTAAGGTGTAAATGCATGCAAATATGAAACTGAAATCAAATGAGAAGGGTGAAAGAACCCCCCCCGACAACCAAAAATAAAAGGTCTTTCATCAAGGTCTACATAATGTGCTAAAACATTAAGGCAAAATAATATTACACAATTTTAAGTTTTAATGTCACAAATGCTCTGGTACTGTTGTTTTACTTTTTTATTTTTGTTCTCTGACTTTATCTTTATTTTTTTTGATACTGTGTTTTATTCTTTATATCTTTAGATGAAAGTATTACAGTTAAAAGGATGTATGTTTTTGAGACAAAAAGAGTGTGTCCTGCCTTCTCAAAAACTGCCAAACATAGTGTACTTTATGGTTTCTCTGATAAGAAGTGGAGATAAAAATAGGAAGATGCCAGTGAACAAATAAAAGTTACTAAAGACCTGCGTCTTCGTTCTCTCCACTTTAGCCCTGTTGCCTTCGGGGCTTTTAGTAGACCACAGCTACTGAAAGAGCTTAAAAACGGCAGAAACAAGAAACGCTAGATGCCATCCTGGCAGGATGTAAACATGTTGACACTTGTCATGACGTCGCAGTCACTGAAGGAGTTTCAATGCGAATTTCACTCGATATCGAGGGCATTTAGACTCCTTGTGGGGAAAGATGGATGGTACGGCATTTGGTTTAAGCCTATGCTTATATCCATTGCCACCTGTAAGCTCTTTTAGCAGCTGTGGTCATCGTATCAGTATTTTATTTTCAGGGTTGTGTATTCGTAGTTGTTGAGGTAAAAATAGCAAGAGGTAGCGGCAGTAGCTCACCGAGTGCAACCTTTTCACGTCAGCAAAATAATGGTGCCCCCTATAGTCCAAAATATGTGTAAAATTATATGGATTTTTTAAATAATGTAAATCTTTAATGGGTTTTCTACTACATATTTCAGTAAGAGACATAATTTACGTTATATTTAGCCATACAAGTCTTAATACCCGGGTCCCACAGTCAGAATGAATGTACCTAAACTTGTTACATGTGACAGTAACAAGCCTCAGTACTCAAGGGGGTGATAGAGTTACCTTAAAGGGATAGATCACCCAAAGATGAAAATTTGATGTTTATCTGCTTACCCTCAGGGCATCCAAGATGTGGGTGACTTTGTTCTTCAGTAGAACACAAACAAAGCTTTTTAACTCAAACCGTTGCAGTCTGTCAGTCATATAATGGCAGTCAATCTTTAAGAGTAAATAAACCATACACAGACAAAACGAAATTAAACCCTGCGGCTCGTGACGATACATTCAGGTCAGTGTTGTTTTCGTCAACGATGACGATGACGAAATAATTTCGTTGACGCCACTTTTTTTCATGACGATAACGAGACGATGACGAGATAAAACTGGCTCGTTGATGACTAAAACATGACGAGACGTGTGTGAGTTTTCGTTGACGAGACGAGAATAGACGAAAATGTTAGTGGGTGGTCCGTCAGACGTTTAAAATGCTTGACATTTCCGCTTATTGTGCATGCCAATTAAAACTTAAGAAGTATCTGACGCTATGGCAAGCCGTTTTAGCATTAAATACTCTTTGTTATACTAGTATGGCAAGCCGTTTTAGCATTCCATCCTTTTTTGTCTTTTATGTTCTAAAACATTCCTTCATTATTGTAATTATTGGTGAAAATAGTCGATCCGGAAGCTCACATTGTGTTGAACTATAGATCTGCTATTTTCAGAACTTATAAGTGACACTACCCAACAGCAAAATACTTACTGACCTACATTAATTTGTTAAAAGACTACTTTTTTCCCCTTTTTTTGACTAAAACTAGACTAAAACCTTTTTGACTTTTCGTCGACTAAAACTAGGCTAAAACCTTTTTGACTTTTCGTCGACTAAAATTGGACTAAAACTATCACATATAGAAGTGACTAAAATTTGACTAAAACTAAGAAGCATTTTAGTCCAAAAGACTAAGACTAAATCTAAGATGGTTGTCAAAAACAACACTGATTCAGGTGTTAAGACACAAAATGATTGGTCTGTGCAAGAAACTGAACAGTTTTTATATCATTATTTACCTCTGATCCACCGCAACGTTCAAATGTATTGAGCACGTTCACAACAGCCGGCGCGTGATGCGTAAACATCACATTTTCATTTTTGGGTGAACTTTAACTGTGACTTTAATTGTTATTCAGGTAGCTAGCTATAATCATGTTGGCAGTTTAACCAAAGGAAAAAAAGGGGAAAAAATGACGATTGAAGACGATAGTTTGGGCTGTGGCTGCACAATAAATTGTATTTTAACTGTCATCACAATTTCTGTTTCTACATTTAAGCATAATCATTTGCAATATCCGCTGGTTATTTATTCTGAAAAGGTTTTATTTGGCAAATTCGTTACCTTGCATTAGTAACAAGCCTCCACAAGCTTTCAATTGTTGTGGTTGCCAGATATAAAGAGTTTAAACTCTCCCGTCAGAGCTTTTCTCTTAATTACATTTATTGTCCAATGGTGTACTTAATCTTCTCAAACCTGGCAACCATGCTTAACTCTCTTGCTACATTACACAAAAAGTGCTGATGATCTGAAAACTGCCAGACCTATAAGTTGGAGCTTATCGACCTCCACTGTGATATTTACACTAATTATCACTATTCCGCATACTTGCGTTGTTTGTTTTATAAAGTGCTGAATTGTGATTCTAGTTTACCTTTTATTTGGCAGGTATGAATTCCATATTGGTGTTTGTGGGTCATGAAGTGTTTGAGGAATACTTCCCTTTCCGTTGGAAAATGGCCAATAACCAATCACACACAGAGCACCTGGCACAAAACCTTGTGGCCACCTCTATATGGGTGATCATAGCCTATCTGCTATACAGGAAGAAAATTCTCATTAAGATTTAAGGGTGTATCTCTGTCCTGCAGATTTTAGGAGCTGCTCTTCATTGCAAAAGAGATTATTCGGATATTTTTAGTTGTCGGAAATCAGCAGATCTCTGAACATCTGTGCAGAGACTAAAACTCACACATGATCCAGGAATAGAACTTGGCTATTATTTGAAAAGAGCAAAAAGAACAGAAGAGCATGTGACTGTGCCAAGATACCTCTGTGGACTCAGCAAAGAACTCAGAATGAATGCCAAAATGCTAAGGCCACATTCTGTTCAATTTTAATTCAATCAACTGGTTTGGAATGAATGACGTTTTGAAGCATAATGGTGGATTGTGATTAAGGAATTTCCTAAATTATGATATGGAAGAGTTCGGAATGTCTCTGGACCAATTTAGGTTAAATTTAAGTATTGATGTATGCAATTATGAAACTGAAATCAAATGAAAAGGGGAGAGAACCCCAGACAACCAAAAAATAAAAGGTCTTCCGTCGAGGTCTACATAATGTGCTAAAACATCCAGTTTTAAGGCAAAATAATATTACACAATTTTAAGTTTTAATGTCACAAATGCTCTGGTACTGTTATTTTACTTTTTTTATTTTTGTTATCAGTGGACCCTTTGTCTTTATTGCTATCTTTTTTGATACTGTGTCTTATTCTTTATATCTAGATGAAAGTATTACGGTTAAAAGGATGTATGTTTGTGAGACAAAAAGAGTGTGTCCTACCTTCTCAAAAACTCAGGAGATTTGCACAACATGGAGTGCCAAATGTAGTGTACTTTATGCTTTCTCTGATTATACAGTGTCCTTTTTTATTACAGTTTACCGATGATGTTACCTCTACCACATAAATCAAATTATACTGTAAAAAGAAAAAAAAACAACGCTAATCACTGACATATTTCCCATATACATTGCTGCTTGAAAAAATAATTGTTCCAAGAGAAGGGAAAATACTGATCTATCATTTGTTGCCAGCTTGCAAAATCAATTCCATTCTGTAACGGATAATGGATATTTTACACATGTGTGAACTGTTTCCTCATGTATATCTTTATTTTATACTTATAAACATGGGATGTGGGGATGTGGTAAAAATAAAACTTTTTTTTTTACCATTAATTCTCTCTCTTCTACCTTTTTTGTTTGAACACGTTGATGAGATGTGATTATGGAACCAGGAGTGCTGTCTAGGCATATCATTATTATGGCATTAAATATGAATTTTAAAGCATCTTTTGTGGGGAGAACACACACAAGTTGCTAATTAAAGACTATTACTACCACAAGAGTTTACTTACTTGCCGAAACAGATCTGTAGATAGAACAAAATTAAGGTTTGAGATAATGTGTGCGGTTTTGTAGAACAAAACTTAAAAATCACATGCCTTTTCATACTAATAATAATTTCAATAGTTTGAAAACCTGGGAACCCAATGCAAACTGCTTCTAAAAACTGACTTAATGACTGAAGTGATTCCACCAACATCATTTTCATCTTGAAAAATTTTTTAGGTACACAACCAGTCAAATGTTTTTGAACAGTACGATTTTTTATGATTTTTTAAAGAAGTCTCTTCTGCTTACCGAGCCTGCATTTATTTGATCCAAAGTACAGCAAAAACGGTACAATTTTGAAGTATTTTTACTATTTTAAAAAACTGTTTTCTATTCAAATATATTTTAAAATGTATTTTATTCCTGTGATTTCAAAAATGAATTTTTAGCATCTTTACTCCAGTCACATGATCCTTCAGAAATCATTGTAATATTCTGATTTGCTGCTCAAAAAACATTTATTATTAATATAGTTAAAAACAGCTGAGATTTTTTTCAGGTTTATTTGATGATAGAAAGTTCAGAAAAACAGCATTTATCTGAAATATAAATCTTTTGTAAAATTATAAATGTTTATCATCACTTTTTAAATCAATTTAAAGCATTCTTACTAAATAAAAGTATTTATTTCTATCATTTATTTTCCCCCCAAAAAGAAAAATGCTTTTGAATGGTAAAGTGTATAATGTTACAAAAACTATTTATTTCAGATAATTGCTATCAATATAAATATTGATGATAATAATAATATTTGTTTCTTGAACAGCAAATCAGCATATTGGAATGATTTCTGAGGCATCATGTGACACCGAAGACTGAAGTAATGTTGCTGAAAATTCAGCTTTGATCACAGGAATAAATTACATTTTAAAATATATTTAAATAGAAAGTAGTTATTTTAAATAGTAAAATTTTTCACAATATGAAATGTATTTTGGATCAAAAAGATGCAGGCTTGGTGAGCAGAAGAGAAAAAAAAAAAACATTAAAAATCTTATTGTTCAAATACTTTTGACTGGTAGTGTATTTACCTTGACAAAAATATATTATTAAAACAATTCACCCCACCTAAATCAATCAATCAGTCTTTACTCACAGACAACTTGTCCTTAGTCGTTTTTCTCTTTTTTGTTGTCCATTGTCCAGTAATTGCTAAAAAATACATTCTTTTGTGTTCCTCAGAAGAAAAAAGTCGTGTCATTTTAGGACGACTTGATAATGAGTAGTCGAAATGATGACAGAATCTTCATTTTTGCATTAACTATCCCTTTAACTTTGAAAAGGGTGTGACTAATCTTTAAAAAAAGACAAATTCCCAAAACAGTTCTTGGCTGAATCAATTGACAGCTACTGCGCCTTTAAGAAACCTGTTCGACGGTGAGATTAAGCAGTGCGCATGCTTGAAAATAGAGGAAGTCGGTAATGGTGACGGATGATGTGGACGAGAAACGGTTGAGAGCATCAGCGCGTCTTCAAGAAAGTAGTGATGGGAAGTTCGGTTCTTTTCCGCGAACCGGTTCTTTCGGACAGTTCGTTTCAAAGAACCGGTTCAAAAAACCGGTTCACCAGTTCTTTTACGCTATGACGTAATGACGTCATTAACGTAATTACTATCGTCCCGCACCCATATACAGTTACATGCAGTGATCATATGAGTAAGTTTTACAAGTCTTGATTTAATAAATTATAAGATAAATTAATTCTAATCAGAAACACGATCAGCTTACTGAACATGCACAATCCATAAAGACTTATTTGTTATAAACATACGTTTCACCAGATCCCCTCATTCAAGTCCTCAGTTAACTGCTCATAGCATTAGCACAGAGACAGTGGTAAAAAAAGAACTAGTTCGGTTCAGATGGAGTCAGTCATAGCAGGAGCTTGTTTGTTTGGCAGCTGCACGAGTCACGCATGCGCACAGTATCAGCTCATCGATTCTCGAATCGGACGCGTCCGAAAGAAACCGGTTCTCGTTCAGTGTACTGGTGATCCGAAAGAAATCGGTTCTCGTTCAGTGTACTGGTGATCCGACAACCGCTGCAACCGCTTCTTGAGTCGAGAATGAGATTGGAGAACTCACACAGAGAGTGACTGAAACGTGCCGCTTGGTTTGCTTGTGCAGTAGTTTGATTACGTCATTTTTATCATTATACCACCGTTTAAAAGTTAAATAAAAAATGTTTATAATAATTTTTGTTTGAACATGGTTCAAATTATAGTTGTGTATAGTTTCATTAAAACATTGTTTATTTAATACAAACACAATTTTTGCATGTCATCATTATCTTTTATTACAGTGCAGCTAATTCATAAATCACATGTTTTCTTTTAATCAAATATCTCATTTATTATGGTACCACGGCACTTCCCTGACCAAGATCATAAAAACCCTTTTAGCCAATAACCTAACAGAATCCTTAAGTAAACTTTTAACAAAACGTTTAACAAAATAGACCAACTTGACTAACGTGCTTCATTTCATCCGCTTGAAAAATGACACGCATGCGCACAGTATCAGCTCATCGATTCTCAAATCGGACGCGTCCGAAAGAAACCGGTTCTCGTTCAGTGTACTGGTGATCCGAAAGAAAGCGATTCTCGTTCAGTGTACCGGTGATCCGAAAGAAAGCGATTCTCGTTCAATGTACTGGGCCGTTTCTCAATATGCGTTCTTGTCTGGACTTGTGTTCTTGTGGACTTGTGAAACGTCATCAGTTGTCGCCCAAGTACTGTTCCAATTCAAAGTTCACATCTAGCAAGTACAGTTCAAATCCCCGGATGTGTTCTTGCTCCGCCCCTTTTATCAAGGATGCATCAAGAGGAGACTTGTGCGGACTTGAGGCAGCCATGTATCCCAGAATGCATTTCGCACCAATCAGCGAGCGTTAATGGCGGAGGAGAAACCCCGCATAATTTTCAAAATATTACTTTTTTTATTGTTTTATTGTTTTTATTGTTTTTATTGTGTCATGAAATGTGGGTTTAAGAGTTTTTCAGGCGAGAATGTAGTTGTTTTAAACTCAAATCTGCGGTTTATTTACAAAGACAGCGCCTATTTAAAAATTTGTTTCGCCGATTTCGGAGATGCTAGTTTGTGGCGAACACCGGATGCTCAGTGGTCATGTATCCCGCAGAGAGAGCCTCATCTCGGCTTGTCCTTCTGACGTTTGCCGCTGGTCCTGATGTCTCTTTAGTAATTAAACGAGGTATAATTCGTTTTGGGTAAATCTAATAGCTAATTTTTGGTCTCATGAATCTATTATTTATTCCAGGTCATATGAGGTGAAAGTTATGCTTCATAAATTATTTATTAGCATGCATTTGACCGAATTGTCTCCTTTTGTCTTTATTTCCGATTACATAAATCTCTTATACTTTATACTTTTACTTTTATAATGACTAATATTTTCATTAAAACTGACATTTAACAAAAAAGGCAGAGGTGTGCTTGTCATGTTTCATTTTACAAGTCCAGATGTATTATACACACTGCACCTACAGCTTAAATCACATATTAATGTTTTATTATTAAAAAAAAAAAGAGTTGTGGTTTATATTTTGAAGAAAACAAAGAGGCAGTGGTGTTTGATATCACTTTTATTGTAATTATTGTTTTGTAACGCGTTGCATGAACCACATTTTTGTCGCTATTAATATGTTTAAGGTTAAATGAAACGTTAAAGAGGCAATGCTGTTTGATATAGTATTTCGTTTCACTGTAATGTTGTACATTCCCTGAATTACTTTTTTGCAGGTATTAATATGTTTAAATGAAAACGAAAAGAGGCAGAGGTGGTTGATATCATATTTCGTCTTATACAGTACATACAGTGAAGCAGTGAAGATAACCGGAGTAGAAAAGGCGAGCTGACTGACGTTATCAAGTACACTGCTGTTCCATTTGCAGAATTACAGGACTTGCATCCTTACGTCCTCGGGAGTTCGTACTTCCAAGTCAAACTTCCAAGTTCGAACTACGAAGGACGCAAGTCCGAACTTTGCGTACTTGGTATTGAGAAACGGCTCTGGTGATCCGACAACCGCTGCAACCGATTCATGACTCGAGAACGACAACCGCTCTGGCAGCTGCTCTGCTCATGCGCATCATCAGCTCTCTTTTCACAGCCGTTCAAAAACTGTTTGAGTAACTGAATAACTCGGGAAATTGATTTATTTTGAATCAGAGGGAGTGTCGGGCACGTTAAAAAGTAAAAACCTTTAAGTAATTTGTGGATTAGTGCTTACTAGAGACGCGAACCGTTTCAAACGATTCAGTTCGATTTGGTGAACTGGTTCAACCGGTTCACTAAGAAGATCCGGTTAAATAGAACGATTCGTTCGCGAACCGGACATCACTACAAGAAAGGAAAAAAAGGAGACGGACTCTTAAAGACGGACTCACGGATATGAGGCGCGGTTTTTGAGAGGTGCCTGAGTTCGTCTGGACAGAGACAGAATACACCCACAGTCCGCGATGATGGCAGAATGCGATCCCACCGACGGCGAGCCGGAGAAAGGCGGCGGAGATTTAACACCGGAGACGAACTTTCTCACGTCGGAGGTACCCGCGGTGTTATTTGAAAAGACCCGGCCGGCGCCGTCACTAGGACTCTCGCTGAACCCCGGGGCAGCGGTTCGCATCTCGAACTCGACGGAAAGTGTCCTGACGGAGCTGGAAGCGGACGGGTCCGGGGAAGAGGCGCTGCTCTTACCGGGACCTGCCGGAAATCTCTCACCTCGGGCTGGAAGAGAGAAAAGGACGCGGAGGAATAGACACAGCTCATCATCTGATAATCTGGCATCTCCAGGTGAGACATGAGCTGGATATAATCTGTTTTGAGATTAAACTGGCTCAAGGTAGATGTGTCATACTTCAGCACCTTTTGTTTTGCTTCTGCTTCCCTAACAAAATACGTATTTTGATGCTTATTTGTTTCGTTATGCTGTTTCAGGTTTGCATATAACATTGTTTTTATTAACGTTACTACTTTTTAACACCAACAGAATCCACAGTTATTAGTTAAACATAATTAAAACAGCCGACCACGCCTTTATTGAACCATAGCCACTCCCCCTTTTAAAAGACAGCGATTTTTCGTCATTTTGTTGTATAATCTGAATTCAACCGGGAAAAGAACGCACAAGGGACCCGTCTGCATTAGTTTCCATAGCAACCGTGCATTCTGTTTCTGTTGCGCGCAGTGTTCCAAAAAACTGCTAATATACCTTAGTTGGCTTTCTCAATATTTTTTCTTTAGGGAACTTAAATTAAAAGCATTTTTCAGAGAGATGATAGTTTCTTTTTTTACATGTCTTCCACATACAAAATAATCTAAATATTCTAAATTCACTCCCACACTCTTGCTCTCTGTGCTGTTACTCCATCTGCTTTATCTCAGAACATGGTCCCTTATGCAACCATTTCCACAGTTCAGTTTACACGCTCTTTGAACCCCGGGGCGCACACGTGTACAGGTGACACCACATCAGCTGCCGGGATATCTGTACAACTCCTGATATTCATGCTTGCCTGTTTCTGTGTGTTGCATGTGGTTTAGTCTTTCCAGATGCATCTGTACTAACAAGATTACTGGCGCAGCTGTGGGCTGTATTGATGCAATAAAGTTTCCTTGCATATTAATAACCGGTTCATTTGAATGCAGATGAGCCAGAGAGCAGAAAGACACTGGCTTTTGTTTTATCTCTAAGATCCACATCCAAGCCTTCAGTGAAGGAAAATGAAACCCTATGAGTCTCTCGCAGGAGTTTCATTGCCTAGTTTAAATGAAGATATTATTAGCTTTGCATCACTGTGATGTGCTTATGTTTGCCTTTGTTTTACTGGCATAATTATCTCCCCAAAGCATGCAAATATTACATATAATTATTTCATTTAAATTCTGCCTCCTTGCTAAATTAGATATTATTTCATTATCATTACACAAGAAAACAATATGATTATTGCGATCTAAAGTAATGAGTGATCTTATTCCGTATTGTAATGTACATTCAAGTTTTTTTATTTAAAAATTTAGAAAAATGTAGAGTTTGGATCTAAAAATAGAGCTAGATGAACACAAACTTGTAGGGGCAAGGTTTAAACCGAGTAAATGATTGGAGAAGTCCTGCATGCGTCAGCAGAGAGAGGTTGTTTTCACTGGCAGGTCCACATTTAGATTAAAGGATTAGTTCACTTCAGAATAAAAATTTCCTCATATTTTACTCACCCCATGTCATCCAAAATGTTCATGTCTTTCTTTATCCAGTCGAGAAGAAATTGAGTTTTTCAGGAAAACATTCCAGAATTTTTCTCTGTATAGTGGACTTTAATGGGGATCAACGGGATGAAGGTAGTAGAGGCCAATATCAACTTTTTATTTTTTAAATCAGGGCAGCCTGATTTAAGAATCAAGATGCTGATTATTTTTGGCTGATATGTTTGGCCGATTTTTTCCTTCAACTTGTAAATTCTAACAGAGTCAGTACTCATCATTTTAAGTAAAAAAAAAAGTGCTCAGGTAATCAACAAAGTCGATAAAAACTTAGCAGCATTTATCAAGTTTCTGAGAACAAAAAGTGTAAACTCATGAACAATAGTAATGCTAGACACAGTTACACAGTAGTTTAGTAGACAGTAGTAGACTCTATTAAGTAGTAGTTTATTATTATTATTATTTTTACTCAACAGTTGTGCAGTAAAATTCACTTGAAAAAAAAAAAACACACTAATCACTTTTCATTTATGGAGATGACATGACAAAAATAGCCAAAAATCCTAATGGAAAACAAAGGCTTTTAAGATGAAAATGACAATGTCCATTATATACAGTAGATGGCAGCAGAGGATCACCCATTAGCTCAGTTAGCTTTTCCACTTCCTAGTTGTCACGTTTTAGATTTATTATAAAATGACTATTTTAACATTTACTTTTACTGTACTTAAGTATTAAGAGAGTTCACTGTCAATCATAGCAATGACTTGTTTCTTTTTAGTGGATTTACTCACGTTTGTCATTCCTGAAACAGAACGTTTGGTCCTCTAAGGCAAACAAAACTCTACTTCACATTGTGAGTGGATTATGTAGAGAAACCGAGCAAAGGGTGCTTCCCATATAGCGCTGCTGACTGAGCTTACTCACTCAAACTCCTAATATAATCAGTGACTAACTACACCGTCAATCTCTTATTTACACCCTGTGTATGCTTTTTTTTTTCTTGTTATAAAGGAGAGATGTGCGAGCTTGTTTCGGCAAAAGGTGACAAGTTTGCATCCCTGTCTGCTGCTTAAAACTGCTTAAAGGGTTAGTCCACCCAAAAATGAAAATTTGATGTTTGTCTGCTTACCCCCAGGGCATTAAGGTTGTAGGTGGCTTTGTATTTTAAGTAGACACAAACAAAGATTTTTAACTCAAACCGTTGCAGTCTGTCAGTCATATAATGTCAGTCAATAGGACCCACGGCTTTGCAAGTCCAAAAAAAAATACACAGGCAAAATCAAATGAAACCCTGCGGCTGATCCACCGCAATGCCCAACTGTCCTGAGCGTGTTTACAACAGCCGGCGCATGACGAAGAGCAAGCAACCACTAGGGGTGGGAGAAAAAAATCGATTCTCCGATGCATCGCGATTCTCTCTTCAACTATTCTGAATCGATTCCTAATATTTCAGAATCGATTCTGAGCTTGTTTTTTTTTTTTTTTTTTTTTTTTTTTCCCCCACATATCGCCCATGTGCGCGCTAGAGACGGGGCAGGCTTCATTGCACCGAATTTGCACTGTGAGACACGTGCGCACAGCTTGACCTTGTGTGCTTCCGCCCGCCGTGTTTTACTTATATGCTTTCATTTCTGCCGTCTGGAATGCAGTACTATTAGATGCTCGAAACTGGTGCACTGACAGACTTTCACTTGCGCTTTGTATTTGTTCTTCCTAAAGCTTGATTGCGGATGCGGTTAAATGCACTTTCATTTTCGAATAGTTTTAAACGAAACTGTACATACACTCAGTTATGTTTTCAGAGCAGGTCAAAACATCTGATATATCGAAATAGATCTGTGCATCAGTTGCGTTCCGTCCCGTCCATATAAGCTGCCGCGCCGCATAACAGGCTGTCAGAGAGAATGCGTTCACGTGTTCATTAATATAAACATGCTTATAAGTTGATCCCTTATTTGAGATAGAATCTTCCGGGCAAGCAGATTCTCCGCATCTTTCTCGACTCCTCAGAATTGAAACGCATTATCTATTTTGCTGGCATGCGCATGATTTCATTCGCGGGGTAATCTGTCCGCGAAGCGCTCGCCCAAGCGGAAAAACGCGCTGTTGCTGCCAGATCCTGATTGCCGAAAATCATATTGTGTTTGATGAGCAACTTACTCGACTAAATCAAATGAAAAAAAAAAAAAAAAAAAAAAAAACATCCTAACTGTATGTTATCATAATTTCTCAACAATTCAAAATTTTAAAGCCCACTGAAAAAAAATATGCCTATATAAAATGTCTGTAATTTTTTTTAAATAATAAAAAAGAGGAAGTATTAAAATATGATTTCGTCTCTGATTTTATTGGTATCTAAATAATCTAAAGATATTATTATTTTTGGTATTACTGGTGGTTTTAGCACTCAGCATACCTGGTAAAAAAAAAAAAAAAGTCACCGCTCGCCACTGCTGTGCATTAGTTTGAATGCAACCTTGTCAAAGCTGCCTTTCTATGATCTCATCAGTAACAATAAAACTGCAGTAATGCTGAGGAAAAAGTTGTCTGTACAACTTTCAACTGTAACTTTCAGATACCTAAAGAACACTTATTTTAAATAAGTACTTGTTTTAAAAAGTGCCTTGCTTATATAATTTAAAAAATAAAGTAAAATTTCCACAAAATAAATTTGACATAAAACGTATATGAAAATGTAGCCATGTGCAGTACTATTGAAAACTGAGAATGTGTCCCATTGTGATATTTAGTTGATAATTAAAACAGTAATTAAATTGAATCTTGAAACCAGTGAAGATTGACACACCTACTTTTACAGAGATTTCAATAAACAAAAAGCATAGAAACTCCAATTTTACATGTTTTTAAAATTCTAAAGTTGTATTTGCACAGCAGAAGAATTAATTGGAGAAAAAATGTAGATCAAGAATCGTTTTGGAATCAGATCGTGACTCCCAGAATCAGAATCGGATCGGATCGTGAAGTGCCTAAAGATTCCCACCCCTAGCAACCACAAATTCAGTCGATCAGGCTCAAAAGTTGGGAGTCTGTAAAAAAAGGTCAACACTTCTGAATGAGTTTGCACAAGCAAGCGTAATCTTTTCGTTTTTAATCGGTAGCAACAATCATGATAAGCACCAGTAATAACATTAAAAAAAAAATCTTTGTGTTCTACTGAAAAAACAAAGTCACCTACATTTGGATGCCCTGGGGGTAAGCAGATAAACATCAAATTTTAATTTTGGTGAACTATCCCTTTAAGAGTGCACTGTCCATGAGCAATGACGTTGTGGATATGTCGGACCCACAGACACATTTAATGAGTGAAGTAAACGTGCATGTTTTAGCCAGAAGTTTTGTCTGAAATGCACACGAGACTGCATTATGTCTACGCTGCCCACAGATGCGCCTGCCTAGACGGCGTATTTTGCAGCACGATTGGCCAATGCTGATTCATTTAAAAATGCCAGAAATTGACCCTATTAATTGGCAGGCCGATCAATTGGTCGACCTCTAGTTGAAGGTCCAAATTGCAGTTTCAGTGCAGCTTCAAAGGGCTCTACACAATCCCAGCTAAGGAATAAGGGTCTTATCTAGAGAAACATTTGGTTATTTTCTAAAAAAATAAATAAATTAAATGTATGTACTTTTTAACCACAAAATGCCTGTCTTGCACTAGCTCTGCATCCACAATTTCAGGCATTACGTAGTCACGTTGGAAAGATCACGTGTGACACAGGCAGAAGTACCGACCCAGTGTTTACAAAGCAAACGTGCAAAGAAAGTCGGTTGGAAACGATGTCGGGCGATTTTGAAGATGTAGGAGAAAATAAGTTTTTCAGTATACTCTACCTTTTTGAACCAAAGTACACAGACAAAGAACTAACTGCATGTGACCCTTCCAAAGTGATTGCATAATGTGTGAAGTCATTGGACAGCGCAGAGCTGGTGCAAGATAAGCATTTGTGGTTAAAAAGTAAATAAATTTGTATTTTTTTAGAAAGTGACGGATCGTTTCGCAAGATGAGAACCTTACTATGATCATGTAGAGCCCTTGGAAGCTGCGTTTTGGACCTTTTGCAATGAATTTGCTCCCATGGAAGTCCCACTTTATGGGGAAAATCCTTGTATGTTTTCCTAAAAAACTGAAGAAAGTAAATTATCAGGAAATTTTTATTCTGAAAGTGAACGAATACTTTAAAGGGTATTGTGCAGTCATCTGGTCATTGTCCCAAAATAAAACTTGAAAGGGTTAGAAATGTATTTAGTTTGCCTTATATCACCATGAAGGTGTTTATTTTGCTCAAATTCTTCTGTAATATAGAAGTGGATTGGATGTGGAAGTATAAATACCTCTGTTAAAAAATGTAAAGAATAGAATGTTTAATTGTCAAATGTCTCCAGTGTGCCTAAAATATCCAGAAGATCTGAAAGAGAGTTAGTAGGGCAATTAGTCTTTTTGAACTCGTGCAATTTTGGCGGCATGACAAAGGCATCTGCATAAGTGCATATGCAGTTATTATTCATTTCAGTCAGTGGATGAGATTCAAGACTGGTTCTATTTTATATTGTGTATGAGATTGATGTCTCACAGTGTGTTCCCAAAACCAGTTTGACCAACTATAGGAATGGTGAACTAATTTGGGAGTAGCATGATTTTGTCATAATAACAGTCTTTAAAAATCAAGCCAGTTATGGTGATTGATATTTATTATATGCAGATATTGTTTGTATGGGTGTGTCTGTGTACGAGAGAGGGAAAGTGTACTTGTCATCTTCTAAATGTTTAATGGCCATCAGAGAGGTTCAGTCTGTCTGTGTCTAATGCACTCTCTTCACTCAGGGAAAGCTGCACAGACCATCAGCTGTTCATGTGTTTTACCTTGTAGAGTCTATGTAGACCCCTTGGAGTTAGTTTTTCTGCAGTGTGTGCATTCAGTGTAGTGAACTATAAAAAAGAAAAGAGTTTTAGTGAAAGAATAAAACCCTCGGTATCATGTGACATGTATGCATGTTAGGCTTTGTTCACACTGGTTTTCAAACTTGATCTTTAGGTCAAGTAATTGAATCTGATCATCTGTTTGTACTGTATTGCTGCGTTGCTATACTGTATGCATCAGCAAGATGCCGCAAGGCTCTTTCTACAGCTAAGAGTATCAGACCACTTTTGGATCAGGTTTGTAAACATTAGATTTCATGTGGTTTGTTCAGAAAACACAAAACTAAATGAATTTGAATCTTTTGCTGCTTTTCTAAGCAAAGCCTCAGTGAGCAAGTTGTGGATTTGTTTTCAGTGTTAATAAGAGACACACAAGCCCTCTCTACTTTAGTTTGGAATGGATGGTGACTGAATCATCTGATCTGATCATTCTATGGTGATCACGTGTGTGTGTGTGTGTGTGTGTGTGTGTGTGTGTGTGTGTGTGTGTGTGTGTGTGTGTGTGTGTGTGTGTGTAACTTGCATGTGAAACACTGATGCAAGCTGGAGCACTGATACTTGGTGTTGACCCTGGACCACAAAACCAGCCATAAGGGTAAATTTTTCAAAATTGAAGGTGAATAAGTAAGCTTTCTATTGATGTATGGTTTGTCACAGGACAATATTTGGCCGAGATACAACTATTTGAAAATCTGGAATCTGAGGGAGCAAAATACTGAGAAAATCACCTATAAAGTTGTCCAAATGAAGTTCTTAGCAATGCATATTACTAATAAAAATTGTTTTGATATATTTACAAAATGTCTTCATGGAACGTGATCTTTACATAACATCCTAATGATTTTATAAAAGAAGAATTGATCATTTTAACCCATATAATGTATTTTTGGCTATTTGGATACAAAATACATGCTACTTAAGACTGGTTTTGTGTTCCAGGGTCACATAGTATCCATATTATCAGACTTTACACTTTCAATATGAAGATAAATCATCTGATAAATGGCCGTTTTGGACTGGATGAATTAAGTTGGTTTGACGTGATAGTCTGTTATCATTGTTACATATAGTTTTCAGCCGCACATTGTGTACATGTCCCCCGCTCCCCGCCATTTAGCTTTTTATGAAAATAAAAGCTATTTTGTTCAATTGGACAACTGACACTACAGTTAAACTGAAAGCTTCTGCTCCACACAGCAATAACAGCAGGTGTCAGTTTTCACTTATGTGAATGGGGAAAGGAGAGATGACTGACAAGATTATGGTGGAGGATTTGGTGTCAAAGTGAAAAAGAAAAACCACAAATTTTACAGTATTTCTACTTTTAATATAAACAAGTTTGTCTTCGTTTGATTTGCTGTTGTTTTTCATTAAAAATAATAATGAACCACAGACATTCTTTGAAAAGTCAGAGGGGGGAAATCTTTAATTTATTAGTGTTACAACTTTGCTGCAAAATTATTATTTATTAATTTGAATTTAATTGTGGCCATGAATTAAGAATTTGCTCCCTCATTTTATTAAATGATGGCCATGTTGTAGTCATTTTAATTAAATCAAAACAAGGGAGTGAATTAGTACAAGGCCATGATTTAATAAAACAAGGGAACAAATTAAGTCATAGAACAAAATTTATAAAGGGGTCATATTATGAGGTTTACTTATGTTAAAGCTTTTTTTTTTTTGCACAAAAAACAAATAATACGGAAAAATAATTAGTTTCAACCCTCATTCTGAACCTCTCAGAAACGGGCTGTTTTTAAGGGGTGGGGTCCTTTAAAGGAGAAGTTCACTTCCAGAGTAAAAAAAATAAGATAATTTACTCGCCCCATTGTCATTCAAGACGTTCATGTCTTTCTTTCTTTAGTCGTAAAGAAATTGTTTTTTGAGGAAAACATTTTAGGATTTCTTTCTATGTAGTGGACTTCTATGGTGTCCGTCAGTTTTAACTTCCAAAATGCAGTTTAAGTGCAGCTTTAAAGAGCTCTAAATGATCCAAGCCGAGGAAAAATAATCTTATTTAGGGAAATAATTGTACTTTTTTTTTTTTTTTTTTTAGAAAATAACCAATTTATATTCTTTTTAACCTCAAATGCTTGTCTTGTCTAGCTCTGTGTACTCTGTGTATTTTGGTTCATGACAGTTAGGGTATGTTGAAAAATCTCATTTTCTCCTTCAATTTCAAAATCTTCCGGCATCGCTGTTTTATCTTTTTTTGTAAAGGGCGTTTGATCTTTGCACGTTCACTTTGTAAACACTTGGTCGGTACTTCCGCTGCAATGTTGGATGATTTTTAGTTGTTTAATATCATTATCATCATAATTCCTTAATTTTTTCATATTTTTTTAAATTATTATTTTTTTCTAATGTATACACATTTATAACACTATACATTGTGTTATATCACCTTTTTATCAAGTTACAAAAAACTAGTTAACGCTAATACTAGGGTGCTTCTAATGCCGTGTCTATGGGAGGGGCAATATTAAAATTTGACATTGTTCTCTCTCATCATTTTCCTTTGATTAAAAGTTGTGAAAACACTCGTGGAGTTATTCTATTGTTTAAGCAAATGGGAATGCAAAAAATATATTTGTGGTACTCTCCCATTCACTGCTTTCGGATTTTACCCAACTGTGATGACTTCTGCTATGAATCCACCATTTTTTTTTAAACATTCGTTTTGTTCAAAGAAATGGAAAAATTTAAAGATCCAGTGTTAAAGATCAAAGTAAGTGCTACAGATCATGAGTGTCATTGATAAATATCTTCTCTTGTAAAATATACAGTGTAATCGGTAATATCGATATTGTCACAAGTTTATTAATCTGCAGGAAAATGTCCTCTGTGGCATCTCTATCAATAAATTCAAAATATTAAATCTAGTTTAGATACAGTTAGATTTAACATTTAATATGACCTTGAGAAAAAGATAAAATGTTTGAAGAATAATTTGTATCTTAAAGGTACCAATATGCAGTCCTTTAGTTGTATCTATTTAATTTAGAAAAATCTAATTTTAGAATGATTATTGGAGCATGAATTACAAGAAAATACTATTTTAGTCTTTTTACCTTAGTTTTTCGTGTGCTTTACTTGTTTCTTTGTAATTATTTGTGAAATCTACTAGCAACTTCTAAATAAAAATTGTTTCAAAGTACACCCTACTTTTTTTTTTGTCTAACTTAGTGTAAATAAGGTAAAAAGGTAAACTGCAATGTCTATCTTCCCCCCCCCCGTAAGGTACACAATGTATGATGCTTTAAATCTGTGATGTAATGGTAGCTGCCTCATCATTTTTCCATATTGTCACATAGATCCAAGTGAAATTGATTTTTGAAAGAAAAAAAAAATAGTAACAAAAATGTAGGATGGAGACTCGATTCTATCAATCTGTTTTTGATTGGATGGAGGGAGATCTGAATGCAAGCTTGCAGTTGATTGTAAGGAATGGGTACTAGAAAGAAGTCGGTCTTTTCACAAGAAGATTGAGCTGTGACAGTTTGAAGAATTATGAGGTCAAATAAATAAGTTAAACATGCATGGTTGAGTTGTTCATAAGATAATTGTAAAGCACGTTGGGGAAAAAATCAATTAAAAACAGAAAAGTTGATGTTATCTAATGAAATGTGTAGAATTCATCTTTGTGGTGTATTTTCATCTACAATGAGTGATACTAGTCTTGAATTATAGTTGGATATAGCTGGATTCTTTTTACTCTACATTTTGGTGTTTGACAAATTTTACAAAATAGATATAAGAACCCACATTTGAGCTGTCAGTACCTAGTACAGCAAATGAAAACATTGCATTTGCAGGTCTTTAGATGAATCACTTTGATATTGAACCTTTCATCTACATGTTTTTTTTTTTCTTTGCGCTCCAGAAATGCCCAGTGCTCTTTTAATTTTTATCTTTCTGAAGGCTGGTTTGCAGACAGAGCAAAAGTGTTTGACTAAATTGCATGCTCACTAGTGATTCAGCTTTGAAGCTGGGGTTTCTAGGAGGAGGTTCAATTTTGTTCCATATAAAAATGGCCTTGAGCATGAATTTCACTCTGATGGAAATTATTAAAAGAAAATCATTCCCCAAACGTTCTGCTATACGGCCTTTAGAGATGAGGGGACATATTTACATATAAATGCAGACATACAAGAGAATGTATTCGCTGCTCTGTACATTTGAATCACTTTGTATGTGTGCCTATAGGTAATAGCAGTGGAGAATTCAACCATTTCCCAGAAGACCCAGAGTTTGCCGAGATCATCCAAAGGGCTGAGCAGGCGATTGAAAATGGCGTCTTTCCAGAACGCATCTCGCAAGGATCCAGTGGAAGCTACTTTGTTAAGGATCCCAAAGGAGTATGTATATGTTGAAATCAATCCTGAAATAATCAGTTTTAAAAGTCATAACAGAAAAACAAGAACTTTGAACCATTAAAAAGTAGGTTTAGTGAGTATTCATGCACCTCACGTTATTGTGCAGTTTGTACACAACGTCATGCTTAGCAGTTTACTGTAGGGGATAATTTATGCCTGATCACCTCTCTCCCGTGAGCTAAACGAATACATCTATGCATGAATGTTAATGTGGAATTGGTTTGGATTCATTCTCTCAGAAAACATTCCTTTTACAATATAATTCATAGTAGTTATTTTCAAATCTAGTGCTGTTAAATGTGATTTTTCTCAATGGCTGTATCTTCTCTCCTTTAGAAAATCATTGGTGTGTTTAAACCAAAATCAGAGGAGCCTTATGGTCACTTAAACCCTAAATGGACCAAATATTTCCATAAAGTCTGCTGCCCGTGCTGTTTCGGCCGTGGTTGCCTCATTCCTAACCAGGGCTACCTCTCGGAGGCAGCTGCCTCACTCGTTGACCAAAAACTGGGTTTGGGGATTGTACCCAAAACTAAGGTGAGAATGGGCACTTAAATCTACTTTAAGAGAAAGCTTTACTTTTGGAATTATGAGCTAATCCTTCTGCCCTTTCTTTTCAGGTTGTGAATCTGGCCAGCGAGACTTTTCACTATAGCGCAATTGACCGTGCCAAATCCCGTGGTAAGAAATACGCACTGGAGAAAGTCCCTCAAGTTGGACGACGGTTTCACAGAGTTGGTCTTCCTCCAAAGGTAACGAAATATTCCCAAATGAACGCCTCTAAAATGATCTTAAAGGTGCCATAGAATGCATTGAGAGAATATTTAAAATTCTTCTCTGATATCTACATAGAAGGTATATGGCATAGGAAAGGGCAAAAAATCTCCAGAAATGGTTTTACAGGTCCATTTACAACCCTAGGATTTGTCCTTAGTATGAAAGGCTCTGTTTTTGCCTTATTTGGAAGCTTCATGAATATTAATGAGCTCTGCTCTGATTGGCTGTTTCACAGAGCTCAATAGCTCACACATGGATAAAAATATATATTTAATTAGGCGCTCTAGCCGCTTTTAATATGCGGTTTGTTGAATCTGCCGTTTTGAATCGCCAATATTTTAGTCTCAGGATGTATGTTATGCATGTGCTCTGTGTAAAGTTACAATGCAGAGACACAAGTAGTTACCAAACACATTGAGCAGCTCGTCAGTGATTCTTCAGATCTGTAAATCATTCGCCATCATCAACGCAGTTATTTCTCCATCAGTCACCTTCATCAGCGCAGTCATCCGTCTGTTTATGTGGTAAGTGAAATCCTATTTATTGCAATGTAACAGGCTAGCGCTAGCATTAAGCTAACCGTGTCCCTTGAGTGACTCGCCTTGTTTAACTGATGTGCTGACTAGGCTTGCCACGATAGACGGTGTTACCGGTTTTAAGACGCAACACCGGTGACATCACTTTTCCACCGTGACACCGTCCCCACATTTTTTTTTTTAAGTATTCGTTTTTTTAAATTAAATATTTATTTGAATTAAATGGAAAATATAATTCTAAATAATTTACTTAAGACGAGAGCATGCACTATAATTAAAAACTGAACATAGCTACAATGCGTCATATTTCATTTATCACGTGAGGAGAACGAGAGGAGTCGAATTTACAGAAAGAGAATGGCGGACGATTTAGTGTCAAAACGCAATGCAAAAGCGCCTGTTTGGCAATATTTTGGGTGTAGTGGAGGGTATATGCAGGTATACGGCGTATACCCACTTCTTTATCAGGCGGCTTTGCGTATACCCTCTTCTAAATCCCCTCTGATGCGCATCATTCAGTAGTGTCCTGCATTAGCCAAAATCATGTAAATATTCGTTAAAAACACCCAAAAAAAGACGCAGTCAGGACCGCGGCACCGGCTTGCTTTGAAATATATTTGATGTGCCTGTGCCTGCGCCCGCTCCATCTGCCGCACCCCGGTAATTTAAGTACATAATAACGAAAATAATACCTAACAAATAAAAAGAAGCCGTTTTTTACGATCATAAATTTCTTCAACCAGTGAACCCCTGTAAACGTATCAGTCCAAGGATCCAGTAAACAAATGCGTTCAAAATTTGTCGTCCATTCAAACAATTGATGCCGAATTGCCAATTCCCGCAAAACTGAAAGTGAAAGTATAATACGCACGCATTTATTATGGTGCGTTCACACCGCCCCAAACGTCAGCGTCAGTTGCGGCAAGATTACATGTATTTAAAAGCAGAAAAAAAGAGAAAGGGGAAACCCCCACCCCCCACGGTGATACCGGTATTACCGGTGTTGTCACATGTCGATTAACCGGTGGGGAAATTTCCTCATCGTCACAACCCTAGTGCTGACGTTACCGATGATTGGGCGATGCAAATGTTGGAGACGTAACTATTAACGATCTCTGCTGTTTCGTAACAGTCGGTGTTATGTTGGAATTGACCTATTTTTCGGTGGTCTTTTGCAAATACTAGATTTATATAAGAAGGAGGAAACGATGGTATTTGAGACTCATGGTATATCATGTCCATGTACTGAACTGTTATTATTTAACTATGCCAAGGTAGATTGAGTTTTCCATTCTATGGCACCTTTAATTTCAGTACCAAATCATTTTCTGTCTTAGCTCAAAGGGATAGCTCAATAGCTCATTTACTCACCTTTATTTTGTTTCAAACATCTATCACAAATTATAGGACTAAATTATAGGTTTGATAGGAGCATACCTGCTGTAGAATAGGTGATTCCAGGATGACACAAGTTTTTAATACTAGGAGAAGATCCTCCAACATGTTCTCTATGCCAAAACCCTTTATCCCTGAAGCATGCTTTATAAGATTGTGCTGGTTTTAACCAAGGGGCAACCTCCCGCTCTCTCTATTGAAACCAACACGGAAGTGTCTTAAAATGCAATTCATCGATTGGCCGCTAGAGACTGGCTGCAAAAGAGAGTCAGTCCCATTGACTCCCCATGTTAAAATGCCCAACTTTACAGCAGAAAAAAGCATGTTTACAGCCTGGTTCAAAAAATGGTTTTGGTCTATATAGCTAGTTTTGCCCTTCATGTCAACTGTGAGGGGGGTGAATTTTTTTATAACTCATCCGTTTAAGTTATATTAAGCCTTAAAGTTCAGCATAAATTAAGGGCGTGGCCACTTGAGTGACAGGGGGATTGCCGCTGCTGTCGCCACTGTCGCGCTAGGCGGGCGTGGTTTCAGCAACCAGCTCCACCCACGTCCCGCCTTTTTGCCCATTTTTGATTATCCGGGAGTGACGCGCGGTGACGCGATTCCAAGATGGCAACGGCCGAATCCCGCCCACGACAGGCTTCAAAATAGCGCTTCAGAATCCTACGGGTGACGTCACGGATACTACGTCTATATTTTTTACAGTCTATGGTTTTAACCCTGTGAGAGAACTTTTTTTTTTTTTTATTCAGTTAACTCTGTTAAAAAATCTCTTCAAAAGAGTTAAGCCAAATACAGTTTTAAAGTTGTTAGAGAAAATAAATTGTAAAAACCTGATATAATTTTAGCCATACTTTTTCTCTCGTCACGAAAATAGCCACAAAGCTGGCATGGCGTTAAACACAAACAAACAAACAAATCTCTATCCCTTTCTTGTATGGTACACAAAAGGAAATATTTTGCCAGTGTTCACGCTGCTCTTTTCCATAGAACTAATGCTTAAATTGACCCAAATCTAGGTTTTCTGAAGCTGTATAATTGCTTGGTGTCATTATTTGCTAAAAATGTTGAGGCAGTCTTGGTCGCCCCTCTTGTCACACCAATTGACCCTTCTCAGAGAGTTTGATTGACAGGCAATTTGACCAATCATAGCTGCAGTTTTTTGTCTGACATAACAGTTACGGGTAGTAACTGATTACGTGTAATCTGGATTACGTAATCAGATTCCAAAAATTAAGTACATGTAGTTTGAGTAAATTACATTTTATAATACTCTTAATCGGACTACAGTTAGTTTATGAATTGCAAGATTACATATTAGTTACACAATAGCAATAAATTATTCATAATTTATTGATTCTCCCTAATTCCTCTTTTTCATCTTTTATATTTTCCTTTGTAAAATAGCCTACTGCTTATATACATTCACTAAGTTTTGTGGACATTCACACAAAGACCAGTCACTAGTCGGGTGGCGACACAGCATTTGACCACTGAATTTACAAAAATCATTTCAGGTTTAAGAAGTGTTTTAACGCTGCATAAACTAATGATGAACA
Organism: Garra rufa; assembly: GCF_049309525.1. NCBI lineage: Eukaryota > Metazoa > Chordata > Actinopteri > Cypriniformes > Cyprinidae > Garra > Garra rufa. The sequence continues at coordinate 41,781,343 of NC_133366.1, read as the reverse complement.
GATTGATTTTTATTTGAATGATCACTCTCTAGGTTATTTAAACATGTGTTTCTATGCCTTTGGAAGGCTTTTGTCTTTCAAACACAATAAAATTCACAAATTCGCAAACTTTTTTTGGTCATCTGATCCTCTTTCACCTAAAATATTTACTTAAAGTAAATACTTTAATCAAAATATTTAAAAATTATTACATTTGCATGTTTATTAGTTCTCTGACGTTGGACGTGGTCACATGACATAAAGTTAAAGTACTCAATATATAGCTTTTTTTAATATTTTAATTTAACTTTTTTTTTTATTTATTATTTAATAAATTATTAGTTGTTCATTAAACTCACAAACACCAGTTTGGGAAACCCTGATGTAATATAATGCACTTCTTGGAATATATATATATATATATATATATATATTTAGGGCAATATGGTACAATAGTGTCCTATTTAAATCAATGTGATAAACAAGTTAGGTCAAAAGTAATCTAAAAGTAATCTATTACCTAAAATGTGTCATGCAATAGATTACATTACTAACTTCGATTTGTAATTTTAATTACAATTTGTAAGTAATCTACCTAGCCCTGTTGACAAAGAAACCAGACATGAGAGTTGATTAATGTCTGTGTACTTAAAAAATGGTGTGTATTGACTTTCCGCAGTTGAAACAAGATACCTTCTGCTGTTCATTCATGTTTATTTCATGCTATAACTAGTAATAAAAAAGAGATGAATGGTTCTAATGCCACTTGAGCTGAGGCACTACAAAACTGCATTTATTTCTTAAATTACACAGTTTAAAAGCTGAGATATTGATTTACACCTAAAGTAACCTGCTTTGTCTTGTCTGCCTGTGCAATGTCGGGCTCCTCTTTTCTCTGCGATGTATTTTTCACTGTGTGAGAACATGATGTGTGGCTTGTTGGATATACCAATAGTAATGAAGGGGGGGGGGGGTCTTTGCGACGGGTCATTTGAGAGCAGCAGAGAGCAAGTTTTCTAGATAAACCATGATTTGTTGTACTCTTTTGTGTAGGTGGGCTCATTTCAGTTGTTTGTGGAGGGCTATCATGAAGCAGACTACTGGCTGAGGAAGTTTGAGGCGGAACCTCTTCCAGAGAACATGAGGAAGCAGCTTCAGTCTCAGTTTGAGAGGCTGGTGGTGCTGGATTACGTCATCAGAAACACAGGTACCTAACGCTACTTTGTTCAAGCTATTGTTCTTGAACTTATTTTCTTACAAAGCTTTTCCATGGTAACCGCATTGTTCATCTAATCACATAGTTACTGAGGTTATTTTTACTAAAATAGCTGTGCTATAAAGGAACTTTGGTATTGGTCACTGCTGACAAACAAATTGAAATCTTACATTTTAATTTTTTTCATACCATAGAGTTTCTTGTTCTCGCTCTTGTTGAACTGTATCTCATCTCGTTTTTAGACAGTCTTTTTTCATTATCTCTCTTCATTTCCTCTTTTTCTACCTCTCGCACCATACACATGTGCCATGTTTTTCAAGACATGTTTTGACCATATAAAAGAAATGCTAGTTGTTTAACTGTGCCTTTGAAACGGAAATCTGATATCTCTTTTGGCTTCTTCAGACAGAGGGAACGATAACTGGTTGATCAAGTATGAGAAGCCAGGCGATGGAGAGCTGACAGAAAAGGTGAGCTGAGGAATATTTATAAGAAGAAAATGCCGGGACTGAGAACCAAGTGCAAATGCAGGGCTGCCATATTCGTGTTTTGATGCAATGTGACAATATTATGGATTAAATAAATATTTGTATAAGTATTTTTTTTTTTGTATGTTTGAATGGGCATGGCATCTCTTGGTAAACAGTTCCTCCTATAAGCACAGTAAAGCTCTTTAAACATCAAACATAAGACTGATTCAGTTTTGCAAAAGCATTTCTAGTAGATCAAACTGCTCTGCCCTACAAAGCAAAAAGGCAGTAACTACGCAGAGTGCAGAACTGAGAAAAATGACTTTAAAGTTATCCTGTTATCCAATGTTAAAACCGTCCCATGAGGATGCCGCAAAATCACACACATTTGAGATGAGATATTTTGTCACATAACAAAGGATGCCTTGAATGTCATGAAAATGATAATAACTCATTTTTGACCAAAAATGCAGTTACTGCCTTTTTGCTTTGTAGGGCAGTGCTGTAGGCGGTATATTATGGAGGTAATGATGATTGCTTCCCAGTCACAAATGCTGAGTTTCTCTTCCACATGTCTTTTTGCAGGAATCTGAATGGACTGACCCAAAAGACTCTGCCATACAGATTGCAGCTATAGATAATGGTTTGGCCTTTCCTTTTAAACACCCTGATGAATGGAGAGCATGTAAGGATTTCTTTTTTAGTTGACATAATACTGTTAAATAAGGACACATATATAACTGTTAAAATTGTTTTCAATTTTAATATTTTAAATGTAATTCCCTGTGATGCTTCAGAAATCATTCTAATATGTGACCCTGGACCACAAAACAAGTCATAAGGGTCTTTTTTAAAACTGAGATTTATACTTTTTAAGCTTTCCATTGATATATGGTTTGTTAGAATAGGACAATATTTGGTTGAGCTACAACTATTTGAAAATCTGGAATCTGAGGGTGCAAAAAAACGAAATATTGAGAAAATCACCCTTTAAAGTTGTCCAAATGAAGTTCTTAGCAATGCATATTACTAATTAAAAATTAAGTTTTGCTATATTTATGGTAAGAAATTTACAAAGTATCTTCATGGAACAAGTCTAATGACTTTTGGCATTAAAGAAACAATAATTTTGACCCATACAATGTATTGTTGGCTATTGCTACAAATACACCCGTGCTACTTAAGACTGGTTTTGTGGTCCAGGGTCACATATGCTGATTTAGTGCTCAAGTAACATTAATTATTTTTATCAGTGTATATAAAACAGTTGTGCTGCTTAATATTTTTGTGGAAACCATGATGCATTTCAAAAAAAAAAAAAAGATTTATTTCAAGAACGGCATTTATTTGAAATAGAAATCTTGTAGCATTATAAATGTCTTTATTGTCATATTTAATCAGTATTACGTGTCGCTGTTGAATAAGTGTTATTTTATTCCAAAAAACAAGCTTTTTAAAAAGTATTTAGGGATATCCCTTGTTTTCACTGCTGATATTTGTCTGCCAAGTGCATTTTGAATATTTAAGCATACACATTTAGATCAAAAGTTTGCTTAAGATCATGAGAAATATTTTACTAGTAGTGCATATATAATATCATACTTAACAGGTGAAATGATTGTTTTTATCTTTGTGCATGCAGATCCGTTCCACTGGGCATGGTTGCCTCAGGCCAAAGTGGCCTTTTCCCAGGAGACGAGAGACCTTGTGCTTTCACGCATTTCTGATATGAACTTTGTACAGGACCTCTGTGAGGACCTTTATGAGATGTTCAAGGTAGGAAATCTTAGTAGATTGTTTAAGTCTAAAGGTCATTGCAGACTCCAGTCCAAAATTTTCATGTGTTTTTTCGTATTCGTAATCCTAAAAATGAGCCTGATGCGTATAAATTCATCCGTTGCGAAAAAAATTTGCAAACAATACAAAATGGAATCTTCAAGCAGTGAGGATGATTTTGTTGTCCACTCTCTTCTTAAAAAGAGAAAATAATATAGAGAGGAATGAGAGAATACTTTTTATGCACATCTCCTTATTAATGAGCTGTGGGATTATCCCCAGTGATTCAAAGTTTTCTTCAGGATGGCAGTAATCTTTGATGCTAGCGTTACTGGAGCCACATATAAAGAAGACCACTAATTTCTTTGAACTCAGTGTACAAAGACCTTTTCAGTGCTTTGTTCCGCAAGACAAAGTGGATGAACTTGTCAGACGCAATTCTGGATTTTGGCGTTCGCTTGTACAGTGGATCTGAACTGTCAAAACAGCTCTAAAATGCTTGCTACAGATGCAAAAAACGCAAACAATTAAACCTGATCCAATTTTTTTTTATGAAAAGCAAAAATTTCAGAGGCAATGTGCAAATGTGATGTAGCCTGAGGTCGTATTTATTTTTTAATGTGCGAAAAATTCGGATGAAAATTTTGTGAGTGCAATGACATTTACACTCTTAAAAACTGCTGGTTTAAAAACAACCCAACTTGGCTTATTTGGCAACCCAGCACTGGGTAAATATTGGACAGAACACATGCTGGGTTATTTTGACCCAGTTGGTTGTTTTATTAAAGTCAACTATTGTTTAAAAATTATTAATATTGCTGGTTTAAAAGGGGCTGGAAATTAAAAAAAAAATATCACACAGAATTATAGAGGCAACAGCAATGATCAAAAGATGATCATTTATTAAGCAAGAACACCCATGGACAAAAATATAAGACAAACTAAATTTATTTGGGTAAATGCAGCATAGTTTACAATATTATATGCCATTGAACTTGTTAAAGGGGTCCTATTATGCTTTTTCACTTTTTGAACTTTAGCCAGTGTGTGTGGTGTGTATGTTTGGGCATAAAAAAACATTTACAAAGTTATCAAAGTCCACTTCAAAGGGAGACATTTAGTTTTTAAAAAATCCCTTTTTTAAGAACTACAACGAACTGCTCGTTTGGACTACAGCGTTTGTTTTCCGCATGCAATGATGTCACAACGCGGTATCCCGCCTACGGAAATTCAATTCGTTAGCGGGTTGGGGATTCCCCTAACTTTAGCAATGTATTATGGACAGCTGCTTCTGGGATGCTTCAGCGAGCCGCAGGGTGGTAAGAGATTTATTCATCATACAGTGTAGATAGCTTCACTAGCCTTATGCTGAAGTTTCTGGCATGGAAATAGTTAAATACATTAGTACAATAATGTAAATATCATGTATCGGCGATCTCGCAGGCTGACGAAAGGACCAACAATACTGTAGCATTTTATTTACTCACCCTTCATGCATCCTAGGTGTATATGCCTTCATTCTTTCAGGCGAATGCTATCAGAGTTATATTAAAAATAATCCTGGCACTCCCAAACTTTAGAACTGTTTTTCTCCATCAGTCCAAAACAAGTCTGTCCATAATAAAAAGTGTCTCGCATGGCTCTGGGGTAAAGGTAAAAGTCTCCTTTAGTGATCCGATGTGTTTTTGTAAGAAAAATATTCATATTTAAAATGTAAAAATCACTTTAATCTAGTTTGCTGCTTTGGGGAGGGGCGTGACAGTACTATACGCAGTCTAAGCTGTTCGTCAATTGCAGTCCACTTCAACCAATCACAGTACACTTGGTTTTTCGGAAGGTGGAACCCGGAACTAATGGAGCCATTTGTGCCAGCCTGGGAATAAAGCCATTGTAATAATGTAAATGTGTTTTTCAAACCACCAAGCATGAGAGCATGTTCTAGTCCACCACCAAAACAAAATAAAGACTATGTAAAAGAGCATAATAGGACCCATTTAAACATCATTTTAAAAATAAAAAATGTAACATTTAAAAGTAGCATTTTAATTGAAGTGTATTCAACCGTTCTCTGTAATCACTTTTCCCCGATAATAGTGTTAATTCTTGTGCCCTGTCCCCGAAATCTGAGATGGTGATGGGCTGCTGTTCGCTGGGGGAACTTCAACGCTGCGGGTGTCCCGTGTTCGAGTCCCGACTCGAGGACCTTTCCCGATCCAGCCCCCATCTCTCTCCTACTTCACTTCCTGTCATTACTGATCTTCCTATCAGAATAAAGGCAAAAATACAAAAAAAACAACAACATATTTTCCACATAATGTACATTATTGTTGCTCCTCTCTGCCCCACCTTTCTGAAATGCTTAAATTTTTACAAAACTCATCGTTTAAGAAAAGCGAGGTGTTCTCTGATTGGCCAGCTATCCGGTGCGTTGTGATTGGCTGAATACCTCAAGCGTGTGAACGAAATGTTACGTCCCTTATCATGCGACGAGATGGAAACAATAAAACCCATTATAAATGAGCCATTTGTTGCATCCAGTGGGGACATAACCACTGATTATAATGACTTATACTGTCTTTACGCGTTGTGTTGCACCAAAAACATAACACCATGTCTACATTTTTGATCGTAGAACGAGAAACAACAAGCACTTCTCTACACTGCTCAAAAATCGCGTTTAAATGGTCAGTAGCAAATTCTTTAAATATGAAAACGTTCTTATAGTCCGTCAGTCAGAAGTGCAGACTTTCCTTGCAATGTTCCTTGGAATTGCCCCACTTTATAGCCCTAACCTACAGCTGGCGTGTAAGCTGCTCTCCCAGGTTCAAAAAACAGTCCTCCGTGCAGCACCAACTCTAATATTTGCGTTGTGCTGTTCCAGAACAGTGTTGTCAATAAAACTTAACCACTGATTTCTAGTTGTGTCCTCATTTGGAAGGCTAAACAAAGTACTTTTGCAATGAAACACACTGCGTCTCCACAATACTGCAACAATACTACAGCGGATAAAAGTTGCGCCTTCCTTCAAAGGGGTGGTGTCTATGCCGTGACGTTTGAACGTCTTAACTTTTATAATAAATATCTCTTTCGGTTTAAGACTTTAAGCTTTGCAACTTTACAGATCTTATCTATGCACAAACAGCTTGTAACACTCCAAAGTCAAAGGAAAACAAGAAACTGCATCATATGACCCCTTTAAAAACAACCCAATAATATGACCAAACAGGCTAAACCCAGCATTTGGGTAAAACATAAAAATAAATAAAATAACCCAGCATTTTTTAAAGTGCACCAGTGCTGTACTTATATTCTTACCATTCAGTGCAATTAGTTGCTTGTTATTAAAGTGTTGATTTGGCTGTAGTTTATTTTGAGACTTAACTTCTCGGACAGGGCTTTAGCATGCTGTCAGTTTCTGTTAGCAAGCTGAAGCTTAGCATGCTGTCAGTGCACTAAAACCCTCAAAGAAGTTGCGTCTTTAAACTCATCCCATTTCAAGTGGCTCTGCTAAAAATATTCCGGCTAAAAACCCAAGAAGTCGTCTTGATATATTACTAATTGACCTCTCTGAGTGACCTGACCCCACTAAATCTGTTTGTCTGCATACTAAATCATGTCTGCATAATCATACTCACTGGTATGCAGTGAAGTCGGTTAATCATTTATGCATTAATTTGCAAGAATCGTTGTATGGATGAATATTCTTTTTAATATTATATGACTTTTCACATTTCAGACGGATAAAGGCTTCGACAAAACCATGTTTGAGAAACAGATGTCTGTAATGAGAGGACAGGTAAGTTTTATGCTTTGAGATGATTTTACATTTATGCATTCTATGCTATTCCAGAAATAGTGTGATGTTCTCACATGCTTCATTCTCGCTAAATGCTGGAGCTCTTCATAATGAAAAATTCACAGCTAACGTATATTAATACACCCGGCCAGGATGCTATTTTCAGCCTATCACAGCTGAGATGTAGACCTGAATATAGACCACAGATTTGCAATGCCAAGAAAAAAGATTGTGCCTCTAACATAATAATAATAATAATAAAAAAAAAAAAAACTCTAACATGCTTTTACACTACCGTTGAAAATTTTGGGGTCATTCAAGATTTTTTAAAATCCTTCATTAATTAAAAATACAGTAAAAGAGTAATATTGTGAAATGTTATTACAATTTAAAATGAAGGCTAGAGTAATGGCTGCTGAAAACTCAGCTTTAGTTTCACATGATCCTTCAGAATGATTTGGTGCTCAAAAAACATTTATTATTATACATTTATTGTATAAAAACAGTTTAAACAGTAGTGTATAGTATTCGATTCAAACTTAAATCCTCTACTGCATATAAAATCATACATGCCTGTTCTTATCAAACAGATCTTAAACCTGACCCAGGCTTTGAAAGACGGGAAAAGTCCTATCCAGTTAGTGCAGATGCCTCGTGTGGTGGTGGAGAGGAGCCGCGGGGGAGGCCAGGGTCGTGTGGTCCAACTGGGCAATGCATTTACCCAGACCTTTCACTGCAAGAGACCCTTTTTCACATCCTGGTAAAAGGGCCACACAGAAAGGACGAAGACTGTAGTGAAAATAAACGAGGGTCATGTATGAGAGACACTGGATGAAGAACTTTTAAAAGAAGACTTCCTGGGTGAATGTAGCAAAGGGAGAGACTTGAAAGAACGCATGAAGGTCTGTTGCAGAGGATCTGAGGCCTTTTGTTTTCCTGAGCCTTTTCCCTGAATTCTCCTCTTCAGCTTGCTATGGCTGTCAAGTTGGAATGTCAAAAGGGAAACGTTCGTTGAAGATGTTTTTTGGCGACAGCCTTTCTCAACTGCCAATTATTTTATAAGTGTAACTGTAGATGTTATAAATGAAGAATGATGCATAAAAATTAATTTAAACTTGAAAAATGCTTGAATGTAACTTGCAAGTTTACATTTTACACTTCTCCTGAGGACATTTCAACACCAAGAAATACTGGTGACCGTGGTATTTAATATGATGAATGTATTTGCTGATTATGTAACAGGATGCTGGTAACAGTATATACATTGGTAAAGTCAGGTGCTTTGTAGCCCCTGATAAAAGTATAATTACAAAAGGGTTTTCTCTCTCTCTCTCTCTCTCTCTCTCTCTCTCAAACAATCCTGTGTATGCATCTTGGACTTTGTATTTCAGCTGAGCGGTTGTTAACGTAGAGCTGTATATTTAAAATGAAGTGAATAAAAACTAAATAAAGCTTTGGGATTGGTAAAAATAGATCTTGTGTTATTTCATTATATTTGCGGCATAATTGACAATGGGTCGTTGAATTATTAGAAAATAATGCATACCCGAGGTGGTGATACGGCCACCTCAGTGCTTTATTTTCTAATAATTCAACAGATTGGGACTCGATTATTCAGTTTAAACTAGGGTTACCACATCTTAAATATTGTTTGGATGTTGTGTTTAAAGACATTGATCCGGTTTTTGTCCTTAAAATGCTCTTGAGAGTAATTTCTAAAACCTCATTTTTGACATTTTAGCAATGAAGGCTTGATAGCAGACTAATGCAGTTAATAAAGTTATTAGACAGAGAAAAAGAGAGAGATTAATCATGTTTGAATTACCTGAGTCTGTGTCTCTACTAATAGCGAAACTGCAAGTTCATCATCTTCAGGAACAGTGCAGTTATAAGTGAGAATTACTGACGTAGCTTTTAAGTTACTGAGCTAATTTACAGCTAAAATCTTTAGAGCAGAGATAACCACATTTCTACAGACACAATCTGCAAGTTTGTTTCTACTGTGTGCATTTGTAGGAAGAAGAGCCGGAAAACGTGCTTTCTGTACATAACAAAAACGTCATTTTGTGGCAAAAACATGGGAAACAATGACATTTTATCCTGTTGTTTACTATTTTTATTTGCTTGGTCAGTGTTCATTTTTGAAATAACAAATAATTTTGGGAAGCGATGCAGACGTAATGCGGTCAAGACCTGCCTGCAACTACTTTAGCTGTGTGTTTCCAGAAAATAATTGCAAACCTTAGAACGTTCGGTAGCCAATCTGATTCAAGCACCTAACAGCCCTGTAGTATAAGATGAATATATAGATGAATTTATAAAAATAATCCTGTTCAAAAGTTTACATACGCTTTATTCTTAATACTGTTGTTACCTGAATGATCCACAGTTGTTGTTTTTTTTAAGTTATAGTTGTTTATGAGTCCCTTGTTTGCCCTGAACAGTTAAACTACCCACTGTTCTTAAGAAAAATCCTTCAGGTCCCACAAATTCATTGCTTTTTATCATTTTTGTGTATTTGAACCCTTTCCATAAACTGCTGTATGATTTTGAGACCCATATTTTCACACTGAGGACAACTGAGGGACTCCTATGCAAGAGGTTTGAATGCTCACTGATTTTCCAGAAGGAAAAATGATGCATTAAGAGCCAGGGGTGTAAACTTTTGAACAGAATGAAGATGTGTACACTTTTCTTATTTTGCCTAAATATCTTTTTTTAGTTTTTTTTTCCACTTAGTACTGCCCTTCAGAAGCTACAGAAGATGTTTGTTTCCCAGAAGACAAAATAAGTTAAATTTACCCTGATCTTCAAATTCTAAAAGTTTACACCCCTGGCTCCTAATGCATAGTTTTTCCTTCGGAAGCATCAGTGAGTGTTTGAACCTTCTGTAATAGCTGCATATGAGTCCCTCAGTTGTCCTCAGTGTGAAAATTATAGTCGTTGGAAAAGGTTCATATACACAAAAATTGCTGAAAAACCAAAGAATTTGTGGGACCTGAAGGATTAAAAAAAACATAGGGCAGTGTTCAGGGCAAACAAGGGACTGAAGTATCACAACAACCAAAAAAAAAAAGGGCTGTGGATCAAGTGCATGTAATTTTTTGAACAGGGTCATTTTTATAAATTCAGCTATTATTTTCTCTTGTCAGTACTAAATAAAAAATATATTTTCTTTGACCCCTCTTATTATGGTAAAATAATGAACATTTTACAGATGTGCAAGGTGTATGTACAGTCATGGCCAAAAGTTTTGAGAATTACATAAATATTGGAAATTGGAAAAGTTGCTGCTTAAGTTTTTATAATAGCAATTTGCATATAGTCCAGAATGTTAGGAAGAGTGATCAGATGAATTGCATAGTCCTTCTTTGCCATGAAAATGAACTTAATCCCGAAAAAAAAACTTTCCACTGCATTGTTAAGAAGGCTTCAGGGCATCCAAGAAAGTCCAGCAAGCGCCAGGATCGTCTCCTAAAGAGGATACAGCTGCGGGATCGGAGTGCCACCAGTGCAGAGCTTGCTCAGGAATGGCAGCAGGCAGGTGTGAGCGCATCTGCACGCACAGTGAGGCCAAGACTTTTGGAAGATGGCCTGGTGTCAAGAAGGGCATCAAAGAAGCCACTTCTCTCCAAAAAAGAAAAAAAACTAAAGGGACAGATTGATCTTCTGCAAAAAGTATGGCGAATGGACTGCTGAGGACTGGGGCAAAGTCATATTCTCCGATGAAGCCTCTTTCCAATTGTTGGGGGCATCTGGAAAAAGGCTTGTCCGGAGAAGAAAAGGTGAGCGCTACCATCAGTCCTGTGTCATGCCAACAGTAAAGCATCCTGAGACCATTCATGTGTGGGGTTGCTTCTCATCCAAGGGAGTGGGCTCACTCACAATTTTGCCCAAAAACACAGCCATGAATAAAGAATGGTACCAAAACACCCTCCAACAGCAACTTCTTCCAACAATCCAACAACAGTTTGGTGAAGAACAATGCATTTTCCAGCACGATGGAGCACCGTGCCATAAGGCAAAAGTGATAACTAAGTGGCTCGGGGACCAAAACGTTTAAATTTTGGGTCCATGGCCTGGAAACTCCCCAAATCTTAAAACTTGTGGTCAATCCTCAAGAGGCGGGTGGACAAACAAAAACCCACTAATTCTGACAAACTCCAAGAAGTGATCATGAAAGAATGGGTTGCTATCAGTCAGGATTTGGCCCAGAAGTTGATTGAGAGCATGCCCAGTCGAATTGCAGAGGTCCTGAAAAAGAAGGGCCAACACTGCAAATACTGACTCTTTGCATAAATGTCATGTAATTGTCGATGAAAGCCTTTGAAACGTATGAAGTGCTTGTAATTATATTTCAGTTCATCATAGGAACAACTGAAACAAAGATCTAAAAGCAGTTTAGCAGCAAGCAAACTTGTGAAAACGAATATTTTTGTCATTCTCAAAACTTTTGGCCACGACTGTAAATTCACCTCAGCTGTATGTAATTTCAGCATATATATATATATATTGTCCAAGTGACAATGTAAAGTTCCTTGGGGGGTGAGGCTAGTCTGGAACCAGTTTTAATTGCCTAGAACTGCTATCAGTTTCAGACTAGATGTTTTTGTGTGTGTGTGTGTGTGTGTGTGTGTGTGTGTGTGTGTTCAGGGGGAAAGAAATCTAATTCCTTTACAACAAACATATTACAAACTGGGTCGTTATTTTCCCCTCCTTAATTATCCTTTCACTCAAGAGCGCGCTAAAAAAAATTGTCAGGCAATGGGGTCTAAAAGGTTTGAGGTTAGTTGCTGTTTGGTTCTGTCATTGTGTTGCCACCAAGCGGCCATTTTAGTAACAACACTGTAGTTCGTCACGCTTATATTACAAAAAGGCGTATTTTTCTGTTTTTTTTTTTTGTTTGTTGTAAACCTAAACCTGGTCACCTGACTGTTTAAAGCTCGAGCCATGTTACTCCAACAGAAATCTTGTTCTTGAACAGAGCAGAAAACTGATGTGAATTACGCAGATTTGCTTGTACTCTTGCTTGTACTTGAAGCTGCATGTTTTAAAAGTGGCCAATAGGTGTCAATATTCACTCACAAACGAGCACCACTTACTCACGGCCTGAGACAGAATCCAAATGAGCACATCCTGGATGAAGTTTTTCCACTGGTTTATTATCTCCAACGTCAAAACAAGCCTGAGAAGTTGATTAATCACCCATTGCCGCTGGACTGAGAGAAACAAGTACGTAATTTGCTGTTCAGCCATGCTCTCAAACACTGAAATAACGTTTATGTCTATCAAATATATATATATATATATACACACATATGGCATATTAGGCAATTTGTATTTTTAACGATACTAGGGATTTATAGACTAAAATAAATTGATTCGTATGATTTAGTCACACCATCAAACAAAATGTAGGTAGGCCTACTTCTGACTACCAGGGTTTTCACAATTTTATCCAAGTATGAACTCCTGCGTACAGAAAGAAAGTCAATCTCAGTTAAAGAACGAAGGATTAACTAAAAAAAAGATCAAACAGCATTAATATATAAAACATTATAACGGTCTTGTCAATAGAGTGTTTTCAAGACACTTCATCAATTGGCCATATTGGCGGCAGTGAATGTAAACAATGCCACTGAACCGAACAAAACTCGCATATGTAGCTATTGCTAATGAAAATAGTCGATTATTGTAATGTTTTGGGATGTACTAAACACTCTAATAGTTTTAGAGTACTATAGACTGACAAAAGTTATAACAAATAAAGAAGAAGAGTGCAAAAACTTGTCTGAGGAACAAAAGGCATTTGTGGTTGGCCAAACTGAACCAGGATTTCCAGGGCAAGAATCTTGTGTTTGTTCCTATCATTTTCAGTCAGGTAGGTGAAATATTAGGCTAATATCTTAATTAATACTGCTTGTACGTATCTTTACCGCCTATTAACTTTAGTTATAAATATTAGTTAAAGGTGCCATAGAATGGAAAACTGTATTTACCTTGGCATTGTTGAATAATAACAGTTGTGTACTTGGACATGGCATACCATGAGTCTTAAACACCATTGTTTCCTCCTTCTTATATAAATCTGGTGTTTGCAAAAGACCACTGAAAAATAGGCTAATCCTAAAATAACAGCGACTATTATGTAAGAGTTGCGATCATTAATAGTTATGCCCCCAACATTTGCATAGCCCAATCATCAGCCTATTCTGCAGCTAGGCTGTTGTAAAAAAAAAAAAAAAAAAAAAAAACCGAGGACAATAGAGAAAATGGCAGATCACGGGAATAAATGTTATGTTCCAGGTTGTGCGGGAGATGTTAAGTGTAGGGATAGGCTGGTGTCTGTAACTTACTCAGAAAGGCAAGGAAAACTAATAAGGCGTTCTAATAAAATAAGGCGAGCCACTGAAGGGACATAGTTAGCTTACTGCTAGCGTTAGCCTGTTATATTGCAGTACATAAGATTTCACTTACCACAAAAACGGAGAGCTGGAGAGATGGCTTTGCGGACGATGGCGAATGATTTGCAGATCCTGAGAATCACTAACAAGCATCTAAACTTATGTGGTAAGTACTGCCGCTGTAGTATAATGTTACACAGAGCACATGCAATCACAAAAGTGAAAGTAAAATTATTGTGCATTCAAAACGGCAGTTTCAATAAATAAAAGCGGCTGGAGCTCCGTGAATAATGTGAATGAGCCACTCTGTGAAACAGCCAATCAGAGCAGAGCTCATTATTATTATTAATGAACCTTCCAAATAAGGTATTAACAGACCATTTCATTCATTCAAATTCTAGGGTTGTAAATGGACTTGTAAAACCGTTTCTGGAGAATTTTTGCCCTTTCCTATGCCATATACCTTCTATGTAGATATCAAAGAACAATTTAAAATATTGTATCAATGCATTCAATGGCACCTTTAAAATACTGTGCTCTTTCCTGCTTACTAAGTCCTTCTCTATATGATTTAACAACTTCCACAAGTTTTTTTCCCATAGTTTAAACAGTATAAATTAGCAGAACAATGTACTCAGTAGTACATTAAACGTCCAATCCATACTGTTGTTTCCATCTGAGTAACGCCAGTATGGCTGTGCATCCGGGTAACTGACTAAATTGTGACATAAATGCAAACCTTTTATTGGGCTAGGCTTACTCTTAAACTGTTGGTTAATGGTTTGATAATGGTTTATATTCTACCAATGATAAAACTGTGGTAGATGTTGAAGTTTTTTTTTAAATAGGGCGCCTTTGAGCTGTGTTTATGATCACTACAATATAGTGGTTTTCCATTTTGCAGAACAGTGACTGTAAAATATGTATTTTAGGTAAAGGAATTGAATAGTTTGAGTTTTGATATTTGTGCTATTTTTAAATGGCCATTGGGTTAGTTTTGTTTCAGAGACCTAGCAACCCTGACAGAAAGAAATGTCAATCCAAATTAAAGAAACAAAAGATTAAATCGACCAAAACAGCATTATTATGCAAAATATTACAACAGTGTTGTCAATACAATAAATTATTATGTAGATATATAAATAATTGCTGATATTAAAGAAATAACATGTCTCTGGTCCATCTGCAGTCCTCATTAAGCATATAAAATATACTGACAAGAATAAATGACACTTTCAATAATGTATTGATATTCCATTTATCATATTAGGGACATTTAATGAATGTCATAAAATCCATAGTACTCTTTCTGGTTTTCCCTTGTTTTGTCCTTCATAGTTCTCTTGTCAGAGACAGCTGACAATTGATGTGGTCATAAACTACAAATACACACAATCTGGAGGAATTTGTTGCCCTGTTACGCATTCAAGTGCTATCATTTATCAATGTGGGAACTCTCCTTCAGCTCATTCTCAGAAGTGAGAGGGAAAACTCTGGAATGTTCTTCTCTCACTCTCTCTCTTTCTCTTTCTCTTTGTCTCGTACTTTCACCCAAACTTTCGTTCACACACGTATCTTATCTCTGGCTTGTTTTTCAGTTCCCAGAAAAGCTCTAGAACTGTATTTTTTTTTCTCTTGGTTTGGTTCATAAATGTGACTCCATATAGGGGGGTTGTTTATTTTTCTTGGAAATCAGGTTGTTGAGAGTGTAAGTAAGAGAGAGACAGGTACTTGGGATGGATTTGTCTGGTATGGGTATGAGTCTGGCTTCAAACTCGCAGGATTTGCAATGACAATTCCCTCTTTGTTTGGGCGGTATAGATGCATTATGTAAGCAGGCGCTGAGATCACCAGCCACACAGCTGTTTCACTCCCTTGAGATGAAACTGCCATTTTCTTCACAAACATCATTTAAATCATTCTGCCTATGAAACATTACAAACTACAAGCCTATAAAAGCTAAAACATATTATGTATTTTAATAAAGTTAAGGGTAACACTTTACAATAAGGTGTCATTTGTTAACATTAATGTATTAACTAACATGAACGAACAATGGACAATACATTTATCACACAATTTATTAGTCTTTGTTAATGTTAGTTAAAGGTCCCATATTGTACACATTTCTGGAGGTTTATATTAGTTGTTGATGCCCTTAAGAATATATATTTGCGGTATAAGTGCCAAAATCCATCTCAATATATTTTTACAGCTCCTTTTATAGGAGCTCTGTCAAAAACAGGTCGATTTTGGCCCATCTAATTAATATTCATGAGCCTCTCTTCTGATTGGCCTGTTGTTTTCTGAGTGACGCACAGCCAGGTCAACCACAGCTAACTACGGTCATGTATGCTTTAGTCTCAGCCTCAGGCGTCACGCCCACGGAACGTTGGCTAAACGTCTGATGCATGTGGTACACTTAACTGGAAACACTTCAGGAATGTCGAAGTCGTGATCTGATTAGTTGAATTTGATCGGATATCCGGAACACGCGAGTGTCGCGTTTATTTTCGGGCCGCCGGGAAACAAAGCGCAGACTGATTTACTCGCGTTTTGCTAAAAGGTGCTTATGCAGACGTCGTTGTTGTTATACACATTTGCGACGTTCACGAACAAATTACTGACTTACTGCTTGTTCTCCCTCTTCTTCGTTAACTTTCAATGCTGGTTATTTCAATGACTGACTTGTTGCATGCCAGTCTGTTGTTGTGGGGGCGTTTCTACACCCCGAAACGTGACGCTGAACGAAACGAACTGTGATTGGTTGTTTGACATGTCGGTCAAACAGCCTTATGGGCGGGACTTGGCCAATTAAAGCTGCCATGAATTCCAGACCTTCAGCCGTCAGTCTGAAGGTCTGGCTACGTGAGACTATGTATGCTTTAACCAAGGGGCAACCTCCCGCTCTTTCTATTGAAACATAACACGGAAGTGTCTTAAAATGCAATTCATCGACTGGCCACTAGAGACTGGCTGCAAAAGAGAGTCAGTCCCATTGACTCCCCATGTTAAAATGCCCAACTTTACAGCAGAAAAAAGTATGCCTTATTAAGCCTTAAAGGTAAGCTTCAGTGAAAAAATAAGGTACCATTTTTTCATTGTTTTTTGTTAGATAATAGTTGATTTTAACCATTTGTCGCTTTTTATCGAAATTTGACGTCTGAAAAGACTATTTTTACCGACTAATCAGAGCCCGGTATTGCACCTTCGCCAATCGATTTTCGCCATCGGCTACGCTCGGTCTCATTCGTAAGTATGACGTCACTATAAGGACTCCGTCTTTGTTTTGATTACACAAGAGGTGCGTTCCGATCGACAGGGTCCCTACGCAGTGTTCACTGCTCCCTACTCCCTACTCCCTTAGCACGGTATATCCGTTGAAGTGGACTTCACTGACAATAATCGCTCATTTGGAATGCCCTGGAACGTCATCAAAGCAAATCAACGGCAGGTCACGCAGATTATGATATAACATAAATAAGTATTGTATTTTATCTTACTTTCAAATTTAAATAGATATAAAATACATATAAACGTATGTATCTAAAACAAAATAGTCAAAATGTATATGTTTAGACCGTTAACGGTCTTATTTCACGCACTTTTTTCCCCACACACAGCCTATATTTAACTATCATGTGGTAATGTTAAATAAAACAAAATAAAACAAGACAGAGCCTCACCTCACCGGTTTTACTTTCATTCATACAATAAAATATGCAAATGTAACATGAATCGCCATAACCATTCATAAACACTCTAATTTGTATAATAATAACAACGTTAATTGCAACCGCTCCATTGCAGAGCCTTTAAAAAAACTTTAACGGCTCTGCTCCGTCATTAAAATGTGGTTCTACAAAATGTACATTTACTTACGTTTTTCCAGACACTAAAACGTACAATACTGACGTATTTACAGCATCTAAACGTACAAATACATACATATTTTTAGCATTTTAACGTACAATACTGACGTATTGACCACACCTAAAAACAAAGCCTATGAATACTCAAATCGCAGCATTAATTTCATTATTATTGTTTTTAGTTGTCATACCATTGCCCCTTATGTTTTCAATTGCATTATTAAATAGTTTAATCGTTTATTTAATATAAAATTATACCATTTCATTTTGTTCTGTGTGATTTCTGCTGCCAGCTCGTTCCCAAGAATAGGTCTATATAATGTTAAACAAGACTACACTTTAAACCCTAAAATAAATAAACTTACTGCAAGTTTAAAGGTTGTATCAGCGATTTCTAGCCTAAAACATAAAGTGTCAAATTCAGCTGACCTTTATTCACGATCCGCATAATTAAGGGCGTGGCCACTTGAGTGACAGGGGGATTGCCGCTGCTGTCACCACATCCGTGCTAGGCGGGCGTGGTTTCAGCAACCAGCTTCACCCACGTCCCGCCTTTTTACCCATTTTTGATTATCCGGGAGTGACGCGCGGTGACGCGATTCCAAGATGGCGACGGCCGAATCCCGCCCACAACAGGCTTCAAAATAGCGCTTCAGAATCCTACGGGTGACGTCACGGATACTACATCTATATTTTTTACAGTCTATGGCTTTAACCGAGCCCAGAGCCATAGAGAGAGCCTAGCTTGCTGATACTCAACATGATATTTCAGAATGATTATTAATGTTTTTTCTTTTTCAAACACCGAATGCAGTAAGCTACATAACTGTTGCTTTAGTAAAGCCCCTTTCACAATGTGCGCTGATTCTGGAAAATTACGGAACGAGCGCTGTGTGAACAAAAGCCAGAACCATAAAGGCAGTGTTGTAGTGATGATGCACGTTATCATGCGACTCTTCACGACGAAAAAATACGTGCAAAGTGGAATGAAGCAGCGATCAGACAGAGCCAGCTCCGCACTATCAGCGCTGAAGCACAGTTTGATCAGGTTAGTTTCAGTTTAGTGAAACAAACGCGTCGCATTACATCTCACATCCAAATGTCACATGTCTTTATGGGTTGTGTGTAAAGCACGCACAGATTCTGGAAAACAACTGTGAATGAACCAAATTAAACAACTCCGGAACAAATCATGGGACACATTATCCGTGTATTTACGGGAATCGCTGTGTGAAAGAGGCTGAAGTTGACGTGCTTCTGGTCTCTTATATTCACGTTGTTCTGAAGCCTGTGCAATGATGTAGTTTCGACATCTATCGACTGAACAGGGTTTTCTCGGCTTGTTTTCGTGTTGTTGTTGTTTAGCAATGTTATGGACACGATATTGTCTGGGGGTTTGACAAAAGGAGGGTGGGACGGTGGTTGGCGCTCGGGGCGGTGACTGAGTAGATCGGACGTCACATCTGTACGGAAGTCACAGCGGCTCGTGAAAATGAACAGCTACTTTAAGCAGGCTGTGTGCAGTTTACTGTGGATTGACTGTTTTGAAACTCATATGGTAGTTACATAGCCCCTAGACCTCAGTTATCATGAAAAAAGCCAGGAAATTTCGATTTTGACAATATGGGACCTTTAAAAATACAGTCAGTCATTGTTAGTTCATGTGCATTAACTGTTAACAAACAAAATGTGTGATTTTAATAACACATTAGTAAATACTGAAATGAACATTAACTAAGATTAATACACTACTGGACAGTAAGATTTTGTAATGTTTTCACCAAGCCTGCATTTATTTGATCCAAAATACAGCAAAAGCTGTACAATATTTTTACTATTTAAAATTTGTAATGTATTTTAAATGTAATTTATCATTCTAATATGCTGATTTGCTGTTCAAAAAACATTTTCGTTATTATTATTATTAATATTTAAAATATTTTGTAACATACACTTAAACTTAATTTTTTTTTGGAGGGGACTACATTCATGTATCAAGGATTTAAATTAATGAAGTATTTAAATTAATCAAAAGTGATAAAGACATTTATAATGTTATAAAATATTTCTATTTAAGATAAATGTTTTTTTTTTTTTACTTTGTATTCATCAAAGAAACCTAAAAACTCTTCTACTCCACTGTTTTCAACATTATAATAATAATAATAATAATAATAAATGAAAAAAAGCAGCAGAAGCAACAATCTGTAGTATTGTTCATTCGTATTAACATAATGAACCTTATTGTAAAGTGCTACCATGTTAAATTATAGTGATGGCATGTCAGTTATAATTTTTTGAATAAAATACTAAAACATCTGCACGATTTTAACAATGCTGTGACCTATAAAAATAAATGTTATTTTTCAATAAATCATTTATAAGTAATATTTTATCAATTAATATTTTTATAAATTATTATGATCACTTAATCAATCAATTATGTCAATTAACCTTTTTTTTTTTAAATACTGTAAATTGTAAGTATAGGACTTTTTTAAATAAAAAAAAAGATTTATTTTAATAATGGTATTTAAATTTTTAATACAAGATTAGTATCAGTTTGCTATTAGCAGTATTGGGAAGATTACTTTGAAAATATAATGATTACAGATTACAGTTATACCCTATTTAAAGTGTAATGAGTAGTGTAACTATTTCAATTAATTTATCAAAGTAATGTAACTGATTACTGATACTTTTGATTACTTTTCTAAATTAAAATGTCAAAATGTTTTATTTACTTATTTTTCTAATAAAATAACAAATAAGCATGTGACCTTTTCTGTGTCCTCCTAAACTCCTGAAACATTGGTGTCTCATATTTTAGAGAAGTCAATGCAATTTTGGTAAGAAATCAATCAAGTCTGTATGTGTGTGTGCGAAAATACTCAGATAAAGTAACTAATTTAATTACAATTTTTTTCCATAACTGTAACAGATGACAGTTACATTTATTTTGTTATTAAATTACGTAATTAATAGTACAAGTGCGAACACTACTTGAAATTATGCATAAAAAATTGTATCAGTTAAAAGGTAAACACAAAAACATAACAGATGGAAGCCATTCATGCTGTTTTAATACATTTAATAGTGCATTTTGACCACGATTAATCTGTACAGAAATAACATTAATAATAAAAAAGATAAACAACTTTCTCATTTCTGTAACTTAGAGTGTAACATTTACAATAAAATA
Organism: Garra rufa; assembly: GCF_049309525.1. Lineage (NCBI taxonomy): Eukaryota > Metazoa > Chordata > Actinopteri > Cypriniformes > Cyprinidae > Garra > Garra rufa. The sequence continues at coordinate 41,760,628 of NC_133366.1, read as the reverse complement.
AGATACATACAAAAACACGATATGAGTGATATAAATACAGAAAGGTTTAAATTAACTGTCATTGTCATGCGTTATTCTCGGTTTGGCAGCATACATTTAATTTACACACATTTATGAAACACCGTCGTGGACAGGCACGTAAGTAGCAATAAATCGAGAAATCAAACCCAGGAACGTCAATCATAAAGCACCTCAATAGGAGCGCTCCTACTCTGATGATGTGACTGCAGGCCTGGCTATAGTTAAGTGTAAATGCAAGCTTTGTTACTATTTTAGACGTTTACTTCATTTCTGGTTAACACTGACAAACAAACGGATATCATTTTCCATACATTCTCTACCATCCTCTGACAAAATTGCTGCCTTGGTAGCCCCTATAATCAAACCTGAACCTCCAACCCAAAATAAAAAGCTTTTCCTATCCTTTCAGTATTTCGTAACTCTCTTTTCCCAGGGCTCAAGATGTGAAATGTCCGAGACCGTTGAGCTCAAATGAATTTTATTGGGTTGCGGCACTGATCTCGACCAATCACAGGCCTCGGGGTGAGTAAGCTGTATTATGTTCTTCTTTGGAGTCCTGTGTTGAATCCTGGGATTACTTTGCTATGTATAATTGGTCCACATAGTATTGGTCTCAGCTTTGGTTTTGGTGCTGCTGGAACCCTCTGTGCTGTTTAAGTGTCTACATGCACTAGTCTTTTCCTCTGTCGCACGTTTCCTGTCTTTCTTTCAAAGGTGTGCCAGCCACCACCTTCTGTCTTGTCTATAGATCATCCATCCGTCTATTCTCTTAAATATAACGAAAGCACTGTACATAGCTTTGCATAACTGTGTATCAGTGACACACAGAAATAGTTATAAACACTATATCGCAGCGGGTGCCAGTGCATGGAATATGTCTCATTTGTCAATAATACACACACATACTCACTATACATTAGCTCACTTCCACAGTCATTCAGAAATACTCATACATACTTGCTTCTCAGAAGCAAAACAACTCCCGTTTCAATGTAGTCGCCCTATGACATGATCAGTAACAAGGTTAAACGTTGTGACGTCAGTGATGATGATGATGTCATAGCAGCAGGAACGCCCATTTCCAGTCTTTTAGGCTCGTCATTCATTCGATGGCCATCAAAATGGCAAGAGCTTTGACCTTATTTGAGCTTGTTGATTTCGGCACAGTAGTCTGTACGTATCATATAAGGGCTCAGGTCGTATGTTAAGGGAGTTTAAAATCCATCATCATCTTCTTCCTCTCAGACGTAAGAGTTTGTTGAGAGGTGAAATGAGACGTCAAAGCACACGCCAGGTGTGTGTGTGTGTTTGTGTTTTTATTTGTCCAGGCAGGTAAAGGAGTCTCGTATCCGCACCACCTCTGCAGCACACAGGTGGCCATACAGCTTATTGTACCATTCAGGGCAACGACCCCTAAAATAAAACAAAAAAAAGTAGGTGAGCGATAAAGTCATTTGTATGTTATTGTATTTAATTAAAAATATCTGAATCAAATATTTATGTTAAAAATAAAATAATTATTTATTAGTTATAGAAAATTACATAATTTAATTATTAAGAAAAAATAAATAATTTATCTTAAATTATAATTAAATATTTAAATATTGCATTATTTATTAGAAATAAGAATAATTTCAAATAAATATTTAAATAAAAATAATTAAACATTTATTTGATATATATATATATATATATATATTATATATATATATATATATATATATATATATATATATAGACACACACACACACACACACACACACACACACACACACGCATGCACTTGTAATAAACATTTTCATTTTTAAAGTTAATAAATAAACTAAACAA
>NC_133366.1:41692917-41758276 GCF_049309525.1 Garra rufa | reverse complement strand
CACATTAAGTAAAAATTTAAATATAGAATGTATTTGTTCTGAGGTGACTTTGCAGCTCTTACCTGCAGTCTATTCTGGAGATGTGTGTGAGTCGGCTCTTGTTGGATCCGCAGGGTTCGATGTAATAGCGAGAGGTCAGAACATTTGCACGGACACCCAGGACGGCTGCACTCTCATGATCCACCGACACACACACTAAAGCACACACTCCCTTGGGCAAGTCTGTCACCCACGACCTGAAAGTCGACACAAAAACACTCTTAGGATTTTTATAAACATAAAAGAAGTCTTCCATTTAAATTTAAAGTACCATTGTGAATTTTTTTTACTTTTTTTTTTTTTGTTTTGTGGTCCAGGGTTACAATTGCACAATAAAAACAACTTCAGGTAAGAAGTCAGAGTGTTTGTATTCACCTGAGCACCACATGGTCTCTTGGCGGATGGGGCGCCATTGAGTTCCTGACGTACTGATAGACTTCCATGTTATGTTCCAGTGTCTCTACAGTTCTGCACTCTAGCAGGTCCTCATCCCAGCGTTCCTGCTCTCGCAGAATCCGCTGCAATACGTCCTCAGCCGACCCAGGCACATCCACGCACACTTTCCACTGTCGCAGAGACGACCCATCCTGAACCTATAATGAAAGAACATGATGCTATGGTCATTTTGTTCATGATATTATGGCAACATGAAATTACTTCATGGTAGGGTGTCCAATCCTGCTCCTGTTGAGTTTACAGTTAAAGTTAAAAGTTTACACCCCCCTTTCAGAATCTGCAAATGTGTGTAAAAAAAACAATGACTGTATTATTTTGAGATCAGGCTTTTCACACTGAGGACAACTGAGGGACTCATATGCAACTATTACAGAAGGTTCAAATGCTCACTGATGCTACAGAAGAGCTTAAGAGCATTAAGGAATTTTAAGATCAGGGTAAATTTAACTTATTTTGTCTTCTGGGAAACATATAACTATCTTCTGTAGCCTCTGAAGGGCAGTGCTAAATGAAAAAAATATGATATTTAGGCAAAATAAGAAAAATGCACACTAAGATTCAGAGCTGTTCAAAAGTTTTCACCCCTGGCTCTTAACACATTGTTTTTTTTCCCTCTGGAGCATCAGTGAGTGTTTAAACCTTCTGTAATAGTTGCATATGAGTCCCTTTAGTTTTCCTCAGTGTGAAAAGATCTCAAAATCATACAGTCATTGGAAAGGGTTCAAATACACAAAATGCTGGAAAACCAACAAATTTGTGTGACCTAAAGGTTTTCCGAAAAAAGCAGGCAGTTTAACTGTTCAGGACAAACAAGGGACTCAACTATAAAAAACACAGCCATAGATCATTCAGGTAAGAACACAGTATTAGGAATCAAGGGGATGTAAACTTTTGAATGGGGCCATTTTCATAAATTCAACTATTATTTTCTCTTGTGGACTATATGTAAACATATTTTATGTGAAATATCTTATTCAAGTCAGAACTAAATAAACAATAACATGCATTTTGTATGATTCGTCTTATTTTGATCAAATAATTAACATTATGCAGATTCTGAAAGGGGGGGGGTGTAAACTTTTGACCTCAACTGTAGCCCCAATCTGCCTCAACACACTTACCTGGAAGTTTCTAAGTAATCCTAAATACCTTGATGAACTCTTTTAGATGCATTTAATTAGGATTCGAGCTAAATTCTGTTGAAATGGACAAGATTGGACAGCCCTACTTAAAGGAACACTCCACTTTTTTTGGAAATAGGCTCATTCTCCAGCTCCCCCCGAGTTAATAAGTTGATTTTTACCGTTTTGAAATCCATTCAGCCGTTCTCTTGTTCTGGCGATATCACTTTTAGCATAGCTTAGCATAAATCATTGAATCCTATTAGACCAGTAGCATCGCGTTCAAAAGTGACCAACGAGTTTCGATATTTGTCCTATTTAAAACTTGACTCTTCTGTAGTTCTATCGTGTACTAAGACCAGCGGAAATGTAAAGCAGCGGTTTTCTAGGCTGATAAGAATAGGAACTACACTCCCATTCCGGCGTAATAGTCAAGGAAGTTTGCTGCCGTAACATGGCCGAACCAGGCGCATTAATATCACACAGCGCCTGAAATTAGATCCCAGCTAGGTAACTTCCAATGTGACCGGTGCTAAATTTGTGTAATTCCGGTTGTTGCAGCTGTCAGAGTTGCAGCTGGTAAATTGTTAGTGGCTGGATTTACCTGTGTGTGATTAGCTATGGTTATGTGCATTGTAAGGGGCTGTGATAGTAAGTCGAAGACGTAATCTACTACCATCTTTCATAGAATTCCCACCAAAAAAAAAGGAATTTCGACTAATGAATCAATGGCTGGCTGCTCTGAACATAGATCTCAAAACACCGTTAGAAACGATCAAGAAATGGCGTGTTTGCTCCGAGGATTTTGAACCAGATGACTATTTGGATAGTTTTACCGGTACTACAGCACGGCGTCTAAAGGACACGGCGATCCCAACAATCTTCAAACTAACGTTACAGACAGGACAACAAGGAGCATCGCCCACGGCTGTAAGTGAAACATGATTAATTGCTAACGTTACCTGTGAAATGCAACCCCTGACGACTAGGTTTGGGCGAACAGTTGGCTTAGTATTTGCTATGACCAAATTCCATGTGTGATTGCAAAAGAAAGTTATTGCGAACAGTCGGTGGTGTTTTAAAGTCAGTTTTGAGTAAAAGTGTAACGTTACATCATGAATGTAAGCCTGAAAATGCAAACTGACAGTATGCATTTAAAATCTTTATATTATATAATGTAGCAGGAATAACTTACTCTTGCGACAGCTGGCCATTAGGTCCACTCGGCGTGTGACGTTTTTTCTAGTTTATTTTGTCAAACCGGAAAAAAAAATCGACTATTGCAGGATGCAGCATTGCATCCAAGTCCTCGGATGTTGCGACCTGCCACTTCCTCATCAGGTAGATCCACCCTTGCCATCGATGGCAATACCTGGTCCCACTCGCGACAACACAGGCACTCACTTTTAGTTGGCATGGGTTGGCAAGCCCCACCAGCGCGAATCTGCTCTCCTCATCCCTTCTGTCCCAGGCAGTTCAGACACACTTTCTTGTCTTTCGTGTACCAAAACCTTAGCTTCAGTGAATTCTGGTTCAAATTGATACGGTTTAGGATCTGCACCAAAGTAAATATCTTCTAAATCGTCTCTCACAAATGTCTCCATGGCGAGGAACGCTGTCTGTGCTGTGCATGCACGTTGGATATGTTGACGGAAGTAAACATTTGCACATGTGCTGTGTGGTATTATTGCGCCTGCTTCGGCCATGTTACGGCAGCAAACTTCCTTGACTATTACGCCGGAATGGGAGTGTAGTTCCTAATCTTATCGGCCTAGAAAACCGTATCTTTACATTTCTGCTGGTCTTAGTACGCGATATAACTACAGAAGAGTCAAGTTTTAAATAGGACAAATATCGAAACTCGTTGGTCATTTTTGAACGTGATGCTACTGGTCTAATAGGATTCAATGATTTATGCTAAGCTATGCTAAAAGTGATATCGCCAGAACAAGAGAACGGCTGAATGAATTTCAAAACAGTAAAAATCAACTTATTAACTCAGGGGGAGTTGGAGAATGAGCCTATTTCCAAAAAAAGTGGAGTGTTCCTTTAATGGTTCCATAAAACACTAACCAAGGACAAGAGAACTGGGCTGAGTGAACAAACGACAAACTGATGTCATTGTGGGCTCTAGGCCAAAACAGAGCTGGGAAAAGATAGTTTCACACGAAAAAAAAGAAGTGATGTAAGGAAAAAAGACACAGCTTTTCCATTAGGCACAAGCAAAAAAATGAGCAAAGGAAGGAAGAGAGAGTGAACATGAAATGGAAATATGAGAGAAAGTGTCCAAGTTACTCGAATAGGGTGTGTATTCATACAATTCCCTTACCTTCTTATACGCGAGCTCAGCGTTTTCAGGAGTCGAGCAGCTGTCGTAACCCTTGAATTTGTCCTTGGCTTCTTTAAGCAGGGCATCCATGCTCTCTTTGAGCAGACTTTGGTAGCTACAAGAACCGCAGTCCTCCATCAAAACCTCCATCCGCATGGGACTCAAGCCCTGCTCCACGTAAGAGTTCCTACAGCGTGACATCTCTTCCGGGATCTGAAACACAAAGACGATATAAATTAAAATAAGCCATACAGAGGCTTTTTTTAAGCTGATTCATGCTGGTTGGTGCTAGTCATGGTAAGCCTGCGATTACCAACATCCTATTTTAGGGTCCAGCTTACAAATTCAAGCTAGTCTTTTCAGCAGGGATGCATTAGAGAACAAAATTAATTAAATGACTAGTTCATAACATGCAAATTAACATCAGCATTAGCTTCGGCTATGGGAGCGACCGGCAAAATAAACATTGTAAGCTTAGTATTACATTACCCACATGACAAATCATGTAGTATACTAGTTTTGTCAGTCTCAGAATCTTAAAAAGATTACATGTTAAAACTGCTCTGGGTGTGAGTGAAATGAATGTGAAAGGAAGAGAAGTGACACGAGTGATTCATTCCTCACGAAGCAGCTCATCCTGTTTGTGTGTGCCTTGTCCAGCATTCTGCCCTTATCCACTGTGAGTGCTTTTGTGCATGTCCTGTCCTGCTCTCTGTCCTTTTCCTGCCTGACTGATGATGTTTGTCATGTCATAGTGCTTGTCCCTTTCCAGCGTTTGTTGAGATAAACTTGTTATCTTCATACTGCAAAAAGCATTAGTCTGATGGATAGAGCGGGACCAGACCTTCCGCATCAGATTTAGGGGCGGAAGACCTTTAATACAAGACTCTATCTTTCCGCTTCTCATTTTGAATTATTCGCTTTCTATAAATAGGCCACTGAGAAGAAAATAACTTTTGGTAATAGCCATAGATTGAGTTATATTCTTATGTTAATGGCTCCACATAATCAGCTCAATCTAATCATGGAGTTTATCATGATCTGCTCAGGGAAAGCAGTGGCATATGGTATAACAAAAAGCGCAAGTGTGTAGGTGAACATTGCAACACAATGCTGCTTTGTGGATGATGGAAAATTGAATTTATGGTGTTGTTCAACTTCTGCTGACTTTCATTATTTTACACTTATCCAGTTAAGAGCTTCCTTCCTGACCTCTGAATAGGTACTAAAAGTGAAAGTGTGCACCTATTAATGTGCATACAAAGCTAAAATTGTTTGTTCGTTGTTTCCTGATAATTTACTCACCCCCATGTCATCCAAAATGTTCATGTCTTTCTTTCTTCAGTCAAAAAAGAAATGGTTTATAGTTGACTTCATTGGGAACCAATGGGTTGAAGGTCCAATTGCAGCTTCAAAGGGCTCTACGCGATCCCAAGCGAGAAATAAGGGTCTTATCTAGTGAAAAGATTGGTCATTTTCTAATAAAATTAAAATATGTATACTTTTTAACCACAAATGCTCATCTTCAATGCACATCTATGACTTCACGTATTACATATCAAATGTTGGAAGTGTGCTCCGATTTAAAAAGGTAGGGTAGGATAGAGCTGCACAATTCTGGATAAATTAAGAATCACTTTTTTTTTGGTCTCAAATAGAGATCACGATTTTTCGACAATTCTGAACTAAGCTAAATAATGTGTGACAAAATAATTATTGCTGCAGCCTATTTTAAAGTGTTTAAATAATTTGAATGAGTTATTTAAAATCTTTATATGTGACCCTGGACCACAAAACCAGTCTTAAGTCGCTGGGGTATATTTGCAGCAATAGCCAAAAATACATTGCATGGGTCAAAATTTTTGATTTTTCTTTTATGCCAAAAATCATTAAGAAATTAAGTAAAGATCATGTTCCATGAAGATTTTTTTGTAAAATTCCTACTGTAAACATATCAAAATGTAATTTTTGATTTGTAATATGCATTAAGAACCTAATTTGGACAACTTTAAAGGTGATTTTCTCAGTCTTTTTGATTTTTTTGCATTCTCAGATTTCTGATTTCAAATAGATGCATCTCAGTCAAATATTGTCCTATCCTAACAAACCATACATCAATAGAACGCTTATTTATTGAGCTTTCATATGAAGTATAAATCTCAGTTTTGTCAAATTTAACCTTATGACTGGTTTTGTGGTCCAGGGTCACATATATAATATATCATATATTTAAAATATATTGAATACATCACTTTTAATATTAAAATGATGAAAAAGTGGTTAGAATGAATGATTCAATGACTCTTTAATACTTGTTTTATTACTGGATAAATTTACGTTTTTGAACGAATCTCTTGAATAAATTATTCCATGACAAATACATTTTAACAGCTAGTGCAAGATAAGCATTTGTGGTTAAAAAGCATATAAATTTGAGGTTTTTTTTTTTTTTTGGAAAATGACCAACTGTTTTGATAGATTAGACTTTCATTCTTTGGCTGGAATCATGTAGAGCCTTTTGAAGCTCAACTGAAACTGCAATTTGGATCTTCAACCCACTGAAATTCACTATACATCATGGAAGGTTTTCCTCAAAAACCTTAATTTCTTTTCGACTGAAGAAAGAAAGACATGAACATCTTGACACGGGAGTGAGTAAAATTTGAATTCTGGAGTGAACTAATTCTTAGGTGACTTTAACATTATTGTTATGTGTACTAGAAAAACCGAAAAACTAGTAAAACCTTGCTGAATCCATAAAAAAACAACACTGCTATCTGTAGCCATGGCTGCTAATTCTGGTTCTCTATTTGCATGTTTGTGTGTGATTTTATGGGTAATTAGGAGGGATTGGTCATTGCGTAACAACCACATTAATCTTTAAATAAATTCTTCTTGGAGGTTCTCTACCTGTTTTTGCAACAGATGTGCTGTAGCGTGAGTGTCTGCACATGTTAAATGAGCGTGCATTTGTCTTTGTACCTGAGCTGCATATGACAGAGAGACACATCTGGTGCAGAGTGATAAGACCACTAGTTTCTGACAGAGTTTTGATAACGTTGACGTGCGTGAGAGATGGATGAGAGATTTTGTTTGCTCTGTTCTTAAAACAGAATTGTTTGTGTTTATGTTGGACAAAATGTACTCAAAAGGCAAAGTCGTACTCACCAGAAAGAGTTTTCTGCACTCCTGTATCATATGCGCCAAGCCGTGCGTGGCAGCCAGGTTTTCATTCAAGTCCCTTTGGTCTGGTTTTCCCAGAGTGTTCTTTCTGTTCATGACCCTGCGGTAACAAAAAACACATGCAAAGGGATAAACGGATAAAGTAAAATCTAATCTCAAAGTTATCAAACTCAAATTTAATGCTACATTTTAGTCCAGCAGGCATTTAAAGCCTTACGTAAGTCAGCTTTTTAACCTATTCCCTCGTTTCCTATTTTTATGGGGTGGTTATTCAAGCGAGACAGAGTATAATTACATGGTTTGAGAGTTTGAAGTCGCCGCATGTCAAATATGAAGGCACCTCAAGCTCTTTGCAATTAAAAAGATGAGCCGATCTATGTGTTCTGTGTATAAGTGTTTTAACAGAGTGTACGCGCACACACACCTGGGTGAGGAGCTCTCTCTTCGCAGTGTGTTGAGGTGAAAGAGAGAGGGGGCCAAACACACAGCCAGGTTGGTGCATGTCATCTGGTTCTCACCCACGCTGGCCGTTACATCACTCAGAAAGCACAACAAAGTCTGCAGGGCTTCGCGGTTCTCATCTGGTAAGAGCAATACGGCTGCCCGTACTGCCTGCAGACGCTGCTCTTTGGGAACATCTGAAACCAAAAGAGGCGTTTCATTAGTTTTCTTCGAACGTAATGCATGAGGATTGTATGCAGTGGTAAAGATATATGGAGCAGTGATGACATAATGGTACTTTTTCTATGGAAATAAATGATTACCATATTCTGCACTTGAAACTGTGTCTGTAAACATAGTATTAAATACGTTTTATTATTACTATTTTACTTTATTAAAATATGTGACCACAAAACCAGTCGTAAATATCACGGGTGTATTTGCAGCAATAGCCAACAGTCCATTTTATGGGTCAAAATAATCGATTTTTCTTTTATGCCAAAAATGATTAAGATATTAAGTAAAGATCATGTTCCATGAAGATATTTTGTAAATTTCCTACCATAAATACATCAAAACGTAATTCTTGCTTGGTAAGAACTTCATTTGGACAACTTTAAAGGCGATTTTCTCAATATTTAGATTTTTTTATACCTTCAGGTTCCAGATTTTTTAGATAGTTGTCTCAATCAAATATTATACAAATATCAAACATATACATCTATTGAAAGCTTATTTATTCAGCTTTTAGATGATGTATAAATCTCAATTTTCAAAAGATTTGCCCATATGACTTATTTAAATATTTACATTTTGTATATCATTTTTATTATATTATAATCTAAAAATATAATAAGGTAATATAATCACTACACCCACAACACTATCCGTTTTCATTATGTCATTCAGAGGAGGAAGGAAGGGAGTTAGTTCCAGATCAGGGAGGGGTGTTTAAACTTCAGAAATCAACAATATAAACCAAGTGGACTGACGGAAGAATTTATCAAACTGCGCAATCCATATTTTCAGCATATCTGCAGCATGTTGTAATGTGCCACTGAAGAAAAGCGGCTTTTGAACGGCAAACATTGGATTGATGTGAACTGAAATGTCACGTATGGAATTGTGTGTGAGTGTTCATCAGACGATTTCTGTTATTTTCGCCCTTGGGAAAGAAAGACCCTGTGTGAGCACAAAACAGCCACACACAAACCGTTGCTTTTCTGTGTGGGATGCTGAGACCTCCCTTGTGGTTGGGGTCAGCTATAGTCTTTGAAAGAACATATTTGTGCTGGCTGTTTTCTCCGTAATTTTGGTTGTGGTAACAGACCACTTTAATCAAATCATTTCCCTGAAAGACTGGAGTTATTGTGGAGTTAATGTGAGGTAAAAGACATCTTGTCTCTAAAAATCTATTTTGGTATGTTCAAGCTAGAACAGTGTACCGTAACATTACAGGATCAGTATAATACCATGTTCTGTTCACTACAAATCGAAGAATTTTTGTTGACAGACCTCTTATACTATTTTCTATTATATTTCTTCATGACTAAATAAAACTGATAAATTTCAAATGCTCCTTCAAACCAAACAAGATTTCATAAGCATGTACCTTGGCATCTTCCACACACTAATTTATGATTGGTTTACCAGAGTGATGTACGTGTTTGGAGTTGTTCAAGAGTCTGACATTTGAAGTGAGCACACAAACATTAGAAAGTGTGTGTGCTGTGAAATAGCTGTGGTAAATACACACTAGGACACTTGTGAGTTACAACTTGGTGTTGGCACTGATTCACATTCTGATTTATAAGCGCTAAAACGTCATTTGACAGCTATTTCCTGAACTTGTTTAGATTTCTTTACCCTTTCGGAATGATTCACCCATCCAAGAACAAGCATCTACAGTATAGTACAGTCTTTGTGTCATTGTGAGTTGCCCTCTGGATATGAAATGCCTGTGTGTGTGTTCTTGTTTTAAAAGCTGAGATGTTATTGTTTGTGAGTACATTTTGTACAGGCATATGTCAGTGCAAGTGTGAGGTCATCTCCAAAACACCTGAAAGGTCAATTTTATGCATGTTCTTACATTGATAAATCTGCAGAAAGGTATCAGACAGTTTGCTGGTAAGCAGAGGTTCGGGAAGGTCTCGGAAATACTGCTTTAGCATGTCAGCCACGTCATAAGCCGATTGGCCCTCGTAGTTGACTCCGCCCCCGCCAGCACCGCATGACTCGTTCATTTGGCGAAGGGCTTGGATCCGTGACTTCACCCCTGATTTCCTAAACAGCCCCACCTGTAGAGAAAGACGGTTAGACATTTAGTATAAATAGTAGTAAAAGCACTTATTGCAATCATGGCCGAATATGACTTCAAGTTGCAGCTCAGTTGTAAAATGTTTTTAAATGCAACCTTTTAGAATGATTTATAATATTTTGACATTTCATTTGCATTCTCTGTCTTTCCTATCCAAACTGACTACTAAATAGATGGATTACCGGTGTGACCGTGACTTTTCCAAATACAGGAAAGGCATCTCTAGGAAAACTCCCAACCGCTTCTTACATAACCCAGTTATGACTGGAAAAGTCTAAAAGTGTAACTATTATGTAAACTGCCAAGGAATCTTCTCATCTGACACCAGAGAGAGAGAGAGATCCGTCTATAGTCCATAGATCACTTGCTTTCTCTTAAACACCCTTGGAATGGAATGTCAGCCATGTGGCTAACTTTGGTAATATGTAACTAGTAGATATATGGAACCAAGACATTCAAGCCTTTTGAGGTTATTGTGCTACGTGCAGACTTAGAGTGTTGAACTCAAGCATGTGGTGATAAAACAACAGATGTCTTGTGCTTAAATATGGCTTTGTTGCATGTAGCAACACAACAGGGACTGTGCATCTAAACAGCTGTTCAAATAGGGATCATTTTACTAGGTTATGACCTTGACCAGACATTTGATTTCTCTTATTATCTTCTTTAACTAACATAGTGTTGTTTTTCTATAGAAGATTGAATATACCAGCAAACAAACCAAAGTTAGGTATGCTATGATGTGTTCGTACAGTTTTCTTTAACCTTTGAAGTACACGTTTGGACGTGCATACTTGCAAATGCGCACGTCTCTCATCTCTCACCTGGTCGAGGCATTGGCTCCGTAGGTAACGCATGGCTTGCTGAATACTCTGAGGCAGGGGTTGTCCGCTTCTTTGAACTATCACCTGCAGTGGAACGCCAAAAACACTCCTGTCCTTATAGTCCCGAACCTTGATCCGCTTCATAAACTTAGGAACAGCCCTGTAAAGCACACAAAACATCTCAATAAATACACAGTGACATTAGAGCTTCTAAAATTAGAAGTCTTGCTACTTTTATTTCTTTACTGCACAACAGTGCATATTACTAATTCAATGTCAAGTTATACAGAGCAAATGGTCCATACATAACTAGCAAAGACTGGTATTTTTTTTGCAAAACTAGAGCAGCATATGAGCAGCATGTGTCAACAGGATGCTGGTTCGTAAGTGTATGAGTGTGTGGATAATTGTGTATTTAATGGGAAGACCTCTACAAGCTGTTTCCACCTTTACAGGCAAAAGGATAAACAGTGAGACAGCAGACAATGGCTTTGAGCAGGAGGAATAAAAGGGAACGAGTACACATGTGGACATCTGGGCAGCAGGGTGTTTGTCTTTCCGACTGATGGTAAGTGTTTGTCTGCGCATGTGTGGATGTCTATGAGGTGCCAAATACTGGGCTTGTCACTATCATGATGTATGGTGGTTTCACATATTAAAATCTCTCATATATATGTGCTGATGTGCAGGACTCCTTACCAGCTGAAGCCATGCTTGTTGGTGGGTGTGTATCTCTCCAGTAGAGCGGTAAGTTTGAGCAGGCTGTATTTCTGAAGGAGGTTCATCTGCAAAACTGACTGACATCCAACTTGTAGCACTGTTGACGACAGACTTGGCCGGTGGGAGCTCTGGAAACTTGGCCATCGCAGTTTCTGAGGTCTGCAACATAAACATTCATACGAACGTTACACCTAACCTAGCTCAAACAATCACAAAATGTTCAAAACATAGACATTACAGACTAATATAAATTAGTGTTTATAAACTACAAGACATGAACCACAGAATTTATGTTATCACTACACACACACTCAAATACACGGTACAAACTTTGCAAGAATAAGTACCTTGACTTGCACATATTGTGTATACACACATAAACACAAGCTAAAGGATCAGCTGCAGATAACAGGGATTAATCAAGGCCTCTATCACCAGGTGGAGGCCGTTAGAATTCCTGTGGTACATTCCATTGGGATTCCGTATCCTTCAAGTATCCCTTGTTATGTAAGGAGAGCCGTTCTGACATGCTCTCTCACTCCTTCTCTCCCTCTCTGTCCCATAATTCACTGTGCTTTTTTGGCATGATAGATTTTAAATTAAGTTTGGCCAAAGTTATAAATTACTACAGGAATGGTTTGGTAGAACATCCAATAAAAAAAAAATCAGACATCTTTGTCTCAGAGACTACTTGGTGTGTGTGTGTGTGTGTGTGTGTGTGTATGTGAGAGAGAGAGAGTTTCACCTGTTGGCTCGTGTAAGTGATGCTCCCACACCAGAGTCGCATCTTTCACGTGAGCTGAGTGTCTCGTCCCTTTCTGCTAGCGGGTTTCCGGTGCTGTCTTGGTCACTGCCGTTCTCTGTCTCTTCTAAGCGATTTTGCAGTGGGGATGATGGACAAGGTGATGCAGAATCAAGCGCTGAATCTGAATCTCCTTCCTCTTCCTCTTCATCCTCTTCTTCTTCCCCAGTTCCTGTTTCTGACCAGGCATTGACCAGCCTCTGCAGGCCACTGACTCGCTCCAAAACGTCCTCAAGTTTTGATTCCTCCTCTCCTTCTGCTTCGTCCTCATCATCTCCCACTTCTGAGAAAGGAACATTATCATAGACACTCATTCGACTGTCTAGTGAGGCGGCGGAGCCCCTCCGGGGTGGGCGCCGGCTTGTGTTGTCCCCACCACGATAGGATCCCCCATCCGCAAGTGCTTTAGGAAAAGTGCCAGGCTTGTGGCCTTCAGGCAAATAGAAGAAGATTACACCTCCTTCTTCTTCTCGACTCCCTTCTTCCTCCATGCATCTGTTATCTGAACTTTGGCGGTTGCGCCTATTGTTCTCTGCTGTTGAGCTGGGCTCTATCCTCTTACTTTGGGCCTGGTGATTCTGCTTCCCATCTTGGTCTTCGGAAGGTTGCAGGACAACGAAATTAAATGGGTCAAAGCCTTCCAGATACATCCCACCTCTTTTGGTGGACCCCGCTGCTGTGCTGTGACTACGTGCTCTTGAGACTGGACTGGGCGTACTTACAGCACTCCCGCTGCTGGCCTCTGATTGGCTACTCCCTGCGCTCCCACTGCTTGTCTGCGTTGAATAGGTGACGCTTCGGTTTCGGTTTGCATTCCGATCCAGAGTTGCAATGTCCACACAATTGAGCTGTCGCAGTTTGTCTTCGTCAAGACCCTCTTTCAGCACAGGCCCGCTGATCTCCAGCCTACCTTGTCCAGCAACACATTTCTTTTTGCGCTTGGAGGATGCATTGCTGGTGGTGCGCAACCGCAAGCTTTCCATGCGCTTCAAGAAGCTCTTTGCTCTTGAACGTGTGCTTTTTTCAGCACCACTGCTTATCAAACTTGGCTTTACATCAAATGCAAAGGTGCTGCGTTCCAGCGGTGATGGAACCCCATCAGACAGCGAGTCTTCATTGGCACCTGATGTTCCAGAGGAGCAAACACTAGCAACTGAGCTCGCCCTGGTCGTGGTGGCTGTATTAGCATTGGAGATGGTTGTGGCAGGGCTGGATGGTACAGTGGTACTCAAGGATCCTCCTCGACCTCCACTTCCAGCACTGTGCAGAGAGCCCACCTCCGGCTGCTCACTAAGATCTGTTAAGACGCTCTCAGAGCTAGCATTAACTCCCTCCTTTAGAAGGGGTCCTCTGGCAAAACGATCATCTTGGGATAGAAAGGGTGTGAAGGAGCCAGTGTCTCCAGCTGGAGGGGAGAATACATCCAGGTCTATCTGGTCCAGGCGAGACCAACGCTTGCTGTCCCGCTGGAAAGTCCAACGACCACTTATGGCACATGGCTCATCCTCATCAGAGTCCTCACTCTGAAATAATATGGAAGAGAGTTATAGAAATACTTTAATATGAGTGCAGCTAAGTACACTAATGACTCAAGATTTATTGTCACATTTAAAAAGTGAAGATGTGACCCTAAATCAGCAACAAAGAATCAAAGTTTTTTAGTGTCAGATTGATCTAATTCATTCCCTTGCTCTTACAAGCCTCTTGGGCTTGATAATTTGTCATATGCATGAAACCAGGGTCCACTAAAGGAAAAACTGTTATTGTGGTTGGCTTAGCCATGTCACAGCACAGTCACATGTTCACCATTCCCCCTCTCCTTACTCGGGTTAATCTATCTCCTCCCTGAGGGTGGTAGGGATGGAAGGAAGGGGGTGGTGGACACAAAATTCCAGGCCAGCTCTCAGGGTTCACACCCTAGCCTGAGAGGGCAGGTCTGGTCCCATCCCCCATCAATGCAATCACCTCAAGCAAGCCTGGAGAACCACGTCTCCCGTGATGGGACTCCTGGACAAAAGGGTTGGACGGGAGGTGAAAATATTTGAGAGCTACATGTTTGTCTCGCAATGCCAGATCTCTATTGCCAATTATAGCTGTAGATTTCACAGCCTGTTAAAATAGTTTGAAATAATTATGTTATTTCCTAAAGAGATTAGGGAGTTAATTAAGTAATTCTAGAGTATAAAACTGGTTGACAGTTTTACACCCCTAGTTGAGTTAGTTGATATCAGCTTAGGTCCTGGAGCCCTCACAAATCAGTAAAAGCAAAACTAGTTGGCTGGTTACCAGGGGGTCGCGGGATTCAGAGGTGTCTCCTTCACGGTTCATAATAACGGAGGCGACGAAAGTCCGTAAAACTTGGGTTGTTATTTTATAGCCCCCGGGGGCAAGCCTTTGATCAGAAGGAATGAAGACCTGGTGTGCAATGTTCCTTCACTGCCCACCAGAAAATCCGCTATTAATTCAAAAAGACTATTTTCACTTTAAAATAAGCCTTATGGACAGGAAGACAAGAAACAGAGGAGGACCCTACAGAGGCCACCTGAACAGATCAATGCATTCCAGGAATGGTTTCTGCTTGTATGTTTGAAAAGGGCAGATCACTTCCTCAAGTCATCTCCTGACCTCTACCTTTGACTCCATCAACACAAGATGACACTAAAGGGTCATCAGCTTTCTTAACAGGACGCACACTTGACAAGGCTGCCATTGTTCAGACTTACAAGTTTTAAGAGCAGAAAAAGAAGCTGCAGTCTGACATGACGATTATCTTCCTAAGCTCCCTGTTGTGGTTACATAGTTGGATTGTTTGTTGTTGCATTCTCGACCTGCATGTAGTTTGAGCCATGGCTTTGGGGCAGTCTTAGACTATACATGCTCATTCTTAAACTGCACTGACAGAGTGACCAACAACCGCCCGGCAGAGTGTGCATTTTCTTCCTTTTATGGTATGGAGGGGAGTTTTAGAATGCGTATGGTGAGAAAAACATGACAAACAGGAGTAAAGAAAATCAGAAGTAGGATGGGAGCTAACGAAGCCCTTTATGTGGACATAAAAGCCATACTGCACTGCCCTTAGGGCTTGAAAATGATAAGAAAACAAGACCTTCCTTCTAATTAACTGACACATGAGTTACACACACTTAAGAGTGAAATGATTTAGCAAAATAAAAAAAGGGACAAGACACTTACTCTTTTTCTTTGAGGGGTGATCTCTAATCTCATAAGAGCGCACTTGTTTAGGGTGTTCAGTCTCCTGCAATACACACACACAGATAAATGAGTGAAACAGTGGCAGTCGTTTTTCAAGCAGATAGCTTGAAAAGAACCATGGGGTCGCAAACAAAGACTAAATCCAGTCATTAGCCTACAAACAGACTTTGCCAGAGTCAAAACCCTGGACAGAGACAGAGAGAGAGGAGGGGGGCGGAGAGGGGATAACCAAGAGATAAAGATACAGACTGAGATAGATGGAGACAGAAAAAAAAGATGAGAAGAGGATGAGAGAGGTGGGAGCCGAGCCCGATAATGAGCTGCTGAGGGAAAACTTCAGATTAAGGAGGAAGACAGACGGACAGGGAATAAAAAAGGAAGAAAAGAAAAAAGGAGGCAGAAATCTGGAGTGGCGACAACAATACAACAAAAGAGACGGAAAGCTTATCCCAGAAGCCACCTGGTTGGTGTCATGTGACCCTGAGTTAGGGGGGAATGTGTGTTTGTCTGCATCAGGGGGCTGGCACCAGAAAATGGCCTCCAGATGTCTGTGAGCTCCAGCTGGTCTCTGATGGACCCTTCTCTGAGTGAAGAGACCTTCACTTTCTCTTTTTTTCTTTAAACTATTCTAAGCTAATGAGTCCGTACATCATCAAAATCTGCTCAGATCTTCATTTTGGTAAATGCACATGTCTCACCTGCACAGGGCTTCTATGGCATCTTGATCTAAGAAGTCATGATCTCTGGTAACTGAGGAAATCTCAATCGGGAATTGACCGTCTAAAAAAAGAGAGAACAGAAATGAACTGGAAAGAAATTTAATATAAACAGAGACCCAATAAACATGTTGAAGTTTATTAAGTGTGGAAAGGGGGCTGTTGGCACCAAGGGGAATGTGTGCCTGCCCTCTATCATACATATACACATACACACACACACACACACACACACACACATATGCATACAAACCTCCCCTCCTCCGGTGTTGAAAAGGTAGAGGAAGTACGTCTTAGCCAGCCAAACAAACACAGCTGCAATACTGCAGCGCTCAACAGCGGGAGGTGTGTGTGTGTGTGTGTGTAGGAAGGGGGTGCAGGAATCACAATAGGCACTCAGCAACCCTCAGAGCACTCAGACTGTCTTTATTAACTGAGTTTTTAATAACTCAAAGGCTAATTAATTTTTTGGCGGGAAACTCAGAACTCTATTAACTTTTCAAGGCCAAACAGCTTTCCAATGTGTGTGTACGTGAGTCTGTACCAATGAGCAAGGGATAACATGATTATTTTATTGCCTTCCTGAAGACCTTTACCTTACTGTACTGGCTCTCTCTTATCTATAGTGGGGCAATTACGACACTCAGATTTCTGACATGGATAACACACCCCTTTCACGTGGCACAACGGCTGGAGTCAGTAGGTTAGAAGTGTGTGATGTTGGACACCTAAGGTGTGGTGTTATCTGATATATGATTGTCTGAGTTTTATATAACACTTCTTATATAAACAGATAATGCCACCTCTGCCTAATCATTAACTCACCTTAGGTGCCTCTTTGAGATTGAGCGGGAAAAAAAATAGAATGCATTTGGTAAGTCATTAATGTGTCCTAGACAAGTGGCCTACCTTCATAAAGCTGAGCATATTGTGGAAAACCTGCAGCCCTCAGCCATGTACACGCCTCCTTCGCCTCAATTTCTGTAAGAGAGAGAGAGACAAACAAATAAATCAACAAAAATCACCTTGTGCGAAGCATTCATAACCAAATCTTTGAGTGGAAACACTCAACATGGCACTATAGTGTAATGTTTGAGACCGCAGTGCTAAGTGGCCATCCAAAGTGGTTAGAACTGTTGTTGGGGCGGTGAAGAGGTGCCACATCCCTGTCCATTAACTTTGAACGGCCCTTTAGACGCCATACGCCAAATGGCAAACACCAATGAAGGCATCTTGACTCCTTTTAGAGCTCCACGTGTTGTTTCACACAGCAACGTGTCAGAATTAGAAGTTTAACTGCGATTCTGTCACTCAAGATGATTCTTTGACTAGCAACACTCGCTCCGTGTAAATACTTGCTTAAAATTTTCCAAGGTGAGGTGTAAAATTGCAAAAGCTCTTCAGCAGTCCCAGAAAGTTAATATGCCAAGTTTTTGTTTATTGGACTATGTGATGGTGAATGGGCAGATAAGGATCTCAAAGATTGCTGAACTGAACTCAAGCAGGCATGACGCAGGAACTGGCGAGTTACTGAGATCGCAATCATTCCTGATAACCATTGTGCCCTTGAGCGAGGCACTTAACCTCAGGTTGCTCCAGGGGGACTATCCTGTTTTAATAAGAAGCATCTAAAGTCTTTTGGATTTGTGTTCAAGTGCTACAGAGACCCTATTAGCGCCCTCTAAAGGTGTAACACAGCTAATCCAACTCTCCACCAGCCCTGCTATGGTCTATCACAAACAGAATCTACACAATTACAGCTCACAATAGGTCGTAATCAGTAGAGAGGGACCTCTCGCTTTTCTCAATGGCTAATTGCGCACATTCCCGACTCCTAAAATTCCAATTATTCTAATTGCAATGATTGCGATGATGCCTTGCACAACTGAAAGACCACCTGAGATGGGTTCCCCATCATTTCAACCAAAAGAAAAGGAGGCCGGGGATTAGGGGGGGCCTGCTGAAAGAGACGTGAGAGAAAGACACTGCCCTGCCTGCTTTGCCCAGAGGAAAGGACACAGGCTCTGACTCTGCTAGCAGAGATACGTGACTCCCCACTCGAACAAGCGTGAGAGTGACGGCACACATGACAACAACAAAGGCACGCGATAAGGGAGGTCCTCTGCCGGTGGAGAGAAGCAGAAGAAACAGCAATGCAAAAATAACAGAAGCAATCTGACTCAACTGCACACATGCAACTGTATCTCAAGAATCCACACGCACATGATGGGATTCCTTTCACGCGAATGACAGAATTTTGCCCGAAAACACTTTTTGGAGGTCATGAACTTTGAGGAATGTCCTACACTTAAAATAATGACACACTTTTCTGGAATGGTCTGTAATGAGCGCTGTGGCTTCCTGTGAGAGTTTATGTGTGTGAGTATAGATTGTATGTGTGTGTTTGCAGCGGGCAGGCACCACTGAAGACCATCCAGCTGCAAGAATGTTAGAGGACTGTATGTATTTAAATGTAAATGATGGAGAGACACAAACACACACAGGCTCCATGGCAGTGTCTCACCGACTGGCCTTTTCTTTTCATCGAAGGTGTCCCCCCAGCCAGATTACAATGGGATGCTATCACACAGGTGCCTGTCTGACACCAACTGTAACTCTTTCTAACCAGAGACGGCATCTGAAAATCATGCAGAGACGTGTGAGATTACCATGCTCTTTTCTCAGGAGAAGCGTTGAAGACAGTGTTTCCCAACCCTAGTCCTGGAGGCACCCCAATACTATACATTTTCGAAATCTTCCTGATCAAACCCACTTGAATCAACTCATGAACTCATTGATAGACACTCCAAGACCTGAAAAAGGAAACTTTCAAAATGTGTACTCTTGGGGTGTCTCTAAGAATGGAAGATCTGATTGGAGACCTTTCATTCCTATGGGTAAACTCACTAAGGCAACCTAATCTCATCACTAAAATGTACCCGTGGGAATTTTTTCGCAAGACGTGAAATAATACCACCATGTACATTTTGTGAAATAGTCACTGAAATGTCCACTGAGTTGTGCTAAAAGAGTGTTCGGTTATGTTCGGAACAGATGAACATACATGTGGTATGTTTTTTTGACATGATTTTAGTACGTGACACTGCAGTTCTGACGTGAAATCTCCATTGAGTGGCACTTTAACTCTAAAGCTCCGTGACGTTTTAAAATAACGTACCATTTGCACAAAACCTAAACCTACTCAATAGAGGAAAAATGCAATCGCAATGCCATTTTAGCTTGTTTTTCGATCTTTCACCTTTCAGCTCTTTCATCACGAGTCATGTTTTTCACGAGATTCGTAACCAAGGATTCCGCATTCTAAGTCCAATTCCATGCCGGATGAGCTACCGAGCAAGCTTGTTACATCCGGAAAGCGAAACAAATGGAGCTGTAATCATAACTGTGTACAAAAACGACTATTGGTTTTTTTTTTTTTTCATTTCTGTTGGAAACTGCAGTCATATGTACTTATTGTATGTCTTTCGCATCATTTCGGAAAAGTTCCCACAGATACGTTTTCGTCATGAGATCAGGTAGAACTAAGGATACAGTCATTACAGCTGTACACCCAAAAGACATTCAAACACACAACTACACTCTCTAACACTGCTGGATGTCACACAGATGAGCTCTGGCTGTTGACACACTGTTTTTGCGCCATCTCAGCATTCAAACCCATAAACACATCCGCGCTTAAGGTTCGAACATAGGCCGCAAGCATAGAGTTTGTGTTTGTGTTGTGTGCGCACGTCGCATCCTGTGTTCTCCCCGCAAGTCTGTGCGGATCCCCAGGCCAGGCGGCGACCACACTTCCCTTGCCTTTCCGAGGCCGACGGGAAGCCAATAAGAGCGGCTCATTTCACAGTTGCCATGGACACTTTGGAGGACACACCTCCTTTTGTTCAAGGCCAGATAATGGAGGCCTTCAGCGCCAACACAAACACAGAGAACGCCTTACATCCTGTAACACACACACGGAATGTCGAACGTTCGACCTCAGAGAGAATGTGAAATAGGTTGAACCTCCCCTGTAAAGTAAACAGCCTTTGATTCTTTCTTGATTGTACGGTACATGCGTTTATATTTAAAGGAAACTATAAATTTTAGTTACAAACACATCAGATTGAGTAACTGAACTAACATTGTGTCAAAAGCCAGACTGACGTCAGTGTTACTTCACAGAGTTGGACGTTCTAGCACTCTTTCCTTTTTATATGACACACAGCATGTTTCCAAGCCAAAAAATATCCCAGAAGGCCTACATGTGCCATTAGTTCATAAATGTGAATTATTACGCAAGTCATGGGTCACCTAAATTAATTCAGCAACAGTTACTAATATAAATAGTTGTTATGGAACAAAGTGACATCATTAAGAATCAAAGTTTTTTTCTTCTCTTTCTTTTCCTGAAAACCCCATTCTTTCATCCTATAGTTTTGATTTAGTGCAAATATAAGGGAACTAACAGTCATCACCAGCCCCTCCCATCTCGTTTCCTATTTCTATCAGCCTTAATCTACAATCCATCTGCTTCATATCTTGGTGCCAGCCATCTAGTGGATGCATGACCTGTGACCTCTGCAATGCCACGGTGACCTGAGTCGAGCACACAGGATGTCTGGGCGGCATCCGTCACAGAAACATGCCTGTATGTTTTCTCCTTTTATCAAAGCGGACAGTATTCATTCCACCTAAAGCTTCCGTTTGTATTAAATGAATGAAATATTGATTTATGTTGACGAGAGAGAGGGGAAACTTAAAAAAAAAAACTGAAAAAGAAACAGACAAGACAAAGAGGCAGACTACAGACTCCAGACCCAAAGAAAGACAGTCAGACGCAATCTCTTAGGAGAACGTCCCATGACCCGGCCAAAGTTGAATTCCTGCTGGCTGAACCTTTTTTGCCTCTTCTAAAATTACCCTTCCTCCTCCCTTTCTTCTTCCTCCTCTTCCTCTTTTTCCTGCCACAGGAAGTTCTCACAATCGCTGGCCGATGGTTCCTCAGCATGGGAGGGAGGTGGTGGAACTTGTGTGTATGAATGTGTGTGTGCGTTAGCAAGTATTTGTGGATATATCTCTCTGGTATAGGAGCAGAATCCAACACTCTTAAAAATATGGATTTAAAGGTTCTTCATGGAACCGTGAAGATGTGAATCCAAATTCATTTCATAGCTTGAAGTGGATGTGGATTAATTTGAAGGCTTTTGAAGCTCAATGTTATGCTACTTACAGAGGCCCTGTTTCAAATGAATAGCACACAACCATCAATATCTAGTCTTTGAGCGGAACTAGCAGGAATTTTATCAGCGATTCATGTGACCTGATGTCCTATTTGCTAAAGTGCCTCTAAGACACTGAGCTCTTTATCTTTCATCTTTCCACACGTACACTTCAAATCTGCAGATCAAGCGGTCATACATCATTTGTTGAGGATCACGCATATCATATTTTTGGGCATGGCTTTCTACAGACATATGGGGGTGGAGAGAGAGAGTCAGGTAGCTCTGAAAATGAGAAGATCCCCTCCATCTGGCCACAGACACAGGGGATCATGGGGTTACCCCATCACCACAGTCACTCAACACCACTCTTCCAGCCACCTACACACACTTTGGCCAGATGGGTCCATTTATGTCTGTCTCAGACTTTCTGACAGATTTAAACATTAGCTATCACTGACCTGGAGCCAGCTTGGCCAGGTCTGGTGACTGGACACTTTGTGTAACGCAAGGCTGATCTCGGGTCAGATGATTAGATACGCTCAATGATATGCCACCCTATCCATTCCATCTATGATCAAACGATTACTTAAAGAGGTGAAGAAAGAGAGACCCTCCTCTAATATGACAGAGGGCTTCTAATGCACCATCCGATCTTAAAGCAACAGCAACTAGTTGAAAGAAATGAGACCCAGCAATCACTGTTTCCAGAAGGCAATAAAGCAGATTTGTGGCTGCAAACCTGTCTACACTTCCAGATTTTTTTTTATATAAAGGTTTCAGTGGATTTGGAGCCATATAGAGTGTTTAAGAATGTGTGTTCGAGTCTCAAAGCTCTTTTATTTGTGAGTGCATCATGCTCAAACACCATGACTGTAGATTATCAGGAGCTGAATGTATATCAACTTCAAAGTGACATGTTTTAAGCATGCTATTCTTTTCTTTGACTCCTAACTGATGGCCATTGACTGGTTACTGCTTAATTGCCTGGAGTTAACATGACCCCAAGTTTATCAACCACTGTTTAGATAGAAGACAAAAAAAAAAAAAAAGTCAGACGCAGAATCTCCTAAAGCTAGAGCTTTTTTGGCGTGCAAAAAGTAAGTTGCAATTCTTATGAGATCAATTATGCAACAGAGTGAAATTCTGGCTATAGATAGGCTATATGTGACCCTGGACCACAAAACCAGCATGGGTATATTTGTAGCAATAACCAACAAGACATTGTATGGGTCAAAATGATTGATTGTTCTTTTATGCCAAAAATCATAAGTATATTAGGTAAAAATAATGTTCCATTCAGATATTTAGTAAATTTCCTAACATAAATATATCAGAAGTTAATTTTTGATTTGTATTATGCATTGCTAAGAACTTCATTTGGACAACTGTAAACGCAATTTTCTCAAATTTTTTTTTTTTTTTTTCCACCCTCAGATTCCAGATTTTCAAATAGTTGTATCTCAAACATATACTGTCCTATCCTAACAAACCATACATTTCAGATAAAAAAAATGACCCTTATGAATGGTTTTGTGGTCCAGGGTCACACATTTAGTCTAGTGAGATAAAATGAGATAACATTTGTGATGTGTAAATCTATAAATAAGCAGATAATGCTTGTACTTTTTCTTGTTTTTAGTGTTGGTCCGATATTGATCCTAACAGAAGACTAAAGAAACGAAGTGTTGCTATGGTGACCTCCTCAGGCCATTCAGTGTCCTTTTAGCGCATTCTGGCTAACTTTTAATCTGGTTTTGGCTATTGAATTAATCTAAATGTAGCTAATGAAGGACTATTTGAAAACACCGTTGTAAAAATACACTGGATAATTTTAAAACCCTTAGTCTTCAAGACAAGAAAACATGCACGAATGCCCCTTCAGAGGAGAACAGCGCGCTCTTTACGCGCTCTTTGGCAGTGCCAGATTATAGCACAACTTCTCCAACACTCTGCATTTAGACTGAATGGAAATGCATACCAACACTGACGAAATCTTATCTCTGAACACTATGAAATCCATGTAAATCCAATGGATACGTGTCGAGATTCGGGGAGCGCAAAGGGAGATTACTTATCGGACAGCCTGGAGCGCCGGCAACTCGTGAAATGTATCTCACGCACCACCCAAATAATTGCACTCTTAAACTCCTAGCTTTAGGAAGAGATGGAAATTTAAAGCGGAATAACTAAGAGAGATGAAAATTATAGAGCACTCCACTCATTCCATATCCAACGTAACATATCCGCTTCTACATCTTAACATGTTAAGTTACGGTATAATGCTATTATAACTGCCACTATAATAGTTGAGTGGTGACTCTTTGCAGGGTGCGAACCGACAACCTTTCGGTGACCAGCTCAGTTTGTTTCTTATAAATGCAACAGGAACAGACATAGTTACAAGAATATAAATCCATAAGCAACGCAATAGCTGTTACAGGCAAATTCAAAATACAGTTTGATAACTTCTGTCAGGCAAGGTCTGAAGATCATCTGACTGAAATTTACTGGAGGATTATTACTACCAAACCGTGTTGCATTAGTAGGCTATACTACATCTATTAAAACAGTTATCCGTTACAATGGACATCATAAACAACAAATAAATACAACTCTTCAGTATGATATTATGAATAGTCTTATCTTCTCAGATTCACTTCAAGTCAAGTCAACCAGTTAAACTATTATTGCTGTCGTTTAGGATGCGATGTGTCATTCTTGTATCGACTTAGCAGCATTTGAACTAATAATCCATTGTGATTTTGGTGCCTCCAAATGACCACGAAAAGAAAGAAGTTACTAATGAAAAGTGATTGGAATGGATACCCCGTCTGAAGGGCTTAAGACAAATAAATAAACAAATAAAAACCTCAATAGACAAACATCTTTTCCTCAAAGAATGTATAATCAAACATAAGTAGGCCTACTTACGAGTAAGGATCATGTTGTGTTTTCTATAAATCGCGGTAGTCCCGCTGCGATGTGCTTCACGAGTCCGCTTCGTTTTATTCCAACATCACAGTGAAGCTCGCATAGTATTCCAATAAGAGCCGATTTCGGAAAATAATATAAATAAAAATAAGTTCCTCCGAGCTAAATAACGTTTATAGAAGGTCCGAAGACCAAATAGAAAAAACATAAATCCATGACTGATTTCCTTTCCTGTCTGCTCAGGGGGAAAAAATTCCTCACTCCACCGGAGAGAGCTGTGTTTGAAACGCCTGCGAACTGGCTGGCCCGCGTGTGAATGTGAATGAACAGACTGATTCACTGTTTAGGAATGGGAGGCTGGGAGAAGGCTCCACCTCCCCGCCCAGGACAGCCTCAGGTGGGCTTTCGCTGCTTTAGACGGGGAGGTGGAGCTACTTTTCAATTTCCAAAGCCTACTTTAAAGACATGATTGTTTATATCCGAGACTGTTGTTGCCACAGAGAATTACACATTATAAAATTAGTGACAATAATACAAAAGAGTATAAAATAACTTAAGCATTCAACAATACATTATAAGCATTACATGACCAACAACGCCAAATAGCTAAAGGATTCTTCTGAGACTTCTTTTAAACGAATAAAAAATAACGCCAAATGGTGTAATCCGATTCAATAAAATATGAGCAGGTTTCTTTCTTTCTTTCTTTTTTTTTTTTTGTGGGTCAAAAATCTATTTATGAATAAATCAGAGCCGTGCTGACAAGTTAGAACTTCCAAAATTAGATAAAAGTAGTATTCAGGATAATTGCAAATCATTAAAACCAAACAATGTTTTGATTTCATATCCTCAAGTTAGGTTATTATTTTATTTACAGAGGAAAACGTGTATTACGCTCCTAAAATATTATTGTGCAGGCAGTAGACTAAAGCAGAAAGTGAGTTTCTCTTCTTAATTCCATAGGTGTCACTTCTTGTCATTTTCACAAAATTTTCATTTAGGGATTAAATTCAGATACTCCAAAATGAATTCTCGATGATAGGCTACACATTAAATTAATAAGAACTCAATTTTTAAAAATAATTACAATTATAAAATTATTATTAATTCCAAATTCATTAAAAATAAAAATATATATATCTTACCAATGCGCGCGAAAGTGCGTATTACGCATCACCGATTAAATACGCGTTTATTTTAAAGTTTGCTAAAAAAATATTCTGAATTAGTCTTAAGTATGAAAGTTATTTTTCTTTTTTCTAAGCGGAGTCAGAATCATCTAAAAGTGAGAGTGAGTTCGAATACTGCTCATTTGGCTGTAGCCTAAGACATTGTTGGGTACTTAACTACTTTAAACTGTAATTAAAACGGCGCGCCGTTAGCATATCATTAGAGGTCTTCATTAAGTAGTGGGGCCGTTTGAAAGCCGCTATTGTGGGACATGATGTTGTGAAAGGAGAAGACAATGAGTCCGTTCTGTTATGGTAATTCCAACAAGCCCCATCAACAGGCGTCCCTGATCCTCGTCTCTTCCAGCACGCACGCACGCACTGGCGCAGGCACTCACGCACGCACGCTCATAGATGCAACGGTGCAACAGTAGCTTTAAAACAGAGCAAGACCTTCTATTGTGTGAGGAGCTCTTATTGAGATCAAACAAGCTTATGGTCCTCCCTGAAGCTTCCTGCTTAAGAAGTCAAAAGAAAGTCATGTTCACTTCCTTTTGCCGGTTCAATTAAAATTATGACAAAGTCTCAATGGAAACCACTATATTCATGCAAGCCAGAAGTCAGTAGATGTTTTATGATTATAATTAAGTTATGTTTAGAATGGAATGGACTAGTTTAATGGTTACAGAATAAACTGACACTAGTTGCTTTAAAATACATATGTTCAAAATAATGTACACTACCAGTCAAAAATATTTTTCATGTTTTTTTTTTTTTAAAGAATTCTCTTCTGCTCAACAAGCCTGCATTTAATTGATCCAAAACACAGCAAAAACAGTAATATTGTGAAATGTTTTTACTATTTAAAATAACTGCTTTCTATTTGAATATATTTCGAAATGTAATTTATTCCTGTGATCAAAGCACAATTTTCTGCATCATTACTCCAGTCTTTAGTGTCACACTATCCTTCAGATCCTATTTAAATATTGATATTATTATTATTTAAAACAGTTGAGTACATTTTCAGGATTCTTTGATGAATAGAAAGATCCAAAGATCAGCATTTATCTAAAATAAAAAGCTTTTGTGACATTACCATTCCAAATACCATATAAAAGCTAAATAAAAGTTAATATAAAATACCACATAAAAGCTTGGAGTCAATATATATTTTTTTTTCATTTAACAATTTTTTTCATTTTCATTTATGCGTTAAATTGATCAAAAGTAATGATAAAGACATTTATAATGTTACAAAAGATTTCTATTTCAGATAAATGCTGTTCTTCTGAATGCTCTATTCATCAAAGAAACCTGAAAAAATTTTACTCAGCTGTTTTCAACATAATAATAATAAATGTATTTTGAGCAGCAAATAAGAATATTAGAATGATTTCTGAAGAATTATGTGACTGTAATTCCGCTTTGAAATCACAGAAATAAATTACATTTTAAAATATATTCAAAAAGAAAACAGTTATTTTAAATTGAAAAAATATTTCAAAATTGTACTCTTTTTGTTGTACTGTGGATCAAATAAACGCAGGCTTGGTGAGCAGAAGAGACTTCTTTAAAAAACGTAAAAACTTTAAAACTCTCCTTATGTGTTTACACAATGATTTAAAAGTTAATGACCAAACATATGTTTATAAAAGTTCACAGTGTTGTTGCAGATGTAGTATAATGCGGAAATAATTAAATATATGTTTTCATCAACTTAGATCTTGATTATTAATCACTTAAAGTCCCAATGAAATCAAGTTTTTGGCCTTTAGTATGAATATGTTAGCCTTAAGGTTATCTGTAAGCATATGAAAGATATAGGCATCGATTATCAACTATTTTGATGACATCACCCTGCACTTCAGCTTCTCGTCAAACTTTCTGTCCAATCAGATGCTCTCTAGAATCAGAAGCGTCCAGCCACCTACATTATAAATAGACACTGAAGCTGCGGCTGAAGTCGGTCACTTGTTTACAGAATTTGTATTTTCTGTACGGTAAATGGCATGTTGTACACTATATAGGGCATAGGGAACGATACAGACAGTGTAAATATGCATTACGTTGGAGCGAATGAAGTGTGGTTTTGAATGAAGACACTTGATCACTTAAAGGTGCCATAGAATGGAAAACTGTATGACAATAGTGAAAATGGCAGATCACAGGAATAAATGTTATGTTCCAGGTTGTGCAGGAGATGTTAAGTGCAGGGATTGGTGTCTGTAACTTACTCAGAAAGGCAAGGAAAACAAATAAGGTGTTCTAATAAAATAAAATAAGGCGAGCCACTGAAGGGACATGGTTAGCTTACTGCTAGCGTTAGCCTGTTATATTGCAGTACATAAGATTTCACTTACCACATAAACGGAGAGATGACTGCGCGGACGATGGCGAATGATTTGCAGATCCTGAGCATCACTAACAAGCATCTAACCTTATGTGGTAAGTACTGCCGCTGTAGTATAACCTTACACAGAGCACATGCGATCACAAAAGTGAAAGTAAAATGATCGTGCATTCAAAACGTCAGTTTCAATCAACCGCATATTAATAGCGAATCAAGCTCTGTGATTAAATATATATTTTCCTCCATGTGTGAGCCTCTGAAATGAGCCACTCTGTGAAACAGCCAATCAGAGCTCAGCGTTATTATTCATGAACCTTCCAAATAAGGTAATAACAGACCATTTCATTCTAGGGAAAAATCCTAGGGTTGTAAATGGACCTTTAAAACCGTTTCTGGAGAATTGTTGCCCTTTCCTATGCCTATACCTTCTATGTAGATATCAGAGAACAATTTAAATCATTGTATCAATACATTCTATAGCACCTTTAAACCCCTTTATCCAAACCTCTCTACGTAACCGTCGGTCTTGCATATCTGCCATGTTTGTAGTTTTCTAACACTGTTTATTTGTATTTGTAGTTCTGAATCGAATACTTGCACAACAGGTTATGGTCAATAAACAGTCCTTTGGAACATTCGTTTCAACATACTACAATTTGGTAGCCTGGAAAAATCATCGAGCAATGAAAACTGCCTAACTCGAGGGACGGCACCAAGCATGCATTTGAAACTCTAACTGCACGCAATTGGAGAACGCCACGACCAATCACAACAATACACGCTTAGCTACCAGCAGAGCTAAACGATGTTTCATTAACAAAGTTCGGGAGAAGCGCGTCAGATACTTAGCGTAAACATCACAAGTCAATCAGCGCCATAGGTTTAAATACAGCTGACTCACCTCAATTCACTCGATGGTTTATCAGTAAACCTCCACCACCCCATCTCATCACTCCGAGTTTTCGCTACTCCTATTGGGGGGTACTCTGGGTTCGGGCTACTCCCGAGCTCGGAGCCCTTCACCGGACAGCACGCCAAACATGCACTACTATTCTCCGGCTAATTATATGTAAGCGTGAACTCGTGAACTGATAAACTCTTGCCATATCCAGTCGGCAAAACAGCAAAAACGTCCTTCTTGCAAAGGAACGATTCGAGTTTTCGGTTTTCTGTTCCTCTTTTATATGGAAAGCCAAGTCTAACTCGTTCATTGTGGCGGCCAAAGCCGTTTCAAACAACTTGTTGTTCATCTGTAGCGACAGCGATCTTTCAAAGTTTACTACATGATTCGGACATCGCAGCGCTGTCATCATCAGCTTAGCTCGCCTCTGGCCCGCCTACATCAAATACACCGATTTGATTGGTTCCCACAACTGCTTACGTAATGCAGTAACCTGCATCATTGCTCGATGCCAGAGTGTCTTGCAGAGACAATTCAAATTGTGCTCTCGCCAGACCTCTGGATTTCCAGGGTAACGATTTGGGACACACAAATTGTAATTTCGAATACTATAGGATAGATACTACGGAATTCAGAAAACATTTGATTCCATTTGAGTCACAAAGGAGAATCATGTTTAAAAAATGTTATTACTATCCAGTCTATTCATCCCAAAAAGTAAACTCATCAGGGGTGGAAAATGTGACAAAGATGCCTTTTTGATGCATGGGAAAGACTTGTTTTTCTTATTCTTGTTCATGTTGTCGTCATATTTTTTTAGGAGTAGCTAACAGAACAAATTAGTTTAGTTCACTCCCATAATTAACAGAGTTTGTCACTCCTTAAACTTTAAAACTCTGAAACATAACACAACACAACACAACACAACACAACCTTTTTTTCAAATTATGACTGGATAATAGAAAGCAAGCACTGAGTGCTCCGTTTATAACATGGCTGACTGAACTCACTTATATGAAAACTCCAGTTATCGACATACTGCATAATGAATCTCTTTTTTTTTCTTACTTAGATGCTGTCTTGTTTCCAGCCAAAATATCTAAATTTTCTAGACAAGTAAAAATTGTCTTGTTTTCAGAAAAAAATAAGTCCCCCATTGGCAGATTATTTAGCTTGTTTCACTTAATTTTGACATTTTTTTCTGAAAACAAAATAATTTTTACTTGTCTAGAAAATCCTTCTTGATTGAAGAATTTGTAGCTATTTTGGCTGGAAACAAGACAAAAAATCTAAGAAAAGCATTTCGCAGTGCATCAAGTCTATTCTTAGTTTGCTATAATGAGGATTTGTGAGTGTGTAGAACTTAAAAGCAAAAACTCGTTCAGTGTTTTAAGAATACTGAATGGATTCTGACTAATCTAAAGTAAACAACTCTGATTGGGCTGGGATTGGCTACAACGCTCATTGCTAAATGCTCAAAACACATTGGATGTACATGAATCAGACAAGTGACCTATTTTGGATTCAAAATGGCAAATTCCGCTGAAAGGTTACACGTTTGCATCCCTGTTCATCTCACTCCCTGCATTATAACACTCAAACCTCCCTATATAGTTTCCAAAACACCACCTGAATGACTGAATCTGTAGAGATTTTTGAATTGTTCAATCAGTGCAGACTATACTATCTAATTTAGGCCATAGGAGCTGAGTAACCTGAAACATTCACAGTGTACTGATATAAAAGTATGGAATATGCTGACCATAGTCTCTGCAGTCTGAACTCTCGCTCTTGTCTGAATCTGTAAAACAGTGTGGTGTGCTTCTGACTCACCAGGAAAAACTTATGCAGTTTTACCAGAGACACTGCCTTTGCCTTTACTTGTGGAATCTCTATTTCAGCCTTTATTCCTCATCCTCTAGAAATTCAGCAACTGCTTTCAGACATGCCAGAGAGAATGAGTGTGAGAGATGTGTGTGGTTTGAAGCTGACTCATCAGATTCATCACTCTTTTCCAATCTCTCATCTCTATGTCTGACCCTCCTATTCTTTTTTTCCCCAGCCTGGTAATTTTTTATCTTGTAAAATAAAACTATTTAATTCTTAACTGTATGTAACATAATAATAATAATAGTACATTTTTCACTCATCAGTCATTCTTTTATAGAAAAAAGGCATTTTACAGAACAGTTTTTGTCCATAAAATGAATGTTCAAAACAATGCCACTAACGTTCAATGAATGAATGAACGAATAAAAAAATTTAATAAAACATCGGACCCACTAAAATAAACAAATTGAGTGAATTTAACACATGTAATATTTACTTTTTAAAAATATGAACCGTCGTGTTCTACAGAAGAAAGTAGGTCATATAAACATTAGGGTGAGTGAATCATAAATCAGATTTCATTTTGGGGTGAACTATTCCACTTTTTGTGTGCGTCTGCAATAACCCAGACAATGTCTAGCTCCACTTAAAATTTCACCCATGGTTTGAGCAAAAATTCCAACTGCTAAAAATGTGGTGCACAGAAAAGGACAGTGGAAATGGTCCGAACTGAAATTATATTTTGTGGACATTATATTTAGCAGAGTGCCATTGCAAATTAAAGGAGCATGTAAGAGACGCCACCCGTCTGAAGTTTACCAGATCCTGTACTTCTACTCCCACAATGCTTTGCCTCGCACAGAAACAGAAAATATGATCACCACTGAGAATTTAGAAGTTTGTATTTTTATATGAGTGTGACACCTTCATTGCTATATTAGTTCAGTCAGGGACTCTATTTTCGGTAATTTCAGTTCAGTTAATACTTAAATACTTGAATGTATTTGTGGCCATGCTTCACGACTTCACTACAGCAAATCCCAAAGTAAGACAAAGGGAAGCTACTGAAGAATAGAACTGTTATTATCAGCTATTTATACCCTAGCACAAGCTCAAAACAATCAGAAATAGAACTGAGCAGGTGTGACTAACCGTGCGCATTTCTGCACACCGCATATTTAAGCTGTGGAGAAAGCTGGTGTATTTTTGTTTGCAATTGTGCATGCTAAACAAATGAGGACCTTGTGGAGTAGTGCATACTGTAGTTCAGCAGACCACATAAGCTGGACGTGTATGTACAGAATGTGCCAGCTTTAAGATCCAGAGGATAAAAGCAGGAAAAAGCCACAAACACACACTGGCACCTCTTGCCCTGTTCTTACTGACACATTTCAGGCTCTTCCACTTCCACACAAACACGTGTACACTGACAACAACAAAAACACACATACACTCACTTCCTAATTCTAAAATAAGAGGCCATTTTTTTGTTTTAAAAACAGATACATTGTTAATACTAGCTATCTTGAAATTGAGGTCAAAAGTTTACAGAATCTGCAAAATGTTAATTATTTTCCTAAAATAAGAGGGATCATACAAAATGAATGTTATTTTTTTTATTTAGTACTGACCTGAATAAGGTATTTCACATTAAAGAGCTTTACATATAGTCCACAAGAAAATAATAGTTTAATTTATGAAAATGACCCCGTTCAAAAGTTTACATACACTTGATTCTTAATACTGTGTTGTTACCTGAATGCTGTTTTTTTTTTTTTTTTTTTTTTTGTGATAGTTGCTCATGAGTCCTTTGTTTGTCCCGAACAGTTAAACTGCCCGCTGTTCGTCAGAAAAGCCTTCTGGTCCCAAAAATTATTTGGTTTTCCAGCATTTCTGTGTATTTGAAACCTTTACAACAATGAATGTATGATTTTGAGATCAATCGTTTCACACTGAGGACAACTGAGAGACTCGTATGCAGCTATTACAGAAGGTTCAAATGCTCACTGATGCTTCAGAAGGAAACACAATGCATTAAAAACCAGGGGGTAAAAACTTTTGGAATTTTAAGATCAGGGTAAATTTAACTTATTTTGTCTTCTGGGAAACATCTAAGTGTCTTCTGTAGCTTCTGAAGGGCAGTAATAAATAAAAAAAATATGTGATATTTAGGCGAAATAAGAAAAATGTACACATCTTCAATCTGTTCAAAAGTTTACACCCCTGGCTCTTAATGCGTCGTTTCTTTTTCTGAAGCATCAGTGAGTGTTTGAACCTTCTGTAATAGTTGTATATGAGTCCCTCAGCTGTCCTTAATGTGAAAAGATAAATCTCGAAAACATGCCGCCATTGTTGGAAAAGGTTCAAATACACAAAAATGCTGAAAAACTTTCGAAAAGGGTAATTTTCATAAATTAAACTATTAATTTCTCTTGTGGACTGTATGTAAATCGTCTTTTATGTGAAATATCTTATTCAGGTCAGTACTAAATAAAAAAAAAATATCATGCATTTCTCTCTTTTTTTGGTAAAATAATTAATATTTTGCAGATTCTGCAAGGTGTTTGTAAACTTTTGACCTCAACTGTAAGTGTTGAAATAGTGTGTATACATACTATAGTGTTTAAATACCTGAAATATACTGATATTGAAGCATTTTTGATCATTTGGTAACTCTTTACAATAAGTTATCATTTGTTAACATTATTTAAAGGAATAGTTATTATTTACTCACCCTCATGTTGTTCCAAATCTGTAAAACCTTTGTTCATTTTTGGAACACAAATTAAGATATTTTTGATAAAATCCAAAAACTTTCTGACCTTGCATAGACAGCAATGCAACTGAAATGTTCCCTGACCCAGAAACATAGTAAGGCGATGTTAAAATAGTCCATGTGACATCAGTGGTACATCCGTAATTTTATGAAGCTACGAGAATACTTCCAGTGGAAAGAAAGCAAAAATAACTACTTTATTCAACAATTCTTGAATAAAGTATTCCATCTGCTGCCATTATCAAGAGCACCATGATGCATTGATGGAGCATTTCATTAAATAACAAATTTTTTTAAAAGCAAAGCTTTTCTAACATTGAAAACGTCATTATTGTCACACATACGCACAGATAGAAGGATCGTTTTTTTCGTTTACAATTTTGAACTGACATTTGGATATGTAATCACATCAACAAGGTCAATTTTTATCAATGAAATAAGCAGTACATTTTCAGTTCTCCCTATAATTTTGAACAGCTGCTTGATATTAGATTTGCTGACTTGCAAAATATCCCTACATTTTCAGAAGGTAGCGTAATTTATAACTGGCCGCTTTGGCGGTCCCCAGTCCATTCCTGATTTTTCCATGAGCTAAGCGGTCTTACGTGTATCAGAGGCATTAGTGTACACAGCTGTTATGGAGATATATACAGAGTGCAGGGATGGAGGACTTCTGGCTCTCCTCAGAAGCTGTCTGGAATCCAAGAGGCCCTGAGGGAGATGGCTGAGATAGACTCTCTTCAACATGGACTCAGTGGATTTTGACAAGACTGAGATTCAGAATATTTGCCCATAATGGGGGTTAAAAGGTGAATGTACGTGCTAGCGAGCATGTGTAAGATGATTTATGTGTATGCATGTGTTGCTACGCCACATGCGTGTCCAGAAAATGGCCAACAAATGTTTAGCGGTAACAGCGGCGGTATTCACAGGCCATCAGTCAGCAAGAGATGAGCCAGATATGGCGTTCATTCAAAAAACATACATACGGTCTTGTAAGTGTGTGAGAAAGTCACATAAGGTCACAGATTACATAGTATGTGAATGAAGTTAGCAACTACGGGATAGAAAATGATAATGTTTATGCATTATGATAGATCTGAGAAACATGATTAAGTATTACCAATATAATTATATTGCTGAATCCAAATTTGAGCCGTATGTCTTGGCAAACTGGGCCACGTACGCCAGAAATACTTTACCTTCTACGGTATTCAGGTGTGAATCGCATAAACCACTGTCCTCCACAGGTCTCCATTCCAAATGCATTTGCAATGCTTTTAAGCATGCCCAAAGTAAACCATTAGCTGAGTTTAGATGATCTGATTTACAGATCAGTTTTTTTTTTTTCTGCAGGCACATGACAGAGAGTCAGGGAGAGAAGACAGTGATGCATTCAAGCTTCATATTCAATAACAAGCTAATGTGCAATAAGTGTGCCACTATTAACAGTGAGCCTCAAAATACACAGAACAGCCTTAAAGGAATAGTTACCCTAAAATTAAAAATTGCTGAAAATGTATTCACCCTCAGGTCATCCAAAATAGATGAGTTTGTTTTGTCATGAGGACAGATTATCATAGTAATCTACAAACATATCATTTTTTTAATCAAAAAGCGGCATTTTTTTGTAATAAACAAATCCATCTAGATGTTCAGCTTAAAACGTTGATTCCAGAAAATACGAGTCCTCTATTCATAATTTTACTTTCTCCAGTGAAAAACACATTTAAAAGAAATATGCAAAGTCAAGCACAGTTTATGGTCTACGGAAGCCTGTGGCTGCCACTGAATAAAAAAGTAAAGAGATTATCACAATTCGTACTTTTTTGTCATAATTGCGTGAGACAATTTTGCAATTCTGACTTATTTTGCGAGTTATAAAGTTAGAATTGCGTGATATATACTCGCAATTACGAGAAACAGCCTTTTTTTTTTTGCAAACACGAGTTTGTATCTTACAATTTTGACTTTTTTCTCGCAATGGCGAGTTTATATTTCCATACACGATTCTGATTTTTTTTCTCAGAAATGATATAAACTCGCAATTGTGAGTTATAAAGTCAGAATTGTGAGACATAAACTTGCAATTCTGAGAAATTAAGTAAGAATTGCGAGATAAACTCACAATCTAGACTTGCAGACACTCAGAATTGCAAGTTTATATCTCGTAATTCTGACTTTTTTTTTTCTCTCAGAATTGTGAGACATAAACTTGCAATTGCAAGATATAAAGTCCAGTTTGTAAGGAAAAAAACTGATATGTTCTCAGAATTACGAGTTTATATCTCACAATTCAATTGCGTGTTATAAAGTCATTATGAGATATAAACTCGCAAAATCACAATTGTGAGATATGAAGTCAGAATTGTGAGTTTGTATCATGCAATTTTGAGGATAAATGTCAGATTGGCAAATTTTAGATCTCATTTCTAACTGAATAAAGCGCAATTGCATGTTATAAAGTCAGAATTATGAGATATAAACTCAAAAAATCAATTGCGAGACATAAATTTGCAATTTTGATAACAAAGTCTGGATTGTGAGTATATATCTTGCAATTCTGACTTTACACTGCAAAAAAGGCTTATCTTACTTAGTATTTTTGTCTTGTCTCTAGTCACAATATCTAAAAATTCTTAAATTTAGATGCATTTACTAGATAAGCAAAATGACAAGATATTTAGTCTTATTTTAAGCAAAACACACTTAATTTAGTTTTTTTCCCCTGAAAACAAGTAAAATTATCTGCCAGTACGGTAAGTAAAATACTCTTGGTTTAAGAAATTGCGAGTTTACATCATGCAATTCTGAGGGGGAAAAAGGCAGAAAATAGTGAGATGCAAACTCGCAATTACGAGAAAAAAAGTAAGAATTGTGAGATAAAAAGCCACAATTACTTCTTTGTTCATTCAGTGATGGAAACGGGTTTTCCACATTTTACAGTCCAAAAGAGATCTACAAAAATGTGTTGATGGATTTTGATGTAAAAGGACAACAGGCGATGGGTGTTTTGGCAAGAAGGAACAGTTTAAAGTTAAAATGCCTTTATAATGGATTTATTTTCTAACAAATACATAGCTTTTCACTTCACACAATATCGTGTGCATTACTTGTGGGTATCTTATTATGATGTTTTAATCAGCTGTTTGGACTCTTATTCTGACGGCACCCATTCACTACAGAGGATCCATTGGTGAGCAAGTGATGTAATGCTAAATTTCTCCAAAACAAATCGATCTACAAATCGAGTAAAAAGTCAAAAAATCATTGTTGGGGTTACTGTTCTATCAATGTGGTTTACAAGTAATATGGTCAGATATATGAATATATGAAGCACAGCTCACAAGAAGACACTTTCAAACTAACCAGCTTTGTGTTTGTCAGCACACTTTCACGTGAACAACTTCAACCCTTTGTGAAATCAATGTGGGGAAATCTTTCACCCTCGCGCAAATTTCTAGATCACGTTGCCTTGCTATTTAAATGACTGCATTTCGCTTGTGAAAATTTGCCAAATGTAAATGTGGACGCACCCTGAGACAATATCGTTCTCGGTCATGAAAGAACTTTTCCCATTTCATCATGTGGAAAAGACCAGCCTATTTTGTGTTTTGGATGCTGATCTCCTGAATAATCTACCAAAACTAGGCTACATCTATGACCAATCTGCTAGGAAAGACAAATGGTTTTGATACAAAATGAGCGTAGTAAATAATGACAGATCTATGCCTTTTAAGAAAGACCTTAATTAGCAAAAAATGTCCTCATTAATAGATGTACAGATGCCTTGTTTTTTTTTTTTTTTTTTTTTGAATGGCACAGTCAAAAGAAGCTCCATGTATGCTCCATCTCTGCCACACTTTTTTCAGTTCTCGTTTTCATCTCGTTCTCACATTCCTGGCTATATGAGGTTATATTCTAAGACGGCTGTGACTTGAGTGTTCTCAGCTGGCCGGACGGCATAGTTTTCCCACAATGAAAGTGACAGGACTCTTTGAAGCTATAATAACTATTCTGCTTTATGGATACTGAAGTGCACAAATGTCCCATAATCCATGGAAGAGCAAGCCAAATGAACCCTGGGTGAAGGAAACAAGTGCATTTGGCTGCTCAAACAAATCTAAAATCCACTGGAGATTTGAAAAGAAGTTGAAGAACGTAAATAGTATAATATATATGTTCTGACCGAAGCAAAATTTTAGCACTCTCCATTGGATAAATACTTTCAAGCATTGTTATTCTAATATATAAACAAATATTTCTGATGGAGGATTTCAAGGCTTAGGCTCAGATCATGAAGTGGTAAAGGAATTTATGAATATAGTTATGCAACAGTTCCCATTCTCTAATCCGATTGGCCAAACAGTGTTCCATCTGTATTTTTGTCTTTTCTAGACCAAAGTATGTATGTTGTATTTTATATAAACCTGTTTATTTAGTAAAAAGATCCAAGTTTTAAACATTAATGCATTAGATATGATGAACTACACTCTTAAAAATAAAGGTGCTTTAAAAGGTTCTTCACAGCCATGCCATAGAAGAACCATTTTTGGTTCTACAAAGAACCATTCAGTCAAAGGTTCTTTAAAGAACCATCTCTTTCTTACCTTTTATAATCTGAAGAACCTTCTTTCACCACAAAGAACCTTTTGTGAAACAGAAAGGTTCTTCAGATGTTAGAGGCTCTTAATGGAACCATTTAGACACTTCTGTGGCATTGTGAAGCACCTTTATTTTTAAGAGTGTAGCAATAAATAGTACTGTTATAGCATTTATTAATTTATTATTAATGTTATTTTTTAAATGTTTTAAAAACTACCATTGTATCATTGCATTTTAAATTAATAATATTCATTGTCACTTCAGATGTCTAATGTGTATAAAAGCAATAGCACATTCTCAATTGTGTTGGTTGTCTGAATAATAATTGTGCCAAACCACAGCCATGTTGACATTTTGTTCACTTTAGTGATATTGCCAACATGTGTGTAGAAAAACAAAGCAACACATGCACACTTGCATTACCACTCGCTCACTAGAAATATGTGTGCATTTTGGGCAATGAACCCACCGCCTCTAAATAATGGCTCA
The DNA here is from genome assembly GCF_049309525.1 of Garra rufa. Classification (NCBI taxonomy): domain Eukaryota; kingdom Metazoa; phylum Chordata; class Actinopteri; order Cypriniformes; family Cyprinidae; genus Garra; species Garra rufa. Next base: position 41,719,836 of record NC_133366.1, on the reverse strand, counting down.
TATTTTTTTAATTAGTCATGCATGAAGAGAAGAGATTACAGATGGTTTGCTTTAGTCGGCAGACACACGCAGAGACAATCGCGTATCAGTGTGTGTTCGGTGCGAATGTGAGCGCGTGGAAGCCGGTGAGAAGAGAAAGAGATCAAGAGTTCAACATAAGAGCAAACAATGAAGTAGCCACAGTAATGTTTACTTTTCTTCAGCTCAATTGACTTAGTCTCCTTTCATGTAACTCACATTACCATGGGCCATTTTTGGATCCTGTCTCCGTTTTTCTCTCATGCTGGGCCTCCATAATAATTCAAACGGTTGTCATCAATCTCCCTCACTGGAAATGTGTGATTCTGCCCTCATATAGATTCTCATCAACACTTTCAGCTGCTTCAGCTGCCTTCGAGTCTTCAGCAGGCATGGTCCATTTCAGATAATTGATGTTTAATGAAGAGATTTGGTGGTGGAGAGTCAAAACTAGAAAGCCTGGTAAATCTTTCCAGGCTTTATTCGTATCCCCGAGCCAAATCGTTGACGAATATGATTTTGCATTTCTTAATGACTCTGAACAGATCCTCTAACCCGTAGATCGCGAACTACGGTCAATTTAAAGTCAGTGTTAAAAAAACAAACTCAAGCGTAAGCTGAAATGGGATTTAAAAGAGGATTCCTTTAGCGTACAGAGAACTGCACTGTTTCGTGAAATGTTCAAAAATACTACAGAGAAGTCTAGTCAGGAAACCACTGGCATACTTCTGCATGACTAATAAAAACAAACAAATGACTGCAGAGTTAACAAAAATGAATATTTCGGGTTCTAGTGTAATCCTTGGAAAATTCCAAAGATCCTTGCTTGTTTTATATAAGGAAATAAAGAGATAGTACACCCAAAAATAAAAATTCTGAACAACTACTCACGCTCATGTGGTTCAAAACCTGTAAGACCTTTGTTCATCTTCAGACCACAAATAAGATATTTTTAATGAAATCCGCAAGCTTTCTGACCCTGCATAGACAGCAATGGTACTACAACGTTCAAGGCCCAGAAAGGCTGTAAGGACAAACGTTTATTCTTTCAGAATCTGCAAAATGTTAATTATTTAGAGATCCATCTTTTCACACTTTGGACAACTAAGGGACTCATATGCAACTATTACAGAAGATTCAAATGCTCACTGATGCTCCAGAAGAAAAAAACATGCATTAAGAGCCGAGGGATGAAAACTTTCTGAATTTGAAGAAAATGTAACTTATTTTGTCTTCTGGGAAACATGTTACTATCTTCTGTAGTCTCTGAAGGGCAGTATTAAATAAAAAAAATATGATATTTAGGCAAAATAAGAAAAAATGTACAAACCTCTTTTCGGTTCAAAAGTTTTCACCCCCTAAACAAAACAAACTAAACTTAAAAAAAACAGCTGTGGATCATTCAGGTAACAACACAGTATTAAGAATCAAGTGTATGAAAACTTTTGAACAGGGTCATTTTTATAAATTCAACTATTACTTTCTCTTGTGGACTATAAGTAAACATCTTTTATGTAAAATATCTTATTCAGGTCAGTACTAAATAAACAATAACATGCATTTTGTGTGGTCTCTCTTATTTTGGTAAAATAATTAACATTTAGCAGATTCTGAAACAGGGTTGTAAACTTTTGACCTCAACTGTAATAGTCCATTTGACATCAGTGGTTCAACCATAATTTTATGAAGTTTCGAGAATACTTTTGCGCACAAAGAAAACAAAAAATGACCGTATTCAACAATTTCTTCTCTTCCCTGTCAGTCTTTGATGCACATTCACGTCATGGAAGAAAGAACCTGTTGTATAAAGTTGTTATTTTTGTTTTCTTTGTTCTCTGTGTCAGCATTAAAAATATGATATCGCTTACCATCTAACTTTTTAATATGAACCACAGCAATTAAGGGGTTCATCAGCGGACATCTCATCCTAATGATGCGTTTAACAAGCCAAGTTCAGGACATCCTGTTGTTTACGGAGTCATTTACTCATGACCGCAGTGATCTACAGATAATGCTCTACAGTAGATGGCAGCTTTGCTAAATTTGGTTAATGTCAGTAACTCAGCAGACTGTAGATTCACAATCAGCACATGAACGGCAGCTTGTTTTACTGGTGTACATGGCAATAAGATAACAAGCAAACCAAAATGCAGTCATTTGTGAGATTTTCAGGGAGCACATCATCTGGTTTATCTTTGTCTTGTGTGACTAATGCGCTTTCATGAGCTAGCGTTTCAAAGCAGATGTCATGTTTCAGAAGTGTTATACGGCAGACTAACACTCAGACAGATGGCCTGAAATATTATTTGCCTGTGATTTCATGCATTGTGATTCATGTGGATTCCTATCACTGGCACAGTAATGCAAAGCTTTAGATATGTGAAAACTTGGCCAAGGTATGACGGAGTGTGTTGGCTGCCAAGTATATTTCAGTCGACAAACTACAATTGTGAATACGCCATAGCCTTGGGCAAAGAAATCTTACAATACTGCTTAAATAAACATCCACGAAGCAGCATTCACATACAGGTTAAAATCTGAAAGGCCTTAGGAATGCCTCGGGAACTGATAGATTTTTACCTTTTCGTTCACACCAGGCTTTTTAACTAGCTCAACCAGCAAGGCCTCCTTGGTCAGTCAGCTTTATTGGAAATATCTTGCTAGTTGAACAGCCTTTTTGCAGGTGAAAAGCATGTTTCTGTGTCTACAAGCCAAACCAGTGCCATACCAGCACTAACTCGCAAACTAGCATAGAAATGTAGCAGGACAAATTTAAGAAACTATATGAATATCAAAAGACATGTAGTCAAAGAACTGTGAAATACAAGCTGAGTTGCATTTACTGGGAATTTTGGGAACTATTGGTGCAGCAGATGGGTACAGAACTTATGGTACAGGCAGCATATGGTCCGAGCCACTGCACTGACAGTCAATGGATTACACAGCCTGAGCACCTAACATTACCTTCCCTGACCTTCGACCCCACACTGAACTCTCACCTCAGATGAAGCATATTGAACCACCAGCAGCCATGTCCAAACCGAACCAAACCAGGTGGACACAAAGAAAATATGTGGCTTAAAAAGAGAGAGTATTGCAGCAGAAGTGTCATGCCAATACAAACTGAAGAGGCACTTGCAAGTGGTTTTAAACAGAACTTCCAAGCAATTCTTGCATTGTTGAAAATTAGGTTTTATGGTTTTTGTGTCTATAGCATTGTAGCGGAAATTACACATTCATGCATTTAAATTGGTCAGTCCAATCAAGTTACACTTTTAACAGACTGTTTGATTAAACTCGTATCACACAAAAGTTGTATGACTCTTGTCCCACAGAGGACAAAAGTAATCATTATCAAAATTTCCTAGCTGCTCTTTATTACTTGCTCTGAAATTGCATTCATTCTTTGGTTTACTTTAAAAAAAGGCAGCGGATATTTGCACAGATTCGACAGATTCTATTTACACTAAGTGCAAATAGCAATGGATTCTAATTCTACCTGATCTCATGACGAAAATGTATCTGTGGAAATTTTTCACATAATGTAAAATACGTACCAGTAAGTGCATATCACTGCAATTTTCAACAGAAATGAACAGGGAGTAAAACAGCGAGCACTTGTAATCGTTTTCGTACACAGTTATGATTACAGCTCCATATGTTTTGCTTTCCGGTCACAACAAGCTTGCTCGGTAGCTCAGCCAGCACAGAACTGGACGTAGGATGTGCAATCCTTGGGTACGAATCCTGTGAAAAACATGACTCACGATGAAAAAGCTGAAAGATTAGAGATTGAAAAACAAGCTAAAACGGCATGCTTGCGATTGCGTTTTTACATCACAATTACTTTTGTTTATAAAACGGATAGTTCCGGTCCTTGATTCTGATTGGTCGAGCTGCGTTCTAAGCTGTTGTAAATTGCACTACAAACCAACACCTTTGTTTACGTTTGTGTGTTACTCGGCAACCACTTTGTTGGAACCACATCTGCTTCTGAGGAACTACATTGTTTGGTGGAAGAATACTGTTTTTATTTATATCGTTAAACTTTATTTGCTCTGTTTTATTTTGTGAAACCTTACTACTAATAAGGAATAACCGTTTTATAAAAGCAATAAGCCTCGTGACTTATTTCTTTTTGGGACTTATTATACTATTGGGTAGGTTTAGGTCAAAAGCCATGTTCAGACTGTCAGCCCAAATCCGATTTTGTCCATATCTGGATGGAATCGGATTTAAATAACTGACTGTCCACACATTCATATCGCAACTGTTCAATTCCGATTTGTGTGTCCATAAGCTCTCTTATGTTTTACGGAATGTGTGTTGGTTGCTATGGCAATGCCGTTGCGTTATTATGCCAACGCTAAAAACAACAATAGCAATACAGTTTGCAATATGTGACCCTGGACCACAAAACCAGTCATAAGGTAAAATTTTACAAAACTGAGATGTTTACAACATATGAAAGCTCAATAAATAAGCTTTCTATTGATGTATGGTTTGTTAGGATAGGACAATATTTGGCCGAGATACATCTATTTGAAAATCTGGAATCTGAGGGTGCAAAAAAATCAAAATACTGAGAAAATCACCTTTAAAGTTGTCCAAATTAAGTTCTTAACAATGCATATTACTAATCAAAAATTACATTTTGATATATTTATAGTAGGAATTTTACAAAAAATCTTCATGGAACATCTTTACTTAATTTCCTAATGATTTTTGGCATAAAAGAAAAATCAATAATTTTGACCCATACCATGTATTTTTGGCTATTGCTACAAATATACCCCAGCGACTTAAGACTGGTTTTGTGGTCCAGGGTCACATATAGAAATGCAGGGAGCTGGATTGTGCGACTTTATTCTGTGCTGCCGTCTCCGCTGGTTTCAAAACTCAAAGAGGTGCGTATACTAGCTGTATATTGTTTTTCCCCGCTTGATTTGCAGTTCGCAACAACACAAGCGTGTTTCAGCAAAGACGTTTGTTATGTTTTCCACGAAAACGTCTGACGTGTTTACGTTTTACGTGGCATGAAAACGTGAAAAATCAGAAATCCGATTTGGATAGGATTCCAAACCACATACGAATGTAGCTCGAAACGGATTTGACCAAATCGGATTTCATGTAGTTCGTTGCTGTTCAGACTACCTAAATATGATCGGAATTAAATCGGATTTGGGCTGACAGTCTGAACGAGGCTATAGACTATAGAATACCCAAGACATGTCACTCGTATAGTTTTGAATGGGAAAAAATGCAACACTAATTATGGCCGTGAAGCCCCATCTTCTTAATGAAAGGCCAATCGTTGGAACCATATTTATGAGGCAGTTCTTGTCAGATTTCTTTGATGATTTAAAATATGAAATTTAATCATCAGCTTGGTGAACAGTTTTGGAGAAGTTGATGTTTCCCCACTCAAAGAGATAGGAGTTGCACTTGCATGCCCGAGAGGCGTTTCAAAGATGGCCACAGAGTGACATGTCTTGCTTAAAAGGGACTTTTGTTTAGGTGTAGTGCAGATGGTGCGTTATTTTAAAACATCAAGGAACATTAGAGTTAAAGCGCCACTCAACGGACATTTTCAGAAGTCAGAACTGCAGTGACATGTCCAAAACCTCACATAAAAAGGAACACTCTTTTGGCACCAATCAGTGGAAATTTCACATTGAATATGTCATGAAACGTACATAGCGGTACATATCTCATGACGAAAACGTACCTGTGGGAACTTTTTTTTGCAAGATGCAAAATACGTAATATTGCTTTATTATACTATTGGGTAGGTTTAGGTCAAAAGCCATGTTCAGACTGTCAGCCCAAATCCGATTTTGTCCATATCTGGATGGAATCGGATTTAAATAACTGACTGTCCACACATTCATATCGCAATCCGATTTGTGTGTCCATAAGCGCTCTTATGTTTTACGGAATGTGTGTCGGTTTCTATGGCAATGCCGTTGCGTTATTATGCCAACGCTAAAAACAACAATAGCAATACAGTTTGCAATATATAAATGCAGGGAGCTGGATTGTGCGACTTTATTCTGTGCTGCCGTCTCCGCTGGTTTCAAAACTCAAAGAGGTGCGTATACTAGCTGTATATTGTTTTTCCCCGCTTGATTTGTAGTTCGCAACAACACAAGCGTGTTTCAGCAAAGACGTTTGTTATGTTTTCCACAAAAACATCTGACGGGGCAGCTGTGGCCTAATGGTTAGAGAGTTGGACTTGTAATCCAAAGGTTGCAGATTCGAGTCTCAGGTCCGGCAGGGATTGTAGGTGGGGGGAGTGAATAAAAAAGCACTCTCTTCACCCTCAATACCACGACTGAGGTGAGACCCTTGAGCAAGGCACCATACTGCTCCCCGGGCACTGCAGCAATGGCTGCCCACTGCTCTGGGTGTGTGTTCACTACTGTGTGTGTGTGCACTTGGATGGGTTAATTGCAGAGCACAAATTCCTAGTATGGGCCACCATACTTGGCCTCACTTCACTTCCTTTCCTTCCTTCCTTTTCCTTTACATATCCAACAGAAATGAACACTAGAGGTGAGCACTTGTAAACATTTTCATACACAGTTATGATTACAGCTCCATATGTTTCAGTTTCTGGATGTAACAAGCTTGCTCTGTAGCTCAGCTGGCACAGAATTGGACTTAGGATGTGGAATCCTTTGGTACGAATCTTGTAAAGATTCTTGAATCTTGAAAAATAACTCATGATGAAAAAGCTCAAAGATAAGAGATCGAAAAACAAGCTAAAATGGCACGCTTGCGATTGCGCTTTTACATCACATTTATTTTGTTGGTACTATCGGGTAGGTTTCACTCTTTTAACACTCTTTTTAAATTTCACATCGAATATGTCATGAAACGTACATGCCAGTACATATTTAGCGTATTGTGAAAAAGGCCCTACAAGAATGTTTTTGTCATGGGATCAGGTTGTTCTATTTAAACTAAGTAAAAATAGCAGTATTTTCTTAGCGATACGCTATTTAAACTAAGTGTACATACAGATCGATTCTATTTTCATTATGTAAAAACAGCAGTATTTTTTTAAAAATAATATTAGTTAGATGCTATTTATATTACTAATTGCAAGTAATATAAGTATTATAGTACATTGAAAAACAGAATGAAATGTGTAAATTTTCATTTTGTTAAAATTATTAAATCGATGCAGCCTTATTGAGACAATAAAGCCCTTTCTACACCTACCCCTAACCGATAAACACCCGTGAGGCACTTTATTTTCCACTTTTCGATTATTCCCTTCATCTTACTAAAAATAAAAGCCTTCTTTGAATCTGATATGTGATGTGAAAATTGAGGAGAACGAGTCCAGCAAAAGGTGGATTCGAACTTGGGTCAGTCACGTCAAAAATAACTGCTATGCGCTTTACCAGCTACACCACCGGAGCTGTTATTTAACAGCCTTCTTTTGTAATGTTGTCTAGCCCAACCACAATTTTGTGGGCGGAGTCAGTGTAAATAGGCACTCTGTTAAAAAAGGGCCTCCTTTTACTGTCTTTAAACCTTAAATAAAGGACTAAGTGATGCCTTGAATGTTGGTCTGGTTTGTCAGACATCACTAGTTTCCTGTGTCTTTTTTTGTGGTGGTTAATAGACCCCGCTTCAGGCAGGAGTTGACGAATAGGTCAGGTAATAAAACATGTCTTGCACTGCCAGCAGAATTAGCTCATTTATTTCACAACACCCTTGACCTAGCTGACTCCAAACTGCTGCGAGAAAGAGAGAGTGAGGGTGAAGGATGTACACGAGCTCCTGTAGGTTCATCAATAGGACAGAGACAAAGCAAGCGATTGACCTCAAGACTGTATGTGCGGTGGGGGATTTGGTCCCCCTTAGGGGCATCTGTGTGAATGCAACTCTTTTACTATAAGTGAGAGTTGGGAGGGACCCCGAAGTTTGGGTATTTCTTGGATTTTTTTAAGAGGTGGGGTCTGCTGGTGGGCACAGAGAGGACCATTGAAGAGACTTTTAGCAACATAACTCGTCTTAAAAATCTAACAAGTATCCATTGGTAAGTTTTAATGACCAAACTCGCTATTGCTCTGCGGGAAGCACATGTGGATCTTAATCTTACGGCCTATGCCAAGCTGGGGACTCTTGGGAAGGAATCTATGGAATCCTATTGACTAAGATGAATAAACAAACACATTATGTGCAAAAGGATTTGATTAAAGAAGAATGACGCAAGTCGGCCCAGGTGTTTCGGCCCACTCTTTGCATTCCCTAAAACCTTTTCTAAAACCAGTCATTTTGAAATAGTTTCTCACTCTGTTTATCACTTTGCGGTTCAGAGAGTTTCTATATATGCCTGAAATGGTATTCAGCATAATGAGTTTAGGCTGGTTATATTCATGTCTAATATTTGCTTGACCACATTCCTAAGCTGTTTATACAAATAGAACTGAACATGTAGCTGAATGGACTGCTCAGTTATTTCAAGAAGTGGTTTTCAAACTTTTTAATGCCAAGAACCCCAAATATGATGATGCCCTTGTGAGAGAACCCCTTCTGAAAATATAAAGGAAGCTAAATTTATAATTTGTGAGAAAAAGTATAATATTATAAAGATAACATGTTGTTTATAACAGAAGCTTCTGAAAGTAGCTTTTTTACACTACCAGTCAACAGTTTCTAAACAGTACGTTTTGTGAAGTAAAAAAAGAATAATTATGTTACAAAAGATTTCTATTTCAGAACATTCTATTCATCAAAGAAACCTGAACAAATTCTACTTATCTGTTTTCAACATAACAATAATAATAAATGGTTTTGGGGCAGCAAATCAGAATATTAGAATGATTTCTGAAGATGCTAAAAATTATTTTATTAAATGCGTTGAAATCACAGGAATAAATTACATTTTAAAATATACTCAAATAGAAAACAGTTATTTTAAATAGTAAAAGTATTTCAAAATGTTACTGTTTTTGCTGTACTTGGATCAAATAAATGCAGGCTTGGTAAGCAGAAGAGACTTCTTTAAAAACATTAAAAATTATAAAAAAAGTTTTATAAGTAGCTGTCATATCGACATTGAGCTAAAGGAATTTATTAAATTATAAATAAATTATAAAATATTTACTGTGTACAAGTTAACAGCATATTAAAAAAAATTAACCAGTATTAATGTTAGATGTATAAACAATTAAAAAGAAAAATGTAATTAAATCCAGATTTATTTGCACTTCATTTCATACTAAATTTGATTTCTCACTAGCAGAATAAAAACAGTAATATAACATATTTATGTACTGTTAATATAGTACTACAGTATTTATTTGTAGTTTGAATCACCTTTTATTTTTAGATTTTTTTTAAGAGTTTAAGTTCTTGTCATTTTGTCATATACTTTTGTCATGTTATTTTTTATTAGTTTTTGTTTTTAATATTTCAATTCTATTGTTTAAATGCATTTTTTAATTTAAGTTTCAGTTTTGGTTAATTTACTAGTTCAGCTTATTTTAGTAGTAGCCAAGGCATTTTTTTTTAAATCTAATATTTATATTTTATTTCAGCTTTATTTTTCAATAAACAAAATCAAACTGTGTTATAGTTTCAGTTAATAACAATAACACTCAATATATCATGCATTCATTATTACATTAACATACATTATTTTCATTTTATTTTATTTTTCTGGATGACTGGTTTGAATCAAATGGTGAGATCAGTGGAAGAGAATTTTAAATATTTTAAATAAATATTTAAATATTATTTACAACATATATCATTCCGCTGTTGCTTTTTAATAAGTATTATCCTCAAATGATGGCCTTTCTCTACCCCTGGTATACTAGATAATAGAACAGAACAATCCCTGGTTAAAAAAGAGCCAAGCGGATAATCCAAAACCCACATAAGTGTATGGCATTCTGCTGCTGTAAAACATCCAAACTTGCTGGCAAAACGCCACGGGTGACTTAAAGTGAAAATATGAGCTCAATTCCCATGAGATAAACTGCTATCGACATCCCCTGCTCAGACCCCAGAATGAATGGTATCTTCTCATTGCAGCCCAAACAGTGCTTGGATTCTTTAAATGGTTGGTTTATGAGCAATATTATTCATTCTTACACTAACACACCAACATGGATGGCTGCAAGTTTATCCCAGCATTTGCCAGCTTCAGCATTCTAGCTTAAAAATAGACCTCAAGAATCATTGACACTCCTTACGTCATGTGCTGAGAGAGGTCAAGATTGCTTTAAACAAATAGGCATCTTGAACAGAAGTGACTTGTCTACATCATCCATCTCAGACTGAGAGGAACGACCGTTCCAACAAGATTTGTCACCATTTTAGAATCCAAGTCTCGTGAGCAAAACATTTCGGTTTCAGTCAGACAAATGTCCTTTACACAATTTCAAACTCCATCACAGCAGATAACCTTTCTAAACATCCACGAAGCAGCCAAATCAATATCACCCCCATGGGCCATCCCAAAGACAAGGTTTGGATAAACATTTGAGGGTCCTGGCCCTTATGACCTCCTGTGGGAGTCGGTGACCAGTGGGTCCTGCAATGTGAACCAGGAAGTGAGGAAACTACTCAAGCGCTGTGGGCTTAAACTTTAACAACTCAAGTCACACAAGCCTAAATAAATGAACAGAGATGTGTAGTTCTAGAAGTTCTTCAATTTAGTATTCTAGATCCCTGAGTTCAGGCTTAGTGCTAATACCGTCCAGCTGCAGTCTCGAAGCTATGACAACAGATCTACACTCCCACTTAACTTCCCAGCCCCCAACAGATTGAATTCCAGGAACATCTGGAGTGACTGACCCCAAGCTAAAACATTATAGCTGTGCGGTAAGGACCACAAAGCATGACTCGTTGCTCCCACAGAAAAAGATTTCCCTCCATACACTCTGAGGAGAGAAAAAAAAGGTATAAAAGTTGTCATTTTGCGCAACCCTTTTAAAAGGTACACTTTTGTACCCTGAAAGGGTGCAATTAGTAACTTAATGGTACATGTCAGTACCTAAATGGTACATATTAGCTCATTTTGAAAGGATGCCAACCAGTGACAGCTTTTACACCCTTATTTTGGAGAGTTAGCGCTAAATAACACTAAATAGGAAATTGCCATACGGCTTAGTGTGATTTAATGTGCATATTAAATAAATATATGCACAGTTTATTTCAGAGTGAAGCGTGAGGTGTTCTTTTACATTCAAGCACATAAATAGTAGTATTTAAATTTTACTGTTGCAATGCAAAATATTTAATCATCTACTTATATTAAGGGGTTGAAGCGCATAGTGCTGAATACCTACTGTAATTGTAAGAATGGCCAATGATCAGCAATCTCCACGTAAAGCTGATCAGACAGACCAAACCATAAGTCGTAGAGACTTGAAACTTGGAAGAATGGTAGTACTCACACCACCAACAATTTCACCAAAGCTCACCCCAGTTGGCCTGACAGGGGCGCTACAGTGATCAACAGTACGAAATTGCTCAACACTCCTAAACCGTTAGTAGCAGGCTCAGGTGTCTTATGTCGTTGGAATCCTTGGCTCACGCCAGACAAATACATGATTCGATCATCACCCTGCTGGTTTTTCACCCGACTGGAACCACAGCAGTGCAGAAAGATTCTGTGGAGAGTGAATATCAATAATTGTCAATAAACTCACCATCACAAAGGGGATGCTACAACTTTCAAATGGGGTAGGACCACTTTTACTAAAACTGCTATAACTTTTGAACAAAATGAGTGTGGCAAACTATAAGACCATGTCTAAAAGACCATTTGCATATCTCAAAAAAACATGTCCGCCATTGGCCAATGAATTTTGAACACCTATTAGACAAGGTTAGCGAAGGTCAAACAAAACGTGGTAGGCCTGTTTGACTCATGGCCCTCAAGGTCAGTGAGAAATTTGATAGAAATCAGGCACTGGGCAATAAACACATGTATATTGCGTGGTTTTTCGAGCCTGATCTCATGATGAAAACATACCTGTTGGAACGTTTTCGCAAGATGTGAAATATGTACCGCCATGTACGTCTCATGACATTTTCGATGAGAAATGTCCACTGAGTGGTCCTAAAAGAGTTTTCTCTTTTTTTCTTTCCCGAAACAGATGAACGTACATATGGTACGTTTTATGTGATGTTGGTTTTGTATGTTACTGCAGTTCTGACCTGAAATGTCCGTTGAGTGGCGCTGTTTTGAAATAACGTACAATCTGCTCTACACCTAAACCTACCTGATAGTATGAACAAAAGCAAATGTGATGTAAAAACTCAATCGCAAGCATGTTGTCTTCGATCTGTCATCTTTCAGCTCTTTTATCGAGAGTCATGTTTTTCAGGGGTTCGTACCCAAAGATTCCACATCCTAAGTCCAATTCTGTTACGTCCCACAGGTACGTTTTTGTCATGAGATCAGGTTGGGTTTTTCACACATACACACAATCTTCATATCAAATGATAGACCTCCGCATTCCGAACAACTTTGCCTCAAGAAGCACTGCTGTCAATCAAATTGTTCATATTTATATGGTAAATTACCTGGATTTGCCAAAAATGCTTTTTTAAATCATTGATTTAGGCAGTCACAGGCTTGCTAAATAATAAGTAATGTCTTTTTTCATATGTTCTTAAATGTCGATTATTGGGGTTACCAGTATGTGTTTAGCTTGTCAAAATTGTACAATTTTACTTGAAGCCTTTATATAATACATATATATATATATATAAAGCTATATATAATACAATATGAAAGTATTTTAATGGATTAATTATGGCTTGTAATGCAGCTTATAATGGACTTTTACACATTGCTTACATATATTTATGAAAAGATACAATGTGACCCTGGACCACAAAACCAGTCTTAAGTAGCACAGGTATATTTGTAGCAACAGCCAAAAATACATTGTATGGGTCAAAATGATATTTTTCTTTTATGCCAAAAATCATTAGGATATTAATTAAAGGTAATTTTTCTATTAAGATATTTTGTAAATTTTCTACCCTAAATATATCAAAACTTTAATATTGCTAAGAACTTAATTTGCACAACTTTAAAGGCAATTTTCTCAATATTTCGATTATTTTTGCACCCTCAGTTTCTAGATTTTCAAATAATTGTTCAAATCAGCTTATTTATTATTATTCAGCTTTCAGATGATGTATAAATCTCTTTTTTTTTTTTAAATTGACCCTTATGACTAGTTTTGTGGTCCAGGGTCACATATTATAAAGATCTTAATAGTGCATTATATAAAGGCTTTGAGTAAAAAAAATACTATTTTTTCCCATCATGTGAGTGTACACCTAATTGCTATAGCCTAAAACTACACTTTGTCTCATTGAATTGAGACATCATATGATTTTCACAATGCAGTCACAATGTGTGGAATTGCATTTATGCGGTATACAACACAACAGAGGCCTTATTGAAGTCGGGTTGGGACAAGCATGATGCTGAAAGAACCATCTTCAAGCATCATAAAACAAGCTTTGTATGAGGAGTCAAAACAGACCTGGAAAATGGCTTTGTGACATTCATGCCTTTGTAGATTAACTTTAAGATTAATGTGCTGATCATTATGACATAGGAATGCAGATAACCATGGTAGCCACAAACAAACAAATAACAACATACAGAAATATTATTAATAACTTTTCACATTCACGCCGCAAGCATTTGAACTGTATCTGGTGGCTGTCACTTCTCACGCTAGATCCTACAGCCTTAAAAAAAAATCACGAGAAATGTTTTTTGAAAAATACTCAAAGAGACCGTTTTATCACAAACATTTTGGTGGTATAACTTTTCGAAAAGAAGTCCAAAACAGAAACAGAAATGGCCCCTCCAATAAGACATAAAAAGAGCTGTGTGTGTGTTAAGAGTGACAAAGTGTTTAATTTATGAGCCAGATGCACTCCAGCAAGGACTGAGATAAGATTCCACCTCACTGGCTGCGCATGTTCTTCAGTAACGGTGCAGAAACCCCCATCTTTCCCCACCTCACACACAGCCAATTTTTGACATTATCACACACATACCTACACACACACACACGTTAAATAGTGTCAGCACTACATTCGGGCGCTCCATCGCCCCTATTATTACCCCATCATTACAGCACCGTTGAGGTCACGTGTCAAAGTTCACCCGACAGGGTTCACGTCTCGGGGGTGACACTGCGCTGCGGTGGCCCTCTGAGCCGCTTGTCAGGACGACACTTAGTGTGTGACCTCAAGGTCAGAGGTTAAAGGTGATGGTGACACCGCCCTTATCAGAAAGCTTCAGATGCTGAGATTCTGCCCTGAGGAGACAGTAAGAGTGTGAGTTTAGACAGTGAAAGATAGAGAGAGAGAGAGAGTGAGCTGTATGAGAGAGATCAGGAAAATAGAGGCCCTGGGCTACTTCTTTTTTGAGCCACACCAATCTCAATTCATTTTATCTTTCCTTTTCTTCAATCCTCTCCTCCTTTTCCCTCCTTTTTTGGAGGGACACTAGGTGAGGGCAGTTTGTCTCTTTTTAATCTCATTTTGGTTCCCAACTCTGACTTCCTGTTTTGGTAGCCGCACAAGTAAAAATATATTGTCACTCAGTTTGAAGATTCTACCTCAGCAATCTTTGGATACTATCAAATTTTCATCAGACATTACTGCAGTTTTCATTCTCACATAATTCTTCAGAAAATCTTAATAATATGCTGATTTGGTGCTCAAGAAATGTTGAAAACAGTTTTCAGCTCAGTTTGTGGAAACCGTGATACACTTTCTTCTGAGATTTTTTGATGAATAAAAGTTGGCTTTGGTGTTTAAATAATGAATTATGAATAATAAATTTCAAATCTAGAAGACATGTTTTATAGCACATGAATAGAAAAGACCATTTTTTAAATGTTTCTATTGTTCTTTACAATTTTTGGATTCTGCCTACTAAACCCCTTAAAACTCAGTTTGGGTGCAGGTGAAAACATAAAATATTAATTTTTAAAAGCCACGAGTGTGAATTAGTTATTTGACCCTAAAAGTTATTTCTAAAGTCTTAAAAAAACCTAAGCAGATCATCATCTGTCACATACCTAGCCATTGGTATTTGAATGTATCTATTTCCTCAGTTTTGCTACTTGAGGTACAATCCCTCAATTCATATTTTTTTATGTGAAAGGCCTCTAGGGATTATGTAAAATTGCATTTGGTACTGTAATGTAAAGGATTAGTTAACTTCCAGAATAAAAAAAATTCCTTAAAATTAGGGCCGGGACTTTAACGCGTTAATTTAGATTAATTAATTACACAAAAATAACGCGTTAAAATTTTTTAACGCATTTTAATTGCACTTAGTTTTGCGGAACGTTTCTTACTGGATGAGATTCCGCGGACCGATTATACTGGAGCACCAACTAGCGTTTAGACAAGCTGCGTCCGTCCTAAATAGTATTGTATGTCCCAAATCGTAGTATGTTTAAAAAATTATTCCAAAGATTCCCGGATGGTCTACTTCTTAACGATCAATGCACACTCTTAACAGCTAATATTGCCCGCAACACACTGCGCCGTGAACGAGGAATCGATTAGAACTACAAACACGCATAAAAAGTGTTAAAAAACTACAAACATGGAGGATATACGCGACCAACGGACAGGTAGAGAAAGGGGTTTACGTGATAAATAATCAGTGTGTAACCTGATAAAAAATATTTTTTAAATGTTATCCGCGTTATATTCCATGTGCAGCAACATTTATAATGATAGGTTTGGTCATTAACGTTTAAATGCATAATTAAGCAAACACAAGAGCAGAGTTCTCGGCATGAAAGACTTGTTAAAGAACGTGCCTCTTGCTACACTTAATGGCAATATTGCATTGGTCTGTTGGACTTGGTTGAACAAAAATAAACAATATTTTGTTGCTTAAGCTTATGTATTTAGTCATTATTCAATGGTATACTAAAAATCCATGTAAAAATCTTAATTCTCACTGTTCTCAGGTCAAATATTTATATGCGATTAAAATGCGATTAATTTCGATTAATTAATTACAAAGCCTCTAATTAATTAGATTAAATTTTTTAATCGAGTCCCGGCCCTACTTAAAATGTATTTACCCCCATGTCATCCAAGATGTTAATGTCTTTCTTTCTTCAGTCTTTCCTTTTGAGGAAAACATTCCACGATTTTTCTTTATATAGTGGACTTCAATGGGGATGAAGGTCCAAATTGAAGTTTCAATGCAGCTTCAAAGGGCTCTACATGATCTCAGACGAAGAATAAGGGTCTTATCTAGCGAAATGATCAGATATTTTTTTTTTAAATAGTACAAATTTATATACTTTTTAACCCCAAATGCTCATCTTGCACTAGCTCGACTTCACACATTAAGTAATCATGTTGGAAAAGTCACGCATACTCCGGTTCAAGAAGGTAGGGTTTGGCGAAAAACTTCAAAATCGTCTGACATACATTGTTGTTTTACCTCTTTCGTAAAAGTCGTTTGACTTTCTTTGACTTTCCCACATTTGCTTTGTAAACACTGACTTGGTACGTTTGCCTACATCACGTGTGACCTTTCAAACGTGACTACATACTGTGTGCTAGCGCAAGATGAGCATTTGTGGTTTAGAAGTATATACATTTTTAAGGAAATGACCAATTGTTTCACTAGACAACCCTTATCCTCGGCTGGGATTGTGTAGAGCCCTTTGAAGCTGCATTGAAACTCCAATTTGGGCCTTCAACCTGTTGGTTCCCAATGAAGTCCACTATATGGAGGCAAATCTTGGAATGTTTTTCTCAAAACCTTAATTTATTTTCGACTGAAGAAAGAAAGACATTAACATCTTGGTTGACATGGGGGTAAGTAAATTATCAGGAATTTTTTATTCCGAAAGTAAGCTAATCTTTTAAGGATATTTCATTCGCCTTTACATTGACATACACACTCAAACTAGAACTTCCTTAAGATACCAGATACCAAATACAAATCGGCTGTCTGCTTACTCAAAACCTTTTGAGGATAACTGAAGAAACTTCTGACCCAGAAAGCATTCCTGTGGCATACCAAATTACAAAATAATCTCATCACTTTTTTACTGCCTGGTTTCTGGCACATATTTACATATTTTGACGAAATTAATGGTGGAGGGTTAAAAACTTTGGGTTGGGTGTGGTATTCGAGTTTGAGTAACAGATCTCCCACTGACATGAAATGATGATTTAAACACATCTACACATCTACAGTATATTGGACAGAGAAGCCTTTGGCAAAAAGAATCCAGGGTGGATGGGTGTTTGTTTAGCCCAAGCAGAGACTATATCTTTATCTATTTTAGCATTTTTGGCTAGATGTCAGAAATACAGGTTACCCCTAGGATACTACTAGTGCTGGTGTAATTTTGACAGGTGTCACCGATAACATCTTTAACATGTGACAGAAGCAACATTAGACATTTATGCTATTAGCCTGGTGTCTGGCAAATAGACCAATAAAGAAAGTAGGTTAAAGTTAGTAAAAAATAGCTTTTTCCTAGAAACATGCTGGCAATTAGCTTCAACTGACTGTCACTTAGAAAGCAGAAACCCTTAATCTAATAAAGAAGTAGGCCACAAATGCAATTGTATATGTAGGGTTCATGACCCATAAGCAGATACAGGATGAGGCACACTGACAGATAAGCATGTGTGCACTTAAAACTGTAAATGTTAAATCTGTAAAAAGACATACAGTCTCTTGGACAAAACATTTCCTCTATTAATCTATCTAAAGTTCTTCTACTACAGTTGAAGTCAAAAGTTTACATACACCTTGCAGGTGATCATACAAAATGCATGTCATTTTTTATTTAGTACTGACCTGAATAAGATATTTTACATAAAAGATGTTTACATATAGTCCGCAAGAGAAAATAATAGTTGAATTTATAAAATGACCCTGTTCAAAAGTTTACATACAATTGATTCTTAATACTGTGTTGTTATCTGAATGATCCACAGCTGTTTTTTAGTGATAGTTGTTTATGAGTTTCTTGTTCATCAGAAAAATCCTTAAGGTCAGGTCAGGTCAGCATTTTTGTGTATTTGAACCCTTTCTAACAATGACTGTATGATTTTGAGATCCATCTTTTCACACTGAGGACAACTGAGGAACTCATATGCAACTATTACAGAAGGTTCAAACGCTCACTGATGCTCCAGAAGGAAAAACAATGCGTTAACTTTTTGCATTTGAAGATCAGGGTAAATTTCACTTATTTTGTCTTCTGGGAAACATGTAAGTATCTTTTGTAGCTTCTGAAGGGCAGTACTAAATAAAAAATAAAAAAAAGATAATTATGCAAAATAAGAAAAATGCACACATCCTCATTTTGTTCAAAAGTTTACACCCCTGCCTCTTAATGCATTGTTTTTCCTTGCATATGAGTTCCTCAGTTGTCCCTCAGTTCAAAAGATGGATCTCAAAATAATAGTCAATGTTGGAAAGGGTTCAAATACACAAAAATGTTGAAAAACCATGGCTACTATACATTTTATCTAAATTTTTTTGCAAGTGTCAACTGACTATGGTACACATCCAAAAACACAATATTACCACGTTTGAAAAACAATAGTTGCACTTTTTAGCTTATTTGAAGGGCACCCAAATGCCCGCACAAGACTGCACTACTGGAGACACAGCATATCTCCCCAAATAACTTTCACTTATCATTAACACAGATACGTGAGTGAGAGAGACAGGGAGATCAAGATAGAAAGAATGTTGATGATAAGGACAGAACACAGGTTTAAGGCCATGTTTTATAAACCCAAAACTCAATGAAGCCACAACAGCCACCCAAAGAGGAAATGAAGCATCGGTCTGTAAAACCAAAACAACAAAGATGGAGATTACAATGCCTTTGAGATTGAACAATAGCGCTGCTGTTATTACAATCCTCTCTTCATTTATAACATGCTGTTGCAATCCTCAAGAAACCTCAAATCGTCCTCCCTAGAAGAGGAGAGTAATATTCAACCCATCTAAATCTAACACCACATCACAAGCATGGCAGTGAGTGAAAACATATGAACACATTCAGTTAAAGCGCATGGATAGTATTTTGTGCAATTACAAGAACTCAATGGGATGTGGTTCACTTACACAACCAGGGACCCCTAACCAGGCAGGGGCCGCTGAGTCAGCAAGACGGGGCCCCTGATAACTGGCTGCGGAGCTCCCACAGTCTCAGCTTTCACCACAGGTAAACAAACACAAAGCAGAACAGATGAAGGCCTGAAGATAAGAGTGGGGTATGTAGCATGGGCTCAAATCTACACCAACACACTCGGTAATGCACAGGCATAAGGAAACCCAGAGCCTCTCTTTGTGTAAAGTCTGCTGTACAATTACCAGTGGTAGGTTTATTACTGACTTCTTAAACTGAAAATATACACAGAGGAATACTTTTCATTTCTGTTGGGTTTGCTCTTAAACATTTACAGCATTAAATAAAAGACCATTTACAAAGGGAATCCATTACCAAAGTTCCAGTAATAACGCAAAACACGCATTAAACCACTATGCCACTACAATTTAGAAAACATGTCTATATTTATTGTGACGGTTTATATTAAACAACGCTTCATATGCTTGAAAATTTCTCTGCTGGGCCAATCCTGCTCTAAAAATGGTGCTGAGTTGGTCTTTTATTCACAGGATGCAAAATCAGACATTCTTCACGGAAAGCACCCAGCACCGTTTCCAAATATTTGCGCATACCACTTTTTGGGACGCCTTTCCGCGTGAAAACACATATATTGGCTCTTTTCAGACTGAACTAGTTCTAAGGATGTTTGATGGTTCACTGCTGTCTGAATGGTCTGACTATGTCTAGATCTGTCTGTTGACAGAGCTCATAACTGGCCAATGACATTACCTTAAGACCTGTTTTATTGGGGCTATTAATAGACCTCAGTTCATTGGTTTTTACAGATGTCAGTTCCATCACATGAACTCATTCAGGGTCAAATCTGACGAAGTTGGCTCTCTTGAGATTCTACTGTGTTTGCACAATAAAAGGCAAAATGACTCACATTTTCTAATTTAACATATAATTTAAATCTGCTTGCCCGGTGACCATCTAGGACCATTTCCAGTCATGCACAGCTACTCTACTCTACTTTTACAGAAATCTCAGACACTGTTTGTTGGTAGATACAGTTGAGGTCAAAAGTTTACATTCTCACATTGATTCTTAATACTGTGTTGTGATCCACAGCTGTGTTTTTTTTCTTTAGTGATAGTTGTTCTTAAGAAAAATCCTTCAGGTCCAACAAATTCTTTGTTTTTTCAGGTTTTGCATATTAGAACCCATTCCAACAATGACTGTATGATTTTGAGATCCATCTTTTCACACTGAGGACAACTGAGGGTCTCATATTCAACTATTATAGAAGGTTCAAACACTGAAACTGATGCTTCAGAAGGAAACACAATGCATTAAAGCCCAGGGGTGAATACTTTTGAACAGATTGAAGATGTGTACATTTTTCTTATTTTGCCTAAATATATATATTTTTTCATTTAGTACTGCCCTTCAGAAGCAACAGAAAATACTTACATGTTTCCTAGATGACCAAATAAGGTAAATTTACCCTGATCTTCAAATTCAAAAAGTTTTCTGTCCCTTAACGCATAGTTTTTCCATCTGGAGCATCAGTGAGCATTTGAACCTTTTGTAATAGTTGCATATGAGTCCCTCAGTTGTCCTCAGTGTAAAAAGATGGATCTCAAAATAATACAGTCATTGTTGGAAAGGGTTCAAATACACAAAAATGCTGGAAAGCCAAAGAATTTGTGGGACCTGAATAAAAAAACAAAACAAAACAAAAAAACAGCCGTGGATCATCCAGGTAACAACACAGTATTAAGAATCAAGTGTATGTAAACTTTTGAACGGGGTAATTGCTTATAATCCACAAGAGAAAATAATAACTGAATTTATATGTAAACGTTATTTATGTGAAATATCTTTCTCAGGTCAATACTAAATAAAACATAACATGCATTTTATATGGTCTCTAATTTTAGTAAAATGATTAACATTTTGCAGATTCTGCAAGGTGTATGTAAACTTTTGACCTCAACTATATGTTTTTACATGCATTACTTTTTGTCAATCTGAATGTCATCCGGATACTTTTAAACTATAATGAGCATCACGAATCGGGACATACTACTCTTTTCACATAATGTTTTTTGCCCACTTTATAGTAGGGTAGCAGGCATATAAGATGCAGGGAAATTATTTTTATAGAGAAATTCTGTTTATATGTACCCTATAATTAATTAAGATCTACACCACTTTCACTGGTATTCATTAGTATTCATTTTATTAGTAATTTCATTCAGATCAAGCTGAATTGGGTTGACTAGAGTCTTTACATTTAAGAGTACACCGGATGCCCATTTTTCACAACTTTGCATGATTCTTTAGAGTCTTCATGAAATGTCTGCAACATACTTTGGTTAAAACTCCTCAATGGTCGTGTAACACAACAGCTTTTTACCTTATCAAAAACAACTCTGTTCATAGTGACCCGTTTCGGTGCATGTCTCTTTAAATGCTAATGAGCTACTGCTCACCCCACCCCTCTCTTCTATATAGCTGTTTTTTGTGTATTTTGTGGCACGTTATCATCAAAAACAAAACGAATCCCGTGCATCCTCAGTGGCTCTGATATTGGGAGAAAATGTTCACTTTTACATCCAAATACAAAACAGCTGCTCGAGCACGAAGAAAGTGGCAGACAGCGTACAACTAGCTGAGAGCATAAATATGCTAATACGAGACAGTCCGTCAGCGTTTGTGGGCGGGGCCTGAACATTATGATGTCATACTGCTCAGAAAATCTAAATGCTTGATAATTAAGACTGTTTAGGTTTTTTGAGGATAAAAAAAAGAATGAACTGTTTTTTTTTTATCGTAGGGTGGTTGTGTCCACACACTGCTAAAACAAATTTATAGTGTAAAGAGTGTATTATTCATTGGTTTAGGAAGTACAAGTCCATAAAACATGACAGTCGTTATCAAATGTCAAAAGGTCTACAAACAAATAGAAAGTGAAAAGAAGTGAGAGAGTTGGCAAAGTGAAAAAAGAAGGCATGAAAGGAAAGCAAATAGCCTTTGGTGTAAGTTTCACAGTGTCACTGGGTTTAGGAAAACATTCCTCTCACTCCCCTTGAATTGAAAGAGTAAATGAGAGCGTGAGTGAGAGAGTCAGGCAGACTAAAAGCATTAGTGTAGAATTAGAGTAACACACTCACAGTACTCCCTCACATACCATACTCATGTTTGCTTACGCATAAAACACGGCAATGTTGTTTAAAACCTGCTACCTAACATACCACCAACTTTAACAGGAGAGATTTGAAGGCTGTCAAACTGCTTTAAAAACATTACAAAACATACAGCTAAATATGTTAAAATAAATTAGAAAACTTGGAAAAATGTGGTAATTTCACTATTTTGCTGTGACACAAGACTAAAAAAAAATGGAAGGAAAAGACGTATAATATTTTATCTTTCAGACACTTTTTTTTTTGAGATCCTAGCAAGGGTATATTGCCGAGTATGTGTTTTGCAAAGTGGCAGCTGCGAGGCTCTCAGCACCGTTGACAGAAAACAGGAAGGAATGTTTTAAACCATGAGGAAGATAAGAGAACTGTGAACATCAGCATTGGTGAGGAGGTATAAAGATAGACAAACACATAAAGCACACGCAAACACACAAACGCACATCGCATTCCTGGACCCCCCGCCTCCCCAAACACACACTAAAACTCCCTTGAGATTGTGGTCTAATTAAACTTTATCTCTCTCTCTTTCTGTCTCTCTCTGCAGCTTTATGAGACGGGCGTGTAGAATGCGTTTGATGATGCTACATGGCTCAAGGCTGATGACTTGTAACATTCTGAACACAGCGTGACACAAACACATATACAAACACAGACACATACAAACAGGGTTGCACTGAAGGTTATGACTCACATAAAAAAATAGGAAAAATTGCTACAGAGTATAACAAACTATATGTATGTACACCCAAGTCTCTGTGGTACTCGTGTCCATAAATTCCAGTGGGTGAAAATGGGTTTTATTTGCAAATAAACAGATCATTTGAAAAGTTTTGGTATGAAAAGGCCATCAAAAGCCATATGTTCATCATTCGTCATTTTGAGGGTCTAATACAGTGCATAACTTTGGCATTCTTTGCTTTGTTGTTTGCACTGTAATCTGAGAGTCTTCACATTCTGTTCTTTCTTTTTGATATAAGCCATAATTAACACTAATAGGGCTGAAATTGTAAGAGTACTTAAGTTTTTTTTTTTAGCATGTGTTTCTAACTTTTTATAAGGTAACCGTAAAAAAAAAAAAAAAAAAAAAAAAAATATATATATATATATATATATATATAAAATGAAAATTCATAAAATAAAAGGTAAACAACATTTAAAATAGGTGGAAAGGAAACTTCAAAAATCAAAAATAAAACATTAAAAAAATGATAATTTAAAAAATCGTGAATGAATAGTATTTTGATTAAACAACATAAAAATCATGGAAAAATAAGTTAAATAAAAGCATGTAGAAACAGAATAGCAATTTCTTTTTTGGTGTGGGTGTGTGAATTATGATTTTTGTACATGTGTGATGACGGGTAAAAATCTTGAGGCCATAAATAATGCAATTCCAATAAAAACAAGTTCAATTAAAGTTGATTATGGCACAAACTCTTTTTAGATGACGAGGACTCTACTGATGTGGTTGCTATTTTCATAATATCCTGTTCTTTCTTTATGATAATAGACATCAATAACGTTAATGGTGTTGAAATTTCAACAGTACTTCAGACGGTTTCTTTATTGCAATGTTTTCCTCATTAAACTAATTATAATATAACAAATTACTATAAAATAAAACAGTGTCATTTGGGATTTTTGAAAGTAAAAATAATAAAGAAAACAAAAGTGGAAACAGTTTCACTGGGATTGAGTGTGGGTGTGTGGGTATATATACAAACATTAAAGGTTGTATCAGCGATTTCTAGCCTGAAACATAAAGTGTCAAATTCAGCTGACCTTTCATCACGATCCGCTCGCTGCCTGCCCCATAAATTGTCTGTGAAAAAACCAACCAATCAGCGTCAGGGGTTTGGTGTTGTGGACTTTCGCTCCGCCTCCCTCACATCCCTGCACCAGTAGGAAAGTCCACGACACCAAACCCCTGACGCTGATTGGTTGGAACACTGTTTGTTTATCTGTGGAAAGGTTGGTAGTGCCGATTGTTTTTTTTTTGCATATCTTGGACCCTAGGCTGACCAGAGAGACGCGTTTTTTTCACAGACAATTTATGGGTCAAGCAGCGAGCGGATCGTGAAGAAAGGTCAGCTGAAATTGACACTTTATGTTTTAGGCTAGAAATCGCTGATACAACCTTTAAACAACAAAACACAAAATAAAAATATAGCTGCAAGCAGCAATTACGGGGCCAAGCATTCAAAGGGGAAAATGAGGAGCTAAGGATGGCAGGAACAGCAGACCAACTGCAACAATAAGTAAAAAGAAGCCATTTTAGGATGATTTTAGTCAAAACGACAGAAAAATGATGTAGAACGCCTACTGATACGATTTAATGGCTCATTAGGTTTGACCAACAGGTGGCGCTGTTATCAAATCGATGTGGTGTGTTTAGTGTGAGGTGACAAAGGCACACTCAAAGTTTGGCGTCTTTATGTCAAAGCTTTGCAGAGATAAAGCCTCAGAATCATTTTGGCATCAAGCCTAAAATTTGTAGAGGCGCTGTACGAAAACGGTTTCATCTATCAACATGAAATCCATAACTTTTTGTCAGCACAGTCTGAAGATGATCTGACTCGATTTTGGTAAAAATCGGACTAATGGTCTAGGACTAGTTTGAAAAAGTAGGTTTTCAACATAAATCAAAATGGCGGACAGGAAGTTTGATCAACTGTGGCATATTTGGTATCTATGTTGTCGGCATGACCCAAGGAATATTCTGTGACTAATTTCATTACACTAGGCTAATGCTGTCTACAGTTATTAGCATTTTGGACAATTTATAATTGATAGTTAATGAATGGTTTATTACTCTTGACCAATAGGTGACGCTGTTACCAAATTGATGTGGTGTAATCAGTGTGAGGTGATAATGGCACATACCAAAATTTGGTGCAAATATCTCAAAGCTTTGCAGAGATACAGCTTCAGATGCGCTTTGGCATCTTTTCAGCAAATTCGTTGATGCGTTAAATGAAAACGGTTTTCAATATCGACACAAAATCCTTAACTTTTTGTCAGCATGGTCTGAAGATGATCCGAGTCAAATTTGGTGAAAATCCGACAAACGGTCTAGGAGGAGTTCGGAAAAGGTTTTCTACATTCATCAAAATGGCGGACAGGAAGTTCGGCCAAAATTGGCAAAATTGGTATCAATGTTCTCGGCCTGACCCAAGGAATATTTTGAGATCAATTTCATTACAATAAGCCATTTTTCGAAATTTCACTATAACTTTTGACCACAAGGTGGCGCTGGCCCCAAAATTTTTATGTACATTCAGGGCATAGTGCCGAACATTTTTGTAATTAATGTCGAAACGATACACTAATCCGTTCTCAAGATACAGCATTTTAAAGCTAAATTCAAAATGGCCGACACCCAAAATGGCTGACATGGAAAAAATGGATATGGTTCGACTCGGCATGCTCCTCCGAATCTAATGGGATGAGCTTTGAGATTTTTTGGCAAAGCACTGAGAAGTTATAAGCAAAAATAGCCATTTTTCATATCTCCTGACCACTAGGTGGCACTGTGACGAAACACTACAGGTAGCCTCAGGTCATGCATATTACAACACACACCAAGTTTGGTCTCAATACGTCAAACTGTTGCAGAGATATGGCCTCACATCCATTTTTGCACGCTTTTCGTAGAATTAATTTGCGCGTTATTCGAGAACGGTTTGTCCAATCAACTTGAATTCCATAACTTTTTGCCAGCATGGTCTGAAGATGATCTGAGCCAATTTTGGTGAAAATCAGACAAACCGTCTAGGACGAGTATGAAAAAGTAGGTTTTACAAACAATTAATTATAGAAAAAAAACTAAACCTTACGATTTTTGAATTTTGATATTCATTCGACTCGGCATGACCCAAGGATTCAGAAAAAAAAAGAATTTTGATTTTGTGGCTTACGGTTCAAAAGTTATTACCAAAAAGAAAGTGAAACTTTGGACAAAAGGTGGCGCTAGAGAGTTTGAGTTAGAGACTCCAAATTAGCTACAGTGACATTTCAGACTGTCCTCTATCAGTGTGCCAAATTATACAACTTTCCCACAAGCGGTTCTATGGGCTGCCATAAACGCAATGGCGGAAGAAATGGAAGAAGAAGAATAAGAACGCCAACGGATACAATAGGTGCCACCGCACCTTCAGTGCTTGGCCCCTAATAAAATAAAAAAATAGGAAAGAGTTTCACTGTGATTTTTTGAATGTGGGTGTTTTAATAAATATACAAACATTAAACAACAAAACGCTAAATAAAATAAATAAATAAAAATAAAATAAATGGAAACATGGTTTCATTGGGATTTTTTTGAGTGTGGGTGTGCAAATATACAAATATTAAATAACAAAACATAATGTAAAATAGTACTTCATACTTCAGATGATGTTTCTTTATTGCAATGTTTTCCTCATTAAATTAATTATAATGTAATAAATTACAATAAAATAAAACTGTCACAGTTATTGCAGGTTGAGGAGTGGAGATGAGGCAAAACACTGGGAAAAACAAGACAGACTATACTAAATCCTGACAAAAACATGGTGTCA
>NC_133366.1:41642033-41692417 GCF_049309525.1 Garra rufa | reverse complement strand
AGAAAGTGAAGCAAATGCATTCTAGCGCACTGAGTCTTGAGGTAGCACTATAAACCAGATCTTAGATGCACACATATAAAACCACAAACATGAATCCATCTTTCTCCATCCCTCTCTTGCTCTCACACACAATAAATCACTTACGACTGCAAATGATTTCCCAGCACTAATATTCATCTTTACAACACCGCAATAATGACACAGCATTTCCTAGCCTTACCAGAGTTTATAATTGAGTATCAGGTATCACATTCATAATGCATTCTGGGTGACTTTATGGATATAATAGAGATAACCTAACCTAACCCAAAGTGCACTGCACTTTAAAAGGGATACAAGTATCCGGCAACTCCTTCAAAATCTCTGAGTCATTCCTTTATGCTACTATAATGGAAATTTTTTATGCAAAGAAAATTGAAAAAGACATTTTTAAATAATTTACACTACCAGTCAAAAGTTTGTGAACTGTAAGATTTTTAATGCTTTTTTTTTTTTTTTTTTGGTAAAGAATTATCTTCTGCTCACCAAGCCTGAATTTATTTGATCCAAAGTACAGCAAAAAAATTGTTACTATTTAAAATTACTATTTTAAAATGTATTCTATTCCTGTGATTTCAAAGCTGAATTTTTAGCATCATTACTCCAGTCTTCAGTGTCGCATGATCCTTCATAAATGTAATTTCTGATTTGCTTATCAAAAAAATATTATTATGTTGAAAACAGCCGAGCAGATTTTTGTTCAGGTTTCTTTTATGATTAAACAATATTTATCTGAAATAGAAATGTCTTTATCATCACTTTTGCCCAATTTAAAGCACCCTTGCTAAATAAAAGTATTATTTTCTCTGATTTAATTCCCAATAAATAAATAAATTGAATTATTTATTTATTTCAGATAAATGATGATCTTTGGATCTTTTTATTCATCAGAGAATCCTGAAAATAAATAATTAAATTAAATACATAATTAGGCTTGGTGAGCAAGAGACTTCTTTAAAAAACATTAAAAATCCTACTGTTCAAAAACCTTTGACTGGTAGTGTACAAAAAGTATCATGACTTTTTTTTTCAGATTTTTGGACATAGCATTATAATAAAATCATGAAAAAATATTTTTGGGAAATATGCAATAGTAATTCTCTAAAACACATTGTTTTCCAGTTAAATATCTAAAAATTAAATACATTTACTTGAAATGCAAAAAAAAAGTCCGGTTTTCTCACAAAATTATCAAAATTAACTGATTTTATGCTTAAAACAAAAACAAATATCTGCCAATGGGGTAAAAAAAAAAAAATCATGTTTACCCTTTGAAATACATTTATTTTTTCTGACCTCATTGACAGATTTATTTTTCTTGTTTTAAGTATAAACTCACCTAATGTTCTTATATATACGAAGGTTTTTATAAAAATTAAAGTGAGTTATACTTAAAAAAAGAAAGAAATCTGACAATGAGGTCAGAATAAAATGAATGTGTTTTTCCTTGATTTTTTTGGACCCCACTGGCAGATATTTTGAAGTATGAAATCAATTTTTATATACTTTTTCAGAAAACAGCACTTACTACAAAGTCATTTTACATCTCAAGCAAACATATCTTGTTTTAAGAATGTTTAGATATTTGCACTGGAAAACACAAAAATACAAAGCAAGAACATCATTTTTGCAATGTGTGCTCCACCTCTAACATCAATATGACATAAAGAGGCCATACACCTCCTCAGAAACATGTTTTTTATCACTGCCTCCACATTCGCACATCCACACCCACGTCCACATCCACTCACACGCTCACCTGTCAGCCTCTGGTCTCGTGTGTTTCTGTTAAACAGATCCAGAGCC
Source organism: Garra rufa (assembly GCF_049309525.1). Lineage (NCBI taxonomy): Eukaryota > Metazoa > Chordata > Actinopteri > Cypriniformes > Cyprinidae > Garra > Garra rufa. The sequence goes on along the minus strand of NC_133366.1, from coordinate 41,690,572 downwards.
CTGCAGGTGGAGTATCTGATGTGTTCACTCAAAGATCTCCTCTGCAGAAGCAGCAGACGCATGGACCTCGACATCTTGCCCTGTCCTTGTTCGGTTCTAGATTCCCGTCCTCCTTCAGCCCTCTCCCGGGTCTGTTGTTCTCTACTCAGTCCATTTTCCATGTCCGGTTCTGCGTGCAGTGCTGCAGTGTGCATTAGGGAGTTCCCACTGCAATGCTCTCACATTCAGTCCTGCGCTACTCGGTGCGTGTGTGTTTGTGTGTGTGTGTGTGTGTGTGTGTAGGACAGAGTGCTTTCCGACTCAGGCCTCAGCGCCTCCGCAATGTGAATATTTCAAAAAGCCACATTTGTGTAATTTAAGTGCACTCGCTCACTCTCTTTGTGTGTCCTTCAAGCTGCTACTTGTCTTCATGTTGTCAGTTTGCATTGGGTACATCTAAGTGGCTGTACTGATGGAGGCAAAACGTACGTCATCCGAATTCATCTTAGTGCATTCATTCATTCTGCTTGAGCGAGCATGTACTCTTACACGAGAGGAAGTCACAAACAATCGCCCTACGCTAAGATTACACTCACAACCAAAAGAAGCAGGTGTAACACAACAACAAGGACTAACCCACATTTATATTAGTTTCCTAGCTTTGAAGTATTTGCTTTGAAAACTAGGAACAATTTCCTGGATTAAAACACAATGTATTCATATTCTATGCATCAGATTTCTTAAATTCATTCCACAGACCACACACCCACACGCATGTTTTCCTAAGTATCTAAATGGGGACATTTTTTTCATACTGTAATTACACAATAATTACAGAAAAATGTAAGAGTGTTGAAATATAATTGCATTTTAAGAAGGTGAAAAAACATTATGGAAAAAAAATTTTCTTTTGTCTGGTTTAGCTAACTTCTGGGTACAATTTTTCTAATTTTAGCTAATCCACATACTTCTGTAAGCTTTAGTTCACTACCAGACTTCAAACTGAAGTTCGTAGTTATGTAACAAATAATGCGTAAACGAACTGGATTAGGCCTGTCAAACAATAGATGTTGTTTTCCACAGCTGAACTGTTACACACATGACCTTTGGACAGAGAAATAACTTATGCTGTTTTAACTGTAGTTAAAGGCAAAAGTTTACACATACCTTGCAGAATCTGCAAAATGTTCATTATTTATGAGGGATCATACAAAATGCATGTTATTTTTTATTTAGTACTGACCTGAATGAGCTATTTCAGATAAAAGATGTTTAGAGATAATAATAGATATAATAGTTGAATTTATAAAAATGACCCAGTTTAAGAGTTTACATACACCTGATTCTTAATGCTGTGTTGTTACTTGAATGATCCACAGCTTTTAGGTGTTCATGAGTTCCTTGTTTGTCCTGAACAGTTAAACTGCCTGCTTTTCCTCAGAAAAAAAAAAAATCCAGGTTCCACAAATTCTTTGGTTTTTCAGCATTTTTGTCAATGACTGTATGATTTTGAGATCCATCTTTTCACACTGAGGACAACTGAGGGACTCATATACAACTATTACAGAAGGTTAAATACTCACTGATGCTCCAGAAGGAAACAATGCATTAAAAGATGCATTAAGGGGTGAAAACATTTGAACCTGAAGATCAGGTTAAATGTAACTTATTTTGTCTTCTGGGAAAGAAGTAAGTATATTTTGTAGCTTCTGAAGGGCAGTACTAAATAATAATAATAAAAAAAGATAATTAGGCAAAATAAGAATAATGTAGTTCAAAAAAGAATTCTGTTCAAAAGTTTACACCCCTGGCTCGTGTTTCCTTCTGAAGCATCAGCGAGCAATTGAACCTTTTGTTATAGTTGCGTATGAGTTGTCCCTCAGTTGTCCTCAGTATGAAAAGATGGATCTCAAAATCATACAGTCATTATTGGAAAGTGTTTAAAGACATAGAAATGCTGAAAAACCAAATAATTTGTAGAACCTGAAGGATTTAACAAGGGCAGTTTAACTGTTCACTAAACTAAACTAAACTAAACAAACAAAAAAAAAAAAACAGCTGTGGATCATCATCCAGGTAACACAGTATTAAAGGGATAGTTCACTCAAAAATGAAAATTTGATGTTTATCTGCTTACACCTAAATTCAACTATAATTTTCTCTTGTGGACTATATGTAAACATCTTTTATTTGAAATCTCTTATTCAGGTCGGTACTAAAAAACTAACATGCATTTTGTATGATCCCTCTTATTTTGATAAAATAATTAACATTTTCCAGATTCTGCAAGGTGAATGTAAACCTTTGACCTCAACAGTAAGGTCATGTGTGACATAGATGACCCAGTGTGAACAGCAAAGAAAGTCAAACAACATGAAGACTATCAGCAAAGTACACACATGAAGAACTAACAACACATGACCTTTCCAACGTGAGTCATAGACGCGTATCATAGAGCTAGTGCAAGAGGATAATTTGTGGTTAACAAGTATATAAATGTTTATTTTTTTATAATATGACAGATCGTTTCGCTAGATAAGACCCTTATTCCTCCGCTGGGATCATGTGGGGTCCTTTAAAGCTACTGCAAACTGCAATTTGGACCTTCAACCCACTGATCCCCATTGAAGTCCACTATATGGAGAAAAATTCCTGGAATGGTTTCCTAAAAAAAACTTCCTTTTTGCCTGAAGAAAGAAAGACATAAACATCTTGGATGACATGGGGTAAGTCAATTATCAGGAAGCTTTATTCTACAAGTGAACTAAGCCTTTATTTTTTTTTCTAAACATATTTGATATATAGCTGTAATATACATCAAAACAACTGATTTTGCACATTTTCTAAAAAGGGAGGTGGGAATATGCTCTCTCTGTGTGTGTGTGTTGGGGTGTGAAATGACTGGGTCTTTGAGCATTCAAAGAGAGTTGATAATTGAACATAATAGTAACAACTGTGTGTTTAGAATACTTTGCCAAGAGGATGTAAATTTGGGATTAGTGCTTTTGCATTCCCAGCAATGCACCACTGAAGCGAGCAATGAGGGCTAATTGGCCAGCTTAGAGATGCACTACAATGGACGCTTTAAGAATAGCACAGAAAACACACTCACTCACTCACACACAAACACAGCTGCCAATTTACTTTATGACCTCCGAGGTAAAGCTAGAGGAGATAAGCTTCATTTCTTCCTCTCTTTTCCGCTCAAAGATCCAGACCAAGATTCAATCACTAAAGCCTGCACATATCACCATGGTGTAAAACAAATAAAAACACTTCTAAAAGGAGTTGAATTGCTGAAATTGGAGTTTAAATGACCAGTAAATTTAATAAAACAAAAGTACAATGAAATCAAACACGTTTCATAAAGTTTGCCGCAAATATCAAAGTGAGAAAAACAACTTATGTCTGTAGGTACAAAATACAAGTTACAAAATTACAAAAATACTTCACTTAAAAATGAAAGTTTGCTGACTTTCAGAACATCCTAGATGTAGATTAATTTTTTTTACTTCATCAGAAGAGATTTGAAGAAACTTCAGTCCATCAATTAAAATCTTGAAAGCAATATTATGTATAAAGGACTGGTGTTTAATCTAGGAGCAACAGTTTCTTACAAACACACCACTTTTGGCTTCACAAGACATTGATGGACTGGAGTCATATGTATTACTTATGTACATGTAGATTATTGATTATTGTTTGAACTCTCATTTTGACGGCACCCATTCACTGCAGAGGATTTATCGGTGTGCAAGTGATATAATGCAAAATTTCTTCAGATCTGTTCCTGATGAAGAAATAAACTCATCTACATCTTCAGTGGCCTGAGGGTTAGTAAATTGTTCAACACAATTTCATTTTTGGGTTCTATTCAATTATTCTTTTAATTTACTTACCATTAACAGGCATTTTAAAGCTTCATTTGGAACCCAACCGTAAAATCTTAGAAGTATTAAAGTAATTTGTTTGCTTTGTTTTGGTGATCAGCATAAGTCATGTAGGGAATTATCTGAATTTGTTCCATTTTTCAAACATGCACGAATCTCACCCTCCTCATATATAATTTACAATATAAAAACATAATCTTCTTGGAAATACCAAGATGTCTCCCCATGTGTAATGTTAGAAGTCTGGAAACACTTCGCCCTACTTTGAGTTTTGTACTCGATCACTTACACAAATAAGCACGCACACGTTTTTGGAACACATCCAGACTCTTTTATTCATCTCTCCTGAACATTCCATTCCTGGAGTGATTGTATCAATAACATGAAAAGTTCATCGCGCCATTAGTGAATGAGGAGCCTTTGTTGTGGTCTGAGAAGAACAAATGTCTCGCTCCGGTTAGGATAATCAATGTCTCTCTTTCTTTCACTCTCTGTCTCACCTAAGACTCTATTACAACAAAAAGATATTAGGGAGATGCTATTAAGATGGAGAGGGAGACAGATACATAATAAGCGAAAGAAAGCTGGTGGATCATCATGATATTGTGTAGCAGCCAAAATACTAAGACTGATCCTGATACTTTCAACAGAGGGATTAGCAGGGTTTACACAGTGACCTACAAACACGAAACAATGGGGAATGAGTTTAAAAGGTAACATCTACGGAATCAAAAGAATATTAAAATCCCCACAGACAAGCAAACAAGCTGACGCAACCGTGAAAAACTGTGGTCACATCATAAGACCCTTGTTGGGTCTTGTGCTGTTGAATCATGGGACGGATCACAGATTGCTCAAGGGCCCACATGGGACTAAAAGTGCTCTTTACAGAAATCTGAAAAGATGAGTTCCTGTTTTACTGCTCATGTTATGAACTCACAATGCACAGCTGACAGTTTCCTGTCCAGCAGGCCTATATCTTACCACAGTCTGGGAACGACCCTGGACATCTGCAATGGAACATGGGAATTAGCAGTGACATCATCTTAAAAAAAACCTAAAAGGCATCAGATCATTCTCAGTTAGCAACTCTTACAAAAAGTATAACTATAGGAAACATCTACAGTTGATGTCAAAAGTTTACATACACCTTGCAAAATCTGCAAAATGTTAATTTTTTTACTAAAATAAGAGTATTTTATTTAGTACTGACCTGAATAAGATATTTCACATAAAAGATGTTTACATATTGAGTTTATAAAAATGACCCCGTTCAAAAGTTTACATCCCCTTGATTCTTAATACTGTGTTCTTACCTGAATGATCCACAGCTGTGTTTTTGTGTTTAGTGATAGTTGTCCATAAGTCCCTTGTTTGTCCTGAACAGTTAAACTGCCCTCTGTTCTTCAGAAAAAGCCTTCAGGTGCCACACATTCTTTGGTTTTTCAGCATTTTTATGTATTTGAACCCTTTCCAGCAATGACTATATGATTTTGAGATCCATCTTTTCACACCGAGGACAGCTAAGGGACTCATATGCAACTATTACAGAAGGTTCAAATGCTCAGTGATGCTCCAGAAGGAAAAATCAATGCATTAAGAGCCAAAAGGGATTATTATTGAATTTGAATATCAGGGTAAATTTAACTTATTTTATCTTCTGGGAAACATGTATCTTTTGTAGTTTCTGAAGGGCAGTACTAAATGAAAATAATGAAATCTTGAAATCTTAATTCTGTTCAAAAGTTTACACCCCTGGCTCTTACTGCATTGTTTTTTTTTCTTCTGGAGCATCAGTGAGCGTTTGAACCTTCTGTAATAGATGCATTTGAGTCTCTCATTTGTCCTCAGTGTGAAAAGATGGATCTCAAAATCATACAGTAATTTTGGAAAGGGTTCAGATACACAAAAATGCTGAAAAACCAAAAGAATTTGTGGAACCTGAAGGATTTTTCTAAAGAACAGCGGCATTTTAACTATTCAGGACAAACAATGGACTCATGAACAACTATCACAAAAAAAAAAAAACAACAACAACAACAAAAAAACAACAACAGCTGTGGATCATTCAGGTAACAACACAGTAATAAGAATCAAGCCTATGTAAACTTTTGAACAGGGTCATTTTTAGAAATTCAACTATTATTTTCTCTTGTGGACTATATGTACACGTCTTTTATGTGAAATATCTTATTCAGGTCAGTACTAAATAAAAAATAACATGCATTTTGCATGATCCCTCTTATTTTGGTAAAATAATTAACATTTTGTAGTTTCTGCAAGGTGTATGTAAACTTTTGACCTCAACTGTAACTATTTTTTTATTTGAATTTTTCAGATGTTCAGTCATCAAAGTTCTGTAAATATTGGTCACAGACACAGAGATTTATTTTAAAGCTGAATAATCACTAAAACCTCTCAAACATCATGCTTTTAGGCCATTCCTAGTCTCGCGTAGCCAGACCTTCAGACTGACGGCTGAAGGTCTGGAATTCATGGCAGCTTTAATTGGCAAAGGCCCGCCCATAAGGCCATTTGACCGACATGTCAAACAACCAATCACAGTTCGTTTCGTTCAGCGTCACGTTTCGGGGCATAGAAATGTCCCCACAACAACAGACTGGCATGCAACAAGTCAGTCATTGAAATAACCAGCATTGAAAGTTAACGAAGAAGGGGGAGAACAAGCAGTAAGTCAGTAATTTGTTCGCGAACGTCGCAAATGTGTTTAACAACAACGGCGTCTGCATAAGCACCTTTTAGCAAAACGCAGAGTAAACCAGTCTACGCTTTGTTTCCCGGCGGACCGAAAATAAACGCGACACTCGCGTGTTCCGGAAATCCGGTCAAATTCAACTAATCAGAGGACGACTTCGACATTCCTGAAGTGTTTCCAGTTAAGTGTACCATCTGCATCAGACGTTTAGCCAACGTTCCGTGGACGTGACGTCTGAGGCTGAGACTAGGCCATTCCAAGTCTTCTTTTGATGTAACAAAATGGCTATATCTAAGTGTGTAAGTTGTTTACTTACTTTTTAAAATTAGCCTTCTCATTAACTCCATTATATTGTTCATTCAGACTGATTTCCCTGGTGAAAAAACCAGCTAAAACCAGCCTAGGCTGGTTGGCTGGTTTTAGCTGGTCAACCAGCCTGGTTTTAGCTGGTCATAGCTGGAAGGCAGGCTGGTTTTAGAGGGGTTTTGGCCACTTTTCCAGCCTGGCCAGGCTGGGAGACCAGCTAAAACCAGCTACTTCCAGCTTAAACCAGCTAAGACCAGCCAACCAGCCTAGGCTGGTATTAGCTGTTTTTTTCAGCAGGGTTGGGAAAGTGGAGCACAAACACAAGAGGCAGGATTTATTACATAAACCTATCACAGCCGGACCAGTCATATTCAGTTATATCGAGTGGCTTTCCCCCATTCATTCTCAATTACCCCCTACCAAACCCACTGCACACTTTAGGAGGTCTGTTAAAACTCAACGGGCTCAGGGGAGGCGAGAGAGATGAGGACTCCCACTGTAAATTTACCTGCTGGTGTCACTGTTAGACAATATTTCTTTAGTAAAACAAGTTGTTAAGTTTATATTTTGTAATATTAGCATTTTTAAATTTTTGTACCACAATTTTTTTTGTAGGCACTGCCTAAATAAACTAGTGTGAGTGAAAAATGTGTTTCTTTTCTGAAAGGCCAAGAAGACTAACCTATACAGAACAACAGTCTTCAAACAGATGCCTTCCAAATAGAAAACAGCTAAGGAATTGTAAGTGCCTATTCTCCAAATATGAACAGCTCAGTCTACTGGTTCTCCGAGAATAGAACAAAGCAGTAAAACAAAAAAAAGTCTGGCAGTTATAGGACGCAACAGGAAGTGCAGAAGTAGAATAAAAGCAGCCCATGTTCACAGTGGAAACAGATTTGGGACAGACTTAAAGTGATGAAGTGGCCAAGAATGTACCCTTGTTTAAACCCTAAGTCTCCTTACCAATAGGTCAGAGCCAATAAAACTGTGTGGGAAATAAAAGGCTGGGGCTGAAGAGGGCATTAAGTTCTTTAAATCAAATAAGCATGACAGACAAGGCTCAGAACACATTAGCTCTGAAATACAGACTCACATTAATGGCACGATACCATTGCCTCTGGACATGAAGGAGACAAACACGAGATCAAGGCAGGATATGTGGAGAGAAGAAGGTTGATTTGTGTCAGCTGGGTCATTTCATGTGAAACTTAACCCATTTGGGTATGACCGTCTCAGAAAATTGGCATGGAAATGTAATCTGTGTGGACCGCTGGCTAGATAAGGACACACTATAGGGTTTTCTGAGGTGATTCAGTAAATCACAGGTTAAACTATAAAAAAAGACACTTTTATGTTTACATTTATGAAGTTGTTTACTGCTAAGTGCACGTTTCTGCAAACATTACAAAGCATCACAGCATCACAGCAACATTACAGCATCAGACAACAATATGCAAATAAGTGTTATTTCAGTATTATTTATTTATTAATTTATAGTTTTAATTTTAATTTTAGTTTAGGTTTCAGTAATTTTATGTTTAGCGTTAATTTCATTTAGTTTTAGTATTATTTCAATTTACCTTTTTAAGTTAAAAATTTATATTCAATTTTTTATATTTTATTTAAAAATAAAATGTAAAAATAAAATAAAATAAAATAAATAAAACAATTATTTACATACTTTAATTTAATGGAAAACAACAACCAGGACAGTCTTCAAAGTCTGCTCTATATGAAAAAAAATAAATAAATAAAATAACATTAAAAAAATCAAATGCAATTAATAACAGTTTATTAGATTAATAATATGCTTCTGATGAAAACCTACACATGATCTTAGACAAATAATAAGCTTGATTTATTAATAGAGTAGTTCATTCAAAATAATAATAATAATAATAAAAAAATAAAATAAAATAGCCATTATTTACATACTGTAATTTCATGGAAAACAACAACCAGTACAGTCTTCAAAGTTTCTCCTTTTGTTTTCCACAGACATATTGGTTTCAAAATTACTTTTCTCAGTTGTCTCTATATGAAAAAATATGAAATTATTTAAATGCAGTTAATTAATACAGTTTATTAGATCAGCAATATGCTTCTGCACATGACCTCGAACAAATAATAAGCTTGATTTATTAATGGAGTAGTTAATAAAATAAAATAAAATAAAATAATCTGCCATTATTTCCATACTGTAAATTCACAATTTAACACATGACCTCAGACAAATAATAAGCTTGATTTATTTATGGAGTAGTTAAATAAAATAAAATAAAATAAAATAATAAATAATCTGCCATTATTTTCATACTGTAAATTCACAATTTAACACATGTCCTCAGAAAAATAATCAGCTTGGTTTATTAATGGAGTAGTTCAATAAAGTAAAATAAAATAATCTGCCATTATTTACATACTGTATTTTAATGGAAAACAACAACCAGGGCAGTCTCCAAAGTTTGTCTTTATGTTTTCTACAGAAATATTGGTTTTTAACTTACTTTTCTCAATCTTCTCAAGGCAATTACTTATCTCAGTGACTCAACGACTTCCTCTTTCCAAGCATACTTACAGCCTCTTGAAATGATGCCACAATAACAATAAATCTTATTCACCCAGACTGATAGGAAAACAGGTACTGAATCTATGGTGAGCACTTGATGACTAAAGTGGAATTTCCCAGGGTCCCATCAGGCAATGAAAAAGTCCCAAGATCATAGATCCAGTAAGTGAGCTATTGATTAAACACAAACGCTTACGGAACATGACGTTTACAGAAACTCTGAAGAAAGTTGCCATGAAAGCTTCCTTCATGGACACTTGTGCTGTATTCTATGTCCTTCCGTCAACAGAGCAGTTCAAATAAAAGGTCAGGCGCTACTATTCCAACTGCATGAATGCCGGGAATTAACTGCTGTTGATGTTTTCCCCTTTCAATATTAATAGACAAAGCACAAATTTTGCTTTGATGACTCACCACACCAAAAGCAATGAATGAGAATGACATTCCTTCTTCCTGAACGCCTAGACATGAAATTAAAGGTTGTAAGGTTACTGTAGGAATGCTCCACCAAGATTATATAACCAGCCATTGTGTAAAGATATTAATAAATAACAAATTTAAAGATGACACATTTGCAATAGGCATTATTATATGATAGCTTAAGACAGAACACAAATTGGAGGAGTATTGCAGTTTACAAATCAAAAATATTGACTGACAACAGAGGAAGCTTGAAGGAAGTAGCAGGCATGTGTGGCCAATCCCAGCACTGACAGTTCCTCAAACACTCCATTAAAACTTCACCTCTTTCCTTTCCTCCTCTTTCTTCCCAGAGCATTTCTTACAAGACTGTACCTGGACTGACCTGGCTCTACCCAGCTGGGGCTCGACCCCAGATGCAGGTGAGGGAGAGAGATCAGAATTGAGCAATAGACTCATTGTTCTGCACCCAGAGCCTGAGCCGTGACAGGGGGAATGGGTGCGATAGGGGCAGGAATGCTCTGGGATGAACGCACATCAAAGAACTACAGGCAAAAGGCCGAGAGGGAGGCGTTCTGCGGACATGATTATAGGTACCGCACTCACTGGAGATAAGAAAGAATGAGAGGTTACTGTTGCGCTTGATAGGCACAGGCCTGAGATCAGTTTTGAAGTTTCACTTCATAATGGAAGATGTTACTGAGTATGCAGAGGCCTGGTCCCAGATCCGCAGGAAGGGATTTCAATCAAGATAATGTGAGGGAGAGAAGGCTTTGAAAACCGCCTACTGTGTCTTTCATTTCCTCCACTGCCCTACTATGAAAAACTGTAATGTTTTAGGTTTTCCCTCACAGGCTACCTTGCATATTTTGGTATAAGAAATACGTATGTGTGCCACCGTAGTGGTACTAGTAAGATGCAAAGAACACAAAAATAATGAGTTTGTGTTGAGGTACTCTCGTGAATGCGTGTTGACTGACATGGAAGAGAAGAAATTGTTGAATAAAGTTGTTATTTTTGTTTTCTTTGTGCACAAAAAAATATTCTCATAGCTTTACAAAATTAGGTTGAACCACTAATGTCACATGAACTATTTTAACAACGTCCTTACTAACTTTCTGGGCTGTTGCTGTCTATGGAGGATCAGAAAACTCTCGGATTTCATCAAAAAATATCTTAAATTTGTGTTCTGAAGAAAAATGAAGGTCTTACGAATTTCGAGCGACATGAGTCATGATTTGTATCCAAGGATTTCACATGCTAAGTCCAATTTCGTATACCGGCTGAGCTACCGAGCAAGCTTGTTGCATCTGGAAAGTTAAAGAAGTTAGAAATTATGTTTTTTGAGGAAAACATTTTAGGGTTTCTGTCCATATAGTGGACTTGTATGGTGCCTGCGAGTTTGAACTTCCAAAATGCAGTTTAAATGCAGTTTCAAAGGGCTCTAAATGATCCCAGCCAAGGCAGAAGAGTCTTATCTAGCGAAATGATTATTTTCTAAAAAAAATTACAATTTCTATACTTTTTAAATGCTCGTCTTGTCTAGCTCTGTGTGTATTCTGTGTATTCCAGTTCAAGACAGTTAGGGTATGTCGAAAAACTCCCATCTCATTTTCTTCTCAAACTTCAAAATCGCCCTACATCGCTGTTTTATCTTTTTTTGTAAAGTTTGATGCACGTTCACTTTGTTAACACTGGGTCGGTTATTCTGCAGCGATGTAGTACGATTTTGAAGCTGGAGGGAAAAAATTAGATGGGAGTTTTTCAACCTACCCTAACTCTCTTAAACTGGAATACATAGAGTGCATGCAGAGTTAAATATTTTTATATACTTAAAAAGTATATAAATTATTTGTTTTTTAGAAAATAACCGATCGTTCAGCTAGATAAAACACTTTTTCATTGGCTGGGATCATTTTAAACCCTTTGAAGTTGATGCATTTAAACTGCATTTTGGAAGTTCAAACTCGGGGCACCATTGAAGTCCACTATATGGAGAGAATTCCTGAAATGCTTTCCTCAAACATAATTTCTTTATGACTGAAGAAAGAAAGACCTGAACATCTTGGATGACAAAGGGGTGAGTAAATTTTCATTCTGGAAGTGAACTTCTTTAAACATATGAAGCTGTAATTATAACTGTGTACGAAAACGATTACAAGTGTTCACTATTTTATCACCTTAAGTGTTTATTTCTGTTGTAAACTGCAGTGATATGTACTTGTTGGTATGTATTTCGCGTCTTGTGAAAAAGTTCCCACAGGTATGTTTTTGTCATGAGATCAGGTAAGAAAAAATACCCTTTATAAGGGTTCGACATGGCTACATCTTCATGTGAACAAATGTGAGGGATAGATAGTCTTCTGAAGATAAGATGCCATTACAAGGTTAAAAAGCTAAATCCTCCTTCCACATCCATTTGTGTACACTAAAGTTAAGACCTCAGCAAGAAACTTGAGCACTTAATGCAGCCAAATGCTCCATTCTGGTGTCCCATACCCCTTAAAATGACCCTGAATGCAAACTAACAATGTCAGGCTTTCATGGCCATGGAGCTAGTGTTAGATAACAGAAACTCCCTCTCTCATACACACACAAACATATGCAAACACATTCAAAATCACTTTGGCCCTCTTTGCTCCTGCCAAAACCCTGCTGTGTTTTAGCCTACTCTGGAAAGTGATAGTACAGTAAGGAATGACGCCTAGATGGGCATCACTTTCCTTGCAATACATAAATACTGTTTGCTCTCTGGTGTTGTGACCCAAAAGTCCATTGTCATAACAACACAGAAATTAACCATGAATGCTCTGCATCTTGGGGCAAGGTTTGCGTGATGTAACCAGGCTGTGAACCCCACATTCCTGGCCTGATACAGAGAGGCTTTGATGTGCTTTGAAACAGGGGACCATTGTGCTGAAATCAGGCCTGCGTTTTATCATCCATCACACACCAGAATACCAAGGCGCAGAGCCGCAGGGGGTCATTACATAACGCAGTAGCCTCCACATAAATCCTGAGCATCTCCAAATTCTGAGGTTGCGACTGATATCATTCAGATCAACATACCCGAAAAATAACTGACAAAGAAAGCCTTGGAAAATGCATGATTCAACGTCTTGTCTTTTCTTTGTCTCCATTGCATACACACCAAGACTTGGCAAGTACGAAGATGATGGAGGCAGACGCACATGCTGAGTCTACTAGCTCCTGTTGCTTTCTGGTGTGGATTCCAGGGAGACACAGAGGTCAAATCAGAATGATCTCCTATGGTTCATCTGGTGTCTGCTCAACTTGAATGCAAAACGGATGTGACCAGACATTTTCCAGAGAAAACATCTTATCATGACATTTAATAATTTGGTGCCCGGAATATAATATAAAACTCCCACACAATCCGAAAAGTAATTTTGACCAAAGTGCCATTTGGACTACATCTCAGTTATTTATTGTGTTTAATAACATTCTATGCTGAAAATTATTCAGCTCTTTTGTCCCACAGTATTTTTGTATATTTGAACCCTTTCCAATATTGACTGTATGATTTCAGATCCATCTTTTCACACTGAGGACAATTGAGGGACTCATACACAACTATTACAGAAAGTTCAAATGCACACTTGATGTTTGAGAAGGAAAAACGATGCATTAGAGCCAGGGGTGAAAACTTTTTAAATTTGAAGATCAGGGTAAATTTAACTTATTTTGTCTTCTGGGAAACATGTGAGTACCTTTTATAGCTTCTGAAGGGCAGTACTAAATGAAAAATATGATATTTAGGCAAAATAAGAAAAACGTACACATATTAATTCTGTTCAAAAGTTTACACCCCTGGCTCCTACTGTATAATGCATTGTTTTTCCTTCTGAAGCATCAGTTAGCGTTTGAACCTTCTGTAATAGTTGCATATGAGTCCCTCAGTTTTCCTCAGTGTGAAAAGATGGATCTCAAATTCATAGTCATTGTTTAAAAGGGTTCAAATACACAAAAATGCTGAAAAACCGAAGAATATGTGGGACCTGAAGGATTTTCTCAGCAGCAATTTCTCCAGTCTTCAGCATCACATGATCATTCAGAAATCATTATAATATGCTGATTTGCTGCTCAAGAACCATTTCTTATCATTATCAATGTTGAAAACAGTGCTGATTTACATTTTACCTGACAATCAAAAGTTTTAACATGACTATGGCATGTTGGGTGAAGAGTGTAGCAGCTTTGACTTTCAGTTAACATAAATTAAACAACAACAACTGACAAAAAAAGCCAACAGCACAAGACAGTTGATATATAGAAGTCAGCATACATCGAACGACCACATGAGCAGCAGCCAATGGCTAACAGCTATTTGTCCATAGCTTGCATGCAACGTTTGTCTTTAGCCTGAGGGTGAGACCGACATCAGGGTAAATGCTTTGCTGTGGCCCAACAAAGCATCTCTTTCAGCCAGCAAATGGCCATGGATTCATAAGGGAATGAAGAAGTTTGTTCTAGATATATATCACTCTAGTAATAATCTTCAATTTCCAGCCATATCTCTCTTACAACTCTCTGTTCTGATATCAGGCAGCTCATCGTCTGACTGAATAACATCTGCTAGTGTTTAAGACGGATCCAGTTCCACCAGTTGACATACATAGGCAGGAAAATAAGGTTGTATGTAACTTGACTAGTTTTACAAACATTTTATTTTTTATTTTTTATTCACCTTATGATATCCTAATGTGTAAACAGCCATATATAAAATTACTTATTATTTTCTCTTATTTTTCCATCACTTTTCCATTGCTTATACCGCTTAATGTATGTTATAATTTAAAAAAAAAAACAACAACATGAGGTCATCTGAACTTACCTGCTCTGTCTTTCTCAGAAAGTACAGCAGAGGTCTGAAAGAAAGAAAGAGAGAAACATCAATATCTCAAAAATGATAAGGAAATACAATAAGATTTCTAAAGAAAACACGTAAAATCCCTAAAATACATTTTATCACGTCTGAAGGTCAGCTTGTATTTGAAATTCCTGAAATGGAATTTCGAGAACACTTTATGAGTGCATATTTTACTTTCTATCAGGATCCAGTAGGACCAATAAAATAGTTCAGTTACACAATGTAACTCCATAAACATAGTTTACATTTCAAACCAAGCCAGTATAAACTAGCCTACCACCTGTCCCTGTGAGTAAAACACTGTGTGTGTTTGTGTATGTGTGTTCATGCCCAGCAAGTGCAGCTGGCCAAGAAATAAGGCCATTTGTGTAGCCTCTGCAACCTTGAAAACACCCTCCTTCTTACGAACAAGATACCCCACACCACACACACACACACACACACACACACACACACACTGGTTTACATGTTTTATGGGGACATTCCATAGGCGTAATGGTTTTTATACTGTACAAACCGTATTTTCTATCGCCCTAACCCTACCCTACACCTAAACCTAGCCCTCACAGGAGATTGTGCGAACTTTTACTTCCTCAAAAAAACTCATTGTGCATGATTTATAAGCCTGTTTCCTCATGGGGACCTGAGAAATGTCCCCACAAGGTCAAAATTTACTGGTATTCCTAACGTGATGAATACCAGGTACACACACACACACACACACACACACACACACACACACACACACACACAAAGACATGCATACATGCTTACGTATCTTCTAAAACTTCGTCATCTGACTAAATGCGATTATCCATAATTTGTTAGATCATGTGTGTATTTACTGATAATGCTGCTAAAAGTTTGTTTTTAAACAAGGAGGAGGGTATGAGACAAAAATAACCCCGCCACATATTTTTACCATGTCGACACGTCTCAGTGGAAAACACACAAATTAAAAACACCAAAAAAAAAAAAAAAAACGTGTGTGTAAGTGATTATTTTAGCCACAGCGTTGTGACTGGAAAAATGATTAAATCTTTTGCTTGGCAAAGGGGTTAATATGGTTTCCAAATTTAGCACAATCGTGGAATTGGTTAAAACCTTTGTAGGACTTCCTGTGTTGAAACAGGAAGTTTTGGCGGGATATAATGAAGGGCTTTTCCGAAAAGGTTTAGTTATGTCACAACAATGAACCACGATTTGCTTCATGCTAGCCAGTTGCAGGCAATATATGGGGTGGGACATTATCATTGTTAAGAGCATTTGATAAACACTTTTAATGTGTGTTCCTGTAAAAAAGAGACTGTAAATGTGTAGCCAATATATGGTAAAAATGCTAATTTTTACAGTGTTGCTGAAATTAAATATAACTGCTGGCGCTATGACAACAACTGAATATTGGCATGTAGATGTCTTCAGACCAGGACTTTTATTAAACATGAAGTTTGATGCCGATTGTGAAGATGTGAGATAGTGTAAAGCATGTTTGATGTGAGATAGTGTAAAGCATGACATTTCCTGTTGCCAACAGGTGGCGCTATGAATATATCTGAATACTGGCCTTTAGATGTCTTCAGTCCTGGACTCGTATAAAACAGTAAAGTAAGGGTAGATTAGACATTGCATGCTTTATTTATTGTAAAAAAGCCAAAAGGTTTCCTGTTGCCAACAGGTGGCGCTGTAAATTATAACTGAATATTGACATGTAGATGCGTTCAGGCCAGGACAAACATGTGAATTTGCTGCACACTGCATGTTTAAGTTAGTATAAAAGTCATTTCCTGTTGTCAGCAGATGACGCTATGAATAAAATGGAATATTGGCCTTTAGATTTGTTCAGAACAAGTGACGTTTGGGGCAGATCGGACATTGTATGTTACAACAACTTCCACTCCCATGGCGAAACATCAAACTTTGTCAGGCCACCACGGACACACCCTTCAATGAAAACTCAAGACCTTCATAATTTAATGTCACAAAGACCTTTAGATTACACTGACAAATTATGATGTTGATGTCATTAAATCTCTAGGAGGAGTTTGTTAAAATGTGAAAGATGTGATTTCCTGTTACCAGCAGGTGGAGCTACGATTAAAACTGAATATGGCCATGTAGATCTCTTTAGGTCTGAAGTCTTATTAAACACATAAAGTATGGGGCAGATCGGCCATTGTATGCCTGAATTATAACAACTTCCTGTTTCATGGCGAAACATCAAAGTTTGTCAGGCCGTCACAGACACGCCCTTCAACAAAAACTCAAGATCTTCACAATTTTACGTCACAAAGGGCTTTACATTACAATGACCAAATTTGGTGTTGATCTGTTTAAATCTTTAGGAGAATTTTTTTTTTTTTTACTGTAAACAAGACAAACTTATATCTAAAAGCATAATTATGACAAACGAGCCGTTTTTGAGATTGACCGTGATTTAGTTTTGTGGTCAATGGCCGGTGAATGGGAGTTCTAGGGGCATAACTTTGAGCGCATCAAAATCTATATTTTTACAACACTAAGAAGGCTCGACACACCATGAAACTTTGCTCGAAGTATCGCCTGGGTCTCTACACATGAACTCCAGCATTGAGAACATTGTTTGTGTACACAGAGCTTACTAAAAAGAAAGTTTTTGAACAACTCACTTACACTGTTTGGGTTTCCGCTCGCAGCCGTCTTGCCAGTCAAGAGGTGTCGATCTCAGAATGCGAATGAATGGACTCCATAGGACGAAATATTAGGCTTATATGAGGCTCTTTTTACAACTAGAAGTTTAATATTGTTTTTCACTTGCGACAAAACAATGAATTAGCCGTGCATTTATATGGAAATATGCTTTAGGAGCTATCCATCCTCGCACTCGGAGATCGACACCTCATGACTGGCAAGACGGCCGCGAGCGGAAACTCAAACAGTGTAAGTGAGTTGTTCAAAACCTTTCTTTTTAGTAAACTCTGTGTACACAAACAATGTTCTCAATGCTCGAGTTCATGTGTCGAGACCCAGGCGATACTTCGAGCAAAGTTTCATGGTGTGTCGAGCCTTCTTAGTGTTGTAAAAATATTGATTTTGATGCGCTCAAATGTATGCCCCTACTATTCCCATTCACCGGCCACTGACCACAAAACTAAATCATGGTCAATCTCAAAAATGGCTCGTTTGTCGTAATTATGCTTTTAGATATAAGTTTGTCTCGTTTACAGTAAAAAAAAAAAAAACAGCCCAGTTTGCATTTTGGCAACAGTTATCCTTTAAAATGTTAAAGTCTACCGAATTTCATACATGTATGTGAAACATAGCTTGAGGGGCACAAATTTTATAGGTGGCACTGTCAAGCCATTTTGCCACACCCACTTCTGAAACCCATATCAGATGTAAATTTTTACCACTTTTGGCATTTATGAAACGTTTCGTGAGTTTTTGAGGAAGAAACAGCAATTCCAATAGCGTCCTGGCACCATCGGTGCTCAGGCCCTAAAAAGCACATAACAGAATGATTTAACTTAAAATTACTTACTAAATTACTAAAATTAAAACTAAAACTGAAAATATAAACATAAAAGGTAGTTCAAAGCTAAATACTGTATTAGCATATACTGTAAACAGTATTAAAATAACACTGGAAACTCTCATTTTAATTTAACAGGTCCTCTAAATGACTCTCTTTCCTGAAACAGAGCAATGGCTATTAATATCTGTTCCTTTGTTAGTTATTCATTATTGTTCATTATTCGCGTGTGTTGACTTTTTTTAGTCAGGCCGAACAGGAATTTCTGTGGTTCCGAAGGAATGTCGGGGTCTCCGTCTCAGGGTGACCTTCATCCACAGAACTCCTGCTCTGTCCACTGATCTTTGACCTTGTGTAATCCCAAAGTCCCTGGAACAGATCATACTGACAGAAACACCTCCATCATCTGCCTCGAAAGAGCGATGCATCCTGTTATATGAAGAATGTGGCTTTCTCTTCAAAACATCAGAGCATATTCTACTTCTTTATCTACCTTTATCTTCCACGTTTTTTCAAGTTCTCTCTCCTCAATTCCTTTATTGTCCTCTGTTATCACATTCTCTTATTTTATCTACTCCGTTCTTTGTTTCCACATTCTTCCGCTTTTGTTAACGTACCCTCATCCCCGTGTCCACCCATCCTCCTCACATGAAGCCAGATGCATGCTGGGAATTATCTTCATGTATGTACGGGGTACGAGGGGCTTATCTAAGAAGTGTGCATGTGTGTTTAGCAAGATAACTGCAGGATTGGAATCTTAATGGACACAGCGTACCTCAGGCAACACTTTGTTTTTGTGTTAGAATCGAAAATGTCCCCATTATTCTCATAGAATAGTGTGTGCATCAATGTACAGAGATATGGAAAGATTCTAAAAAAAATTATCCCTGAATGACCAGAAAATGTTCAAAGGTGAAGTGCGTAATTTATGTGCCTCTAGATGGAATTGCGAAAACAGTGAAAATGTCAGCTTAAAGACTTAAAGCCTCCCTTGCGTCCTCAGATGAAATTTCACCTTTAACATCACTAATTTCTGTAATGCTCTGGTTAGACAGAAGACTTTTTCTCTCCTTAAAGGATTTTCTACCCAACAGCACTATTTCTCCATAGCTGAAGACAAATCCACCCATTGCATTCCTCTCCTTGTTGATGGTGCTGCCACTGATGTCTGGATAACGCATTGTCTTGCACCCAATCTGTCTAGGGAACACACACACACTGACACCAATACACACATGGGGTTACTCACACATACCTGAACATGGTTTAGCTGAATCACACACACAGTTAAAGATAAATAGACTACATAATCAGTAAAATAATCTATAAAAACTCCCCAATAACAATGATGGTTCTCAGATTTACAGCTAAATAACGACCTTATCGACGCTAGCTAAAGGCAAGAAAGTCCCACGTTGGCACACTGCAAGCTATCAACAGTAAATCACCCGCAAACTTTCATACATACACATGCATGCCAACACCAACAAGACTGTAAAGTATTGCGTAAAATATACCTCAACATGCATTAAAATGTCCACAACCTGTCGACTCAGGTTTCGCAACCATAATGTGAAATTCGGAGTCTGCAAATGCTATGAAACATGATGCAGTAGAGCGTTAGCCGTATTATCATAGCGTGACTGTGACCACCACAGTAACACATTCTACATTCCGCTATGTGTAGGCCTGTTGTTTTCTCAAATTCACAGAAACAACTCAAGGCCACCGACAGTGAAATACTATTAATACTTCTGGAGAGCTTCTGGCATACTCAGAATAACTATATTTGTGTCAGAGCACTGTTATCACGCGCTATCCCAAACACACCACCCACCACCCTCATACGAGTGGGAAGAGGGTTAAAATGAGCTCGGAACAAAAGAATAAAAGATGGAGAGGAAGCAGGGAATGAGGTGGAAGAAAAATAGGACAATGAGATCAAAATGAATAAATAAAAAATGAAAGCAAAACAGGCAAGTATCACTATTACTATCACCTATGGTGGTCAAAGCCAATTGTGATATATTTGTGTTAATAAATATTAATTTGCATTTGTATAGATTTTAATGATACCTCAATTTATGTGGCCTATTGAGAAGCATACTATCACTTTCCTAAGTGACTGAATAAATGATTTTTGTCTGCAAGCTGAAATTTCCCATACACTGAAGAAGAAACTCAAGCCATTAAAGCAAGCAGCCAGCTAGCAGTAAGCAACCAGTGAACAACCATCTAGCTAGTGTACTATTACTTTCATAACTGAACAAATTAATTTGTCTGCAAGACAAAAATGACCATAGATTTTACTCACCCCCTTGTCATCCAAGATGTTCATGTCTTTCTTTCTTCAGTCGTAAAGAAATGGCTTTTTAAAGGAAAAAAATACGATTTCTCTCCATATAGTGGACTTCTATGGTGCCCCGAGTTTGAACTTCCAAAATGCAGTTTAAATGCAGCTTCAAAGGGCTCTAAATGACCCCAGCTGAGGAAGAAGGGTCTTATCTAGCGAAACGATTGGTTATTTTCTAAAAAAAAAGAGACAATTTATATACTTTTTAACCTCAAATGATCATCTTTTCTAGCTCGTAAATCGTAGAATGATTCTGAAGTTGAAGACGAAAATGAGATAGAAGTTTTTCGACCTACCTTAACTGTCATAAACCAGAATACACGGTTCACGCAGAGCTAGATAAGACGACCATTTGAGATTAAAATGTATATAAATTGTAAATCTTTTTAGAAAATGTAAAACTCGGGGGCACCATAGAAGTCCACTATATGGAGAGAAATCTAGAGCCAGCTAGCAGTAAGCAACCAGCAAACAACCACCTAGCAAATGTATTACTTTAATAGGATTAATCAAATCAATTTGTTTGGAAGACAAAACTTCCCATATATTTACATTAAAAAATTGAGCCAGCTAGCAGTAAGCAACCAGCAAACAACCACCTAGCAAATGTACTAACAAATTATTTCGTCTGCAAGACAAAAATTCCCACAGATTTACACTGCCTAGCAGGTGTATTGTTACTTTGTAAGCAATTAAACATCTTACATTTATTTATTTTTTGTTTTACAATAAAAAATTTTTTCAAGATAAATATTCGCATAGTCTAACAATGAAAAAAAGACTTGAGCAAGCTAGCAGTAAGCAACCTTGAACAACCACTTAGCAAGTGTACTATTACTTTCATAACTAAACAAATTATTTCGTCTGCAAGACAAAAATTCCCATAGATTTACATTGAAAAAACTTGAGCCAGATAGCAGTAATCAACCAGCAAACAACCACATAGCAAGTGTACTATTACTTTCATATGTAATTAAACAAATAATTTTTGTTTGCAAGACAAAAGTACCCATAGATTTACTTTGAAAAAACTTGAGCCATTTCTAAAGAAAACAGACAGCTAGAAGTAAGCAACCAGCAACCAGCTATCTAGCAAGTGTACTATTACTTTCATAAGTAATTAAACAAGTCATTTTCGTTTGCAAGATGAAAATTCCCATAGATTTACATTGAAAAAAACTTGAGACATTTCTAAAGCAGCCAGCAAATAGCCACTTAGCAAGAGTACTATTACTTTTATAAGTAATTAAACAAATAAATTTTATCTGCAAGACAAAAATTCTCATTGATTTACATTAAAGAAGAAACTCAAGCCATTAAAATAAGCAATCAGCTAGCATTAAGCAACCAACGAACAACCACATAGCAAGTGTACTATTACTTTGACAAGTAATTGAACAAATGACTTTCGTCTGCAAGACGAAAATTCCCATATATTTACATTAAAGGAGAAACTCAAGCCATTTTTTAAAGTAAGCAGTCAGATATCAGTAAGCAACCAGTGAACAACCAACAATTGCATAGACATACACAAAAAACAACCATATAGCAACACCACAACACTCTAGCATTACTGAATAAACAAAACTTAAACCAAAGGATAAGATTTCAAGTCTTAAAATTGGGTGTGGAAGAAATTGTTTATAATGTAGCAATTCTACAGGGTCCATCACACTTGTCTGGCAACACTGGACCACCCAAGCACATGTCATATGTTGCATTTCGGTCATGAGAGTGAGAGTTTTTTTTGGTATGTGTGTTAAAGTATGCAATCGTGTGTGCAAGTGTGGGTCCCCAGTCGTTATGGGGCAGGATTGGGTCACATTTTTTGGCCTGTAAGGTCCCTGGGCACAGGTTGTCATGGCATTAGGGATCAGAGGTTGTATCAGGTGTCCAACAGAAAAAACAACAGGGTAGAGCACTCAAGTATTCATTTACTCTGTGTGTGTGTGAGAGAGAGGGAGATGGGATAAACACCAAGCAGTTAAACACATTTAACCAGTTGGCAGGCTAGAATTACATGGATATACACTGAAAGTAAGCATTCACTCCAATACTGGGAACATCTGAAATTAAACATATCATGAATTAAAACTCCAACAGACTATGTTGTACTCACTGAACTGTACAAAACCGAACTGCAGTTCTATCATGACAACTCTCGGGAGATTTTGGCATGGTAATGGATATGACATTATTAATGTGTTTGGTCTTGCTGGAATAGATCTTAATTGCTGCTGCTGTGGGTTATTGCTGTTGTCGATTAGATGATATATTTCAAAGTATGTGTCTGTTTTTTGTCCTTAAAACACTATTTTAATAGGATTAATTTCTTACACAGCTCATCCAACGCCTCCGTTGCTAATTCCAAAATGCCATTTTAGACCTAGTAACGATGCTTAAGCCAATGATAACAGATTTATGCAGTTAATAATGAAGTTTTTAGGTAGACAGACAGGCAGACAGATGGAAAAGGAGAGAGAGAGCTCATGAATTACCTCTTTAAGTTCATTTTCTTCAGGAACAGCGCCATTGTTACCTTGCTTGTGATTAATGTCATGTGTGCAAACTGTCATGTAGTTTTTTAAATGTTGATAATCATCAGAGTAGCGCTAACAACATTAGCGTCTATGTGACCCTGGACCACAAAAGCAGTCTTAAGTCACTGGGGTATATTTGTAGCAATAGCCAAAAATACATTGTATGGGTCAAAATTATTGATTTTTCTTTTATGCCAAAAATCATTAGGAAATTAAGTAAAGATCATGTTCCATGAAGATTCTTTGTAAAATTCCTACTGTAAATATGTCAAATTGTAATTTTTGATTAGTAATATGCATTGTTAAGAACTTAATTTGGACAACTTTAAAGGTGATTTTCTCAGTATTTTGATTTTTTTGCCCCCTCAGATTCCAGATTTTCAAATAGATGTATCTCTGCCAAATATTGTCCTATCCTAACAAACCATATATCAATAGAAAGCTTATTTATTGAGCTTTTATATGATTTATACATCTCAGTTTTGTAAAATTTAACCTTATGACTGGTTTTGTGGTCCAGGGTCACATATGTTAACGTGTGTGCAAACTGTATGTGTGTGAACATGTAAGGGAGAGAGTGGGAGAAATCAAGTATGTGCTTTCCGTACATAATAAAACATAATTTTGTGGCAAAATCATGGAAACAATCTGTTGTTTTTATCTTATCGTTTACTGTATTTATTTGTTTGGCCAGTGTCGTTGTGGGTTGTGTTTATTTTGCTGTCTTAGGCAGTAAGAACCTTTAAAATAACCGAAATCATGTGGTGAACTGATATGGACATGTAATGAGAGCTGCCTGGAACTACGTTCGCCATGCGTTTCCTTGAAAATAATGCACACCTTAAAATGTTCATCAGCCAATCAGATTCAAGCATTCGACAGCCTAAAGTATAATAATCCATAGCAGATCTATACAGGTGGAGCTGGGGAAGGTGTTACTTCAGAGTAACTCTTAAAGCACGCTGTGAAATGCTATAGTGGATGCTAACCAGCAATTTAAATGTAAAGCAGCAAGCTTATAGGCTGCGTATGCAATCAGCCAATCAGCTTGTACCAAGTAGTTTAACGCTGTGAATATCATCAGTTTGCTTTAAAGACCATGTATCATTTTAAAAGTATTGTGTACTTTTTTAAAGCAGCCAAAAATTAAAACAATAATATAAAAAATACTTTAAAATACAACTTTTAATGTTACATGAGTAAATAGCGAACTTTTAAAGGGGTGCTATTATGCTTTTTCACTTTTTGAACTTTAGCCAGTGTGTGGTGTGTATGTTTGGGCATAAAAAAAAAAACATCTACAAAGTTACAAATCTCAAAGTCCACTCCAAAGGGAGATATTTGGTTTTTAAAAAGTCCCTTTTCAAGAACTACAACAAACGGCTCATTTGGACTACAGCGCTTGTTTTCCGCATGCAATGATGTCACAACGCGGTATCCCGCCTACAGAAATTCAATTTGTTAGCGGGTTGGGGATTCGCCTAATTTTAGCACGTATTATGGACAGCCGCTTCTGGGATGCTTCAGCGAGCCGCAAGTCATCTCAGCTTTAACTAAAGTGTCCGCGAACTGCTCCGGTAGCCGTGCTGGAGCGGCGCCACTGATGTGCGGTATAGAGGTTTCAAACACACGCAGATCCGCGGCTGATGTAAACACGAACACTGACTAGTGATCATCCGTGCACGTGCTGAAGCCGCACCGTAGACGTGCAGTGTGTTGTAAGACATTTATTCATCATACAGTGTAGATAGCTTCACTAGCCTTATGGTTTCGGGCATGTAAATAATAAATACATTAGCACAATAATGATAATATCATGTATCGCGATCTCGCAGGCTGACGATAGGACCAACAATACTGTAGTGTTTTATTAACTCACCTTTCATGCATCCTAGGTGTATATGCCTTCCTTCTTTCAGACGAATGCAATCGGAGTTACATTAAAAATAATCCTAGCTCTCTCAAGCTTTAGAACTGAACGAGTATAGACGAGTGTTTCTCTCCATCAGTCCAAAATAAGTCGATCCATAATAAAAAAAGTGCCTCACATGGCTCCGGGGCGGTCGGTAAAAGCCTCCTTTAGCGATCCGATGTGTTTTTGTAAGAAAAATATCCATATTTAAAACGTAAGAATCACTTTAATCAGATTAAAAATTATGCGTTTTTCGAACCACCAAGCATGACAGCATGTTCAAGTACACAAAATAAAGACTTTGTAAAAGAGCATAATAGGACCCCTTTAAAACAGCATTTTTAAGAATGAAATTATTAAACAGTGATAAAATGCTCTCAAACTGCTGTTTTGACTGGGGTGTATGTGGTAAATTCTGGTCAAGAAATTTACTGTTGTTTTGTTGTTTTTTTGAATTGTAATTTGTGGAATTTGTTACGACTTTACTCATTCTTGGGGTTAGGATTTTTTAAAATCCCATGACCCTAAGTTTTAAACTTTGGCGAGCAAGTCACCACACACTGGTTACACTACAAACATTGTGTGGCTTTTAGAGAAGTGAGCTATTGTTTTTTTTTTAGGCAATCAGACTGCAATTGTCAGCAATGCAAATTAAAAGGAATATCACAGCTTCACACTTGGGTTTTTTGACTTTTGACACCGCAGCAATGCTCTAGTACCACCCGCAACAGCCTAGAAAGCACATAGCAACATGCTAAATAACACATTATGACTTACAAACACTTTAGAAAATTAATGTAGCTTCTAATATGCTAAAAACCACTCCTTACACTCCAAACAGCCACCCACGATAACCAAATATCACATCAGTGAGAAAATGTACACACATAATTCTACATCATTAGACGATTCTTCCTATAAAATGATTGAAGTTTTAAAAATAAAGTTAATAAGATGTTGTGTGTGTGTGTAAGTTGAGCAGGTTGAAGTGTAGAGTTTACCAGCCCCCTAGTCTGGTTAAGAATGTGCAGCTGGTAGGGGTCAGACTGGCCCACCCAAAGTCTGAGTGGGTAAGGTGTATGAGCGTGACACACACACACATAAATGTAATAATTAGGATACTTATATCTGTACATGTACACACAAACCAAGTTCTTTCTGCCTTATTTAGTGTGTTTATTCTGAACATATATACATGCCGTTTGTAGAGTGTGTAGACACACAGATGCTATCTATACCCCCCAAACCTCAAACTTTTTCCATAACTAATGGAGACATTCCTGCACGTGCACTGAGAAACGTGGGAAAAAAACGACCCCTCTCTTTTTTTTTCTTTACCCCATAATAACTTCCATATGTTTTGTGTGAACCCTTTTGGCAGGAAGTGATGTAAATTGTCCCTCAGGGCATGTTACATGGCATAAACTGTATTTCTGTTTAAATCTTTTTTATTGAGGTATTCACTGAAACAATCCAACACTTATTGTTACATACCAAGGTTTTAGTTATTAACAAAATAAATAAACTAAATAACACACAGCAAATAAAAATAAACATACAAGCACCACAAACATATGTGACCCTGGACCACAAAACCAGTCATAAGGTTAAATTTTACAAAACTGAGATGTATACATCATATAAAAGCTCAATAAATAAGCTTTCTATTGATGTATGGTTTGTTAGGATAGGACAATATTTGGCCGAGATACATCTATTTGAAAATCTGGAATCTGAGGGTGCAAAAAAATCAAAATAATGAGAAAATCACCTTTAAAGTTGTCCAAATTAAGTGCTTAACAATGCATATTACTAATCAAAAATAACATTTTGTTATATTTATAGTAGGAATTTTACAAAAAATCTTCATGGAACATGAACTTTACTTAATTTCCTAATGATTTTTGGCATAAAAGAAAAATCAATAATTTTGACCCATACAATGTATTTTTGGCTATTGCTACAAATTTACCCCAGCGACTTAAGACTGGTTTTGTGGTCCAGGGTCACATATAGAACAAACAAAACAATCCCTTACCTCCCTCCCCACCCTAGGGACTAAAAATCATGCCACACTAATGGTGCGGTCAACACCACAAGATTACTCAGCCTGCGTTATCAAGATATAGGAGAAGAGGAGACCAAATCTTATCAAATTTGTCCAATTTATTTACCACTAGGATTCTAATTTTCTCGAAGTGAAGTACTTTAATCATTTCTTCCAACCTGGTTTAGCTGACGGGGTTTCTGTTGTTTTCCAAAATCGTAGAATAAGTTTCTTTGCCACAATAAGTCCATAAGACAACAGCTGTTTGTGATATTTTTGAAGTGACGTGATTTTATCAGAAATTCCAAAAATCACAAGAAGTGGGTCATGCTCTAATTCACTATGTAAAATATCAGACAGGGTTTCAAACACTTCAGTCCAAAATGAGATTAATTTAGAACAAAGAACATAACTATGCAAGGGAGTGGCTAACTCTGTCTGACATTTGTCGCAAAATGGGGAGACATCTGGAAAAAGTCTGTGTAATTTTGTTTTAGTATAGTGGAGTCGATGGATAATCTTAAATTGGATAAGGCAATGCCTAGAGTTGACAGAGCATGTATGAATATTCTCTAGTGCATCAGTCCAAAATTCTAAACATATCTCCTCCCCAAATTCTTGCTCCCACTGCAATTTTAAACTCTCTGTAGAAGGTAAGTTCTTTGATAACAACGAGTTGTATCATAAGCTGTATATCTGACTCAGTGATCACTGTTGATGTTACAAGCTCCAATCCAAGCTAAAAACAGCCAGCTGCATACGGAAACAATCCTGTCATTTTAATGAGAATTTGGATATACAAATTTAGAAATCCAATACAATTGTTTAATCCTCTCACCAACAAATGTTCTGGTTTTCTGGTATTTCTATGCTTGCCACTTTGTGAAATCAAACAATTGTCTTAAAATGCTACTGTAAAAACATATATCTATCTTTTCGGCATGTGGTATGGTCTGAACAATATGATGACTACGGACCCAAAGGAAGTAAAAGTACAGCAGTGGACAGGATAAACAATTACACTCCGTACCAATTCTACTTATGAAGGACAAAACGAGGACAATGACTGATCCCAAGCTAATAGTATTTTAAGGAGTTTTGTCTTGCCATAGTTACTCATTAGGGATTTTCAAAGCACTGTTATCTGTAGGTTTGGAACGGGTTGTACACTCTTAAAAATAAAGGTTCTAATGTGGGGTTTTGCAGTGGTGCCATAGAAAAACATTTTGAAAAACTTTCATGGAACAATTCTTTAAAAGATTCTTCACACTAAGAAAAGTAATGGTTCTTTTTATAATTTGATTAACCTTTTCCACTACAGAGGTCAAAAGTTTACACCCCCCTTTCAGAATCTGCAAAATGTTAATGATTTTACCAAAATAAGAGGGATCATACAAAATGCATGTTGTTGTTTATTTAGCACTGACCAGAATAAGATATTTCACATAAATGATGTTTACATATAGTCCACAAGAAAAAAATAATAGTTGATTTTATAAAAAATGACCCCGTTTAAAATTTTACATCCCCATAATTCTTAATACTGTGTTGTTACCTTCAGAAAAATCCTTCAGGTCCCACAAATTCTTTGGTTTTCCAGCATTTGTGTGTGTTTGAACCTTTTCCAACAATGACAGTATGATTTTAAGATCAATCTTTTCACACTGAGGACAACTGAGGGACCCATATGCAACTATTACAGAAGGTTCAAACACTCACTGATGCTCCAGAAGGAAAAAACATGCATTAAGAGCTGGGGGTGAAAACTTTTGAACAGAATGGAGATGTGTACATTTTTGCAGATTCTGAAAGAGGGGTGTAAACTTTTGACCTCAACTGTATATAGAACTCATTGTGTAGTGGAAAGTTCCATGGATGTTTACAGTTCTTCAGGGATATATACCAAATTAGAATGGAATGGGCCAATTTCAAGTCTCTGTGACTAGAAAGTTCATTCTTATTCCCTATAGGTTAGAAAGGTTGATGGCTGAATAGAAGATCAGGAACTACATCTCATTTCAGTAGAGCATTGTACTCTTAGGATGAAGAATGTTCCCTCCAAATGTCACTAACCTCACAATAGCTGGTATTTTCCCCCTTTTTTCTGGCCCTAATTGACTCCGTGGATTAGAGAAAGAGAGTCAGGATGCTAATCCCTGTAATCCAGTATAATCCAGGCTCCAATAACAATAGAAGATGCTGAATTAAGCAGACAGCACTTTGGGAAAACAAGAAATGAGGCTAACCTATGGAGCAAGATTAGGGTGCCATGCAGAAGCACACGAGGAGGCCGGTAATTACCCTGCTGGGCACAGTGGTCCGAGAAAGAAACACAAACGCAAGATCAATGCTTAAAGTCGCAACTGAGAAAAGACAATATTACAAGAAATAAAGTTGTAAAATGTGAAACATAAAATCAAACTATTAGATATTAAGTCATATTATGAAATATAACACAACACTTATACACTACCAGTCAAAAGTTTGGACACACTTCTCCATTCTCTTTGATGGGGAAGTATGTCCAAACTTTTGACTGGTAGTGTATATTGAAATGGGCTTCCTTGCATGAATGCATCAAAGTACATCATTTTCTTAATACATAAATTTGTGGGTGTGTACTGTACATAACACCTGTTTCCAGCCTTCCTCTGCCTGTGCGTGTTTGCATATTTACATCATGATTTATAGCTATCAATGCTTTGACACACAGGGGACCATGTCACGGACATCTCCTGCCATTCCACACCTTTAAATTTATAGACAACAAATGACAGTACTTCACTTTGGCTACCATCCTCTGTTTGATATACAAATATGATGCCAGTTCCGACAGATGAAAACCCCTCAAGACATACAGATTTCTTATGCTCAGACCTCTGGGGCCTCAGACAAATATATTGAGTTCAGCCCATGCCGGGCCAATGAACTGTCAACATCACAAAGCTAGCCAAATACATGAAACGTCTTATGCTCCTGACAGGCTTGAGTTATGGGATGAAAGTGGGCTGAAACATTGAGGGTTCTGGATCATGTGAGGAGAGAAACAAAGACTGTAATATGGTCATTACGGGCAAACAACCAAACGTGTAAGATGTACCACATATACTCAGACTGCTGAATTGAGATTAATCATAAACTGCTGTAAGTTCTCATTGCAGATACCACAGAAATGAATCTGAAGGGTGGGAAAGCATATTCATAAGGCGGCTTAGATGTTCTCGGTGACTGCTAGCGACCTGTAAACACAACTATCTCTTTCTTTACAATCCTCTTATATAACCAGAACCCCAGAGTGGGCTATTGTGATGTGTAAATTCAATGATATCATTCCATTCATGTATCATGTCTGATTTTTTCTCTGTTTTCTCTGAGGCACAGAAAAAGATAAACCCCATGTTTTGGGTTGTAAGAATTCCTGATACAGCATGGCCGACCTTCAACTCTTCGGAAAACAGATTTCCTGCTTAAGGTCAAAAGGAGGTTACATTTTCCACATCCTTCTCTAAAAAACAATCTTTTTTGCTTTTTGACACCTATTTTCATTTATTCTCACCAAGGCTGAAAAAATTAGCCCACTTCAGTTTGACTGTTTTTCTGTATTTAACAGAGAACTGTCTATCTTAAAAAAAATAAATAAATAAAAATGTATTTTTTTTTTTTAGTTCCATTAAGAGTAATGAAGGTAAATTATTTATAAAACACTTAGGGACGGTGGTAACATAACTTTAAAATGAAGGAGTTTTGAATTATTTAATGTGGGTGAGCATTCAGTTCTGACTTTTTTCTCACACATGCGAGTTTGTATCACAATTATGTCTTTATATTGCAATTCTGACATTTTTATGCAATTATGACATTTTTCTCAGAATTGTGAGATATAAACTTGCAGTTGCGAGTTATAAAGTCAGAATTGTGAGATATAAACTCGCAATTGCGAATGATAAAGTGAGAATTGCAAAATATCAACTTACAATTGTGAGTTATAATGTCAGAATTGTAAGATATAAACTCACAATTATGACTTTCTTTTCTCAGAATTGCGTGATGTAAACTCAGAAATGTGAATTATAAAGTCAGAACTGCAAAATATCAACTTACAATTGCAAGTTATAAAGTCATAATTGTGATATAAGCAATTATGATATAAATGAGAAATAAAGTCAGAATTGTAAGATATAAACTCACAACTTTTTCTCAGAATTGCGAGATAAAAATTCCCAATTCTGGGAATTTACTTTTTTTTTTTTTTCACAAATGCTAGCTTGTATCTCGCAATTCTGACTTGTTTTCTTGCAATTGCAAGTTTATATCTCACAATTGTGACTTTTTTCTCAGAATTGTGAAATAAACTCGCAATTACAAGTTATAATGTCAGAATTGCATGAGAAAACTTAAAAAAAAAAACAGAATTGCGAGTTTTTATCTTACAATTATAACTTTATAACTTGCAATTGTAAGTTGATATTTTGCAGTTCTGACTTTATAATTCACATTTGTGAGTTTATATGACGCAATTCTGAGAAAAGAAAATCATAATTGTGAGTTTCTATCTTACAATTCTGACTTTATAACTCACAATTGAAAGTTGATATTTTGCAATTCTGAGTTCATCATTCGCAATTGTGAGTTTATATCTCACAATTCTGATTAAAAACATGTCATAATTGCATAAAAAATGTCAGAATTTCGAGATATAAAGTCATTATTATGATACAAACTCGCATTTGTGAGAAAAAGTCAGAATTTTTTTGTACCTCTAAATTGAATATTTTTTTATTACAGAATTGCATTAAATAACGTCAGAATAAATTGCAATTGCAATTCTGAATAAGTGAGAATTGTGAGATATAAACTCGCAATTCTGAGAAAATATCAGGCTTTGACGGGAAACAGTTTTGAGGGTTAGTATCTCGCAATTCTGACTTTTCTCGCAATTCAGATTTTTTTTTTCACGCAATTCAGACTTTTTTCAGAACTGTGAGATATAAACTCACAATTATGAGAATATAGGCTTTTGTTTCCCCTCAAAACTGAGGGGAAACAGTTTTGAGGGTTTGTATCTCGCAATTTTGACTTTTCTCGTAATTCAGATTTTTTTTTTACGCAATTCTGACATTTTTCTCTGAATTGTGAGATATAAACTCGCAGTTGCAAGTTATGAAGTCAGAAATGCAAGACATAAACTCTAAATTCTGACTTTTTCTTAGAATTGCGAGATAAACATTTTTCCTCACAAATGCTAGTTTGTATCTTGCAATTCTGACTTTTTTCAAGCAACTGCAAGTTTATATCTCACAATTGTGACTGTTTTCACTTTTTTCAATGCTGACTTTTTTTCTCAAAATGGTGAGATATAGACTCGCAACTGCGAGTTATAATGTCAGAATTGCAAAAAATTAAATCAGAATTGTGACATAAAAAGTCACAATTAACTTTTTTTTTTTTTTTTATTCAGTGGCGGAAACATGCTTCCATAGTGTTATACTCACCATGGCTTCATTTATTTGATAAAAAACCAACACTAATATTCTATTGTATAGTAACATTGCAACTTTATTTCTTTTTTGATTTTTTGATGCCAAAATGGTCTTCAGTATCACATGATGCTTTATAAATTATTTTAATATGCTGATTTGGTGCACAAGAAACATTTTACTTTTACTTTTAAAACCGCTTTTACTTTTGTGAAAACCAAAATCTCTCTCTCTCTCTCACACTCTCACACTCTCTCACACACACACACACACACACACACACACACACACACACACACACACACACACACACACACACACACACACACACACACACACACACACACACACACACACACACACACACACACACAGTTAATTTCAAAATATGTAGAGGCCATGAGCTGGAAGGTCACTAATGCATTTTCAAACAGGCCCCCATGAGTCCTCATAATTTCGTGACTGACACAGCTTCTAGTCTCCTTTCTCTCAGCATCTATTTATTTAACTTTCTGGTCATGGAGACCATAGGCACATACACAAATGTTACCAGCATAACTTTGCTATTCTGGTATGGAGATACAGTGATGCCTCTATAAACTTCATTCTGGGCATTCACTATCACTGCTACTGTAGCTCTAAATAACATACATTAGCAATGAAGGGTAGCCGTGGCCTTGCAGCGCTCCGTTAGTGTTTAACATACCTTAGCAAGAGCAAAGAGGCTTGCGTGCAAATGCTGCATATGAGCTAGTTAGCTTGTGTGTGAATCAAAAGGCCTAACCTTTCATATGTTTACCAGGTACACTTATGTAATCCGGCGAGGAATGACAGGAACGAACAAACAGAAAGGTGTGAGTAGACGCTTACAAACGTGAACAAACACACTTACTTCATGGTTGCAGACATTGAATAAGTGTCAGGGTAAACAGCAGTTTCTCTTGTAAACAAGAATGGCTTTATGTGTACTTTGCGACACGTGTTTCTCGCTATGATGTCTGCAGGTACTTGCTCCGACATGTAAGCTTGCATTCCCTGTGCCTTACATTTTTTAATTATCTTTTTTCTGGCTCAATTTCTCATCTCTCATCACCTTGACCTCTGTCTGAGCTGAACTCAGCTATGTTGACCCATTAATCAAGATTAAATGGATACAGCCATTCAACTTGCTTCATTTTTCCATTACCTCAGTCAAGATGACTACAGACTGAAACATGAAACAAAAGGGATCATATCAAGATAAGGGAGAAATCTGAGTAAAGATTAGATTTAAAATGATTGCAATTTAAAATAACCTAAGTTGAATGCCGTTAGTGCTCAAGAAACGTGTGCTGGTTGATATTTTTGTGGAAATATGATCATTTTTTCAAGATTCTTTGTTTTGATGAACTGAAAGTTTAAAGAAGAGCATTTATTTGAAAAAAGAAACCTTTTGCAGTATTATAGATATGCTTACTGTCATTTTTGTTTAATTTAATGTGTTTACTTATAATTACTAAAAAAATATTTATACTATTATGTGTATATATAAACAGTGTGTATGATTACATTAATAATCACACATTTGAAAATTATAAATCATTAATAATAATTAATACTAATTAAGATGCGTCAAACAGGAAATAATTAAATAAAATCTGAATACATAAATGTAAATTGTGAATATATAGAAGAAAATCAGAATATATATTTTTATAACTCAGAATATGTAAATGTCAATCAGAATATATAGAAGTAAATCTAAATTTTTTTGATAAATCTGAATTTGCAAATGTAAATCAAAATATATAGAAGTAAATCAGAATATATTTTATAAACCTGATAAACCAGAATATATAGTTGCGAATCTGAATATAGAAGTCAATTTTTTTATAAATCTGAATTTGTAAATGCAAATCAGAATATCTAGAAGTAAATCAGAAAATATATATATTTTTATAAATCTGAATATGTAAATCAGAAAATATAGAAGTAAATCTGATTTTTTTTTCATAAATTTTGAATATGTAAATGTAAATCAGAATATATAGAAGTAACTCAGAATATATTTCATAAATCTAAATATGTAAATCTAAATCAGAATATAGTTGCAAATCTGAATATAGAAGTCATTTTTAAAAAATCTGAATATGTAAATGTAAATCAGAATATATAAAAGTAAATCTGAATATTTTTTATAAATCTGAATTTGTAAATGTAAATCAAAATATATAAAAGTGAATCAGAATATATTTTATAAATCTAAATATGTAAATATAAATCAGAATATACAGTTGTAAATCTGAATAATTAGAAGTAAATCAGAATATATAGTTGTAAGTCTAAATATATAGAAGTAAATCAGGATATATATATTCTATAAATCTGAAAATGTGAATGTAAATCAGAATTTTTTTATAAATCTGAATTTGTAAATGTAAATCAGAATATGTAGAAGTAAATCAGAATATATTATAAATCTGCAATATGTAAATGTAAATCAGAATATATAGCTCCAAATCTGAATTTGTAAATGTAAATCAAAATATATAGAAGTAAATTAGAATATATTTTTATAAATCAGAATTTGCAAATGTAAATTAGAATATATAGAATTAAATCTGTTTTGTTTTATGAATGTGAATATGTAAATGTAAATCAGAACATATTTTTGTAAATCAGAGTATATAAATGTAAATCAAAATATGAAGATAAAAATCTTAATACATAAATGTAAATCATGAATATATAGAAGTAAATCTGAATATATAGCTATAAGTCTTAATATATAAATGTAAATTTGTAAATTGTGATCATGTAGTTATAACTATATGTAAATATTCCTATATATATTTTTTGGAATTCTAACTATGTAATCATGATTTACATTTATATATATATTAACAATGTGCTTTTATTTATTCAGGCTTATATCTACATATTCACAATTTACATTTATATATTCAGATTTACTTTTAATTACTCACAAACTCGCACACAATCTCACTTGCATCCACAGACATCCAGACATGTGCATGCACCACAGGGGAAGATCATAAGGAATGCTACGTGTGTTTTAGCTGGTGGAAGTTGGCAGACAGTAAAGGCTGTTATTATCATGTTCCAGCAGCTTTAGCCACTCAGAGAGAAAGAAAATGAGAGACAAGATGAGAAAGAGAGAGAATCTCTCCCCAGTAGACTTTAAAGTGGCTGCTGGAACCACAGCACACTCTAATGCCTCGTTTCCACTGAGCGGTACGGTACGGTACGGAACGGAACGGTACGCATTTATTTGCGTTTCCACTATCAAAAGTTGTGAATGGTACCAAAATGCCGAACTGTACCGTACCACTTTTTGGGTACCCTTCCGTTGTGGTACCTAGCACAGTGGAACGGTACTAAAGGGTGGAGCTAGACTCACTGCAGAGCGTTGATTGGTTGACAGAGAATCGTCACTTGCGCGTGCTACAGAACGACAACGCAACACAAGAGGCGCCATTTTTAAAACACACACAACACCTTGCAAAACAATGCCACCGCGAAACATAACTCGCGAATGTCCTCCATTGATGTTTGCGGTCTTAGCTTTCTTCTTTGCGCGAGAATGACGTCAAGCTACTTTCCGTCATACACCACGTCTATCAAGTGACGTTATCACTACTTTCCGGCATACACCACGCCTATCAAGTAAGGGTACTGTCGGCAGTGGAAACGCTAGCCAATTCATGGTTTTCCGACCCGACCCGTACCGTACTGTACCGTACTGTACCGTACCACTCAGTGGAAACGAGGCATAATGTACTGTTTACATTGTCATTCAGCAAACATAAAACCATATGTAAATGTTGAAACCTTCAGTGCATAAGAGATGATGGTTTAACCAATTCCAGAGCAATGAGAAAGTATGAATGGTATGTAAAGGCGCTTCTCACACCAGTGAAAAGCTGACCTGCTCAGGTGACTGGAAAGCCAAATTACTGATCTTCTATTTAAACTTATTATTATTATTCTGAGACAAAAAAAATCTCTTCCTAGAGCTTTAAAGCTACAACAACCAAACTCAGGTCAGATCTATCTTTTCTAACTAATCTCATAAACCAGAATATCAAAACCACCAAAAATAGACTTTCATTGAGGGTGTGAAAACTTTTGCTATAGCAAAGCTTAATAACTCACTACTGAAAAATAGCTAAAATCAGCCTAAGCTGGTTGGCTGCTTTGGCTGGTCTCCAAGGCTGGTTTTAAAGTGGTTTCTGCACCTTTTTAGCTGGTCAGGCTGGTGTTAGTTGGTCAAGTTGGGAGACCTGCTGAAAGACCAACCAAGCTTAAACCAGCTATAACCTAAGCTGGTTGGCTGGTCTTAGCTGGTTTAAGATGGAAGTATTTGGCTTTAGTTGGTCTTCCAACCTGGCTAAGATGGTCAAACTGGTCTCCCAGCCTGACCATCTTAAACCAGCTATAATCAGGCTGGATGACCAGCTAAAACAGCCAACCCGGCTGGTTTTAGCTGTTTATTGTGCTAAATCAGCTGTTTTTAATAAACAACATGCTAATCATACTAGAAACATGCTAGCAACATGCTAACAACATGTTAATCATGATAGAAACATGTAAGAAACATGCTAATTATGCTACAAACATGGTAACAACATGCTAATCATGCTAACAACTTGCTAACAACATGCTGATCACGTTATCAGCATGCTAATGCTAGAAACACACTAACAACAAGCTAATCATGCTAAAAACAAGTTTGCAACATGTTAAAATATGTTCACAACATGTTAATCATGCTGGAAACATGCTAACAACACGTTAATCATGCTAGCAACATGTTCAATTTAACATAGTAACATTTTAACAATTTGTGAAATCATGGCAGCAAGATGCTATAACATTATCTATCTAAAAGTTTAAACATCAAGCTTTTACAACTGCTTCAAACTTTCATACAAGGCTTTTCCAAGCCAACTTTAGAGTTTGTTTGTGAATTTATTCATCTAGTTAGTATTGAATTTGATAAATTGTTCAACAACAGGTAGGGTTT
The DNA here is from genome assembly GCF_049309525.1 of Garra rufa. Classification (NCBI taxonomy): domain Eukaryota; kingdom Metazoa; phylum Chordata; class Actinopteri; order Cypriniformes; family Cyprinidae; genus Garra; species Garra rufa. The sequence goes on along the minus strand of NC_133366.1, from coordinate 41,652,938 downwards.
GGTTAACTAACCTCATTTTTTGGTCTAGCCCCAGGAGCTCCAGAGGGTCCTGATGATGACAGTGATGATGAAGAGCGATAAAGTGGGGTGTTTAGAGACTGGGAAGAGGCTGAAAGACTTCCTGCTGAATCCAGCATTTCTAAATCAACTTCCTGTTTAGGAAAACAGCAACACATACTTAATTGCTGAAATGAAATTTATATTAACTAAATAATGTTGAAAGTGAATAAATATGAAGTAAATAAAAAAAAAAAAAGTATAGGTATATATATAGGTATTAGGGCTGCACGATTAATCGCACGATGTTGTGAGGCGCGTTTAGTCAATGAAGCCGGTACTTTGATTAGTAGTAAATCTCCATCACGTGCATTCAGCTGGAGCAGCAATTAATACACATAGACGTAAATCACTGACAAGCAACGCCAAATCGCGCTCAAAATCGCATTCGATTATGTGAAAATAAATGAATAAAAACTCACTGAATAAAAAAAAAAGGTTACTGTGACTTTATACCGCACAGTTCTAACTTTTTTTTTTTTCTTAGAATTGCGTGATATAAACTCATAATTCTGAGAAATAAAGTCAGAATTGTGAGATAAAAACGTACAATTCTAAAAAAAAAGTTTATATCTAATTGTGAGATATAAACTCACAATTCTGACTTTTTTCTTAGAATTGCATGATATACAACAATTGCAAGAAATAAAGACTGATTGCAAGAAATGACTGATATGTTCTTAGAATTGCGAGTATATATCTCACAATTCTGACTTAACTCACAATTACGTGTTATAAAGTCAGAATTGCGAGATATAAAGTTGTAATTCTGAGAGAAAAAAAGTCAGAATTGTAAGTTTATGTCTCAGAATAAAATTTTTATCACAGAATTGCGACTGGCTTTATTACATGCAATTGCAAGTTTACATCAATTTCGATATGTAAACTTGCAATTGCGCGAAAAAAAGTCTGAATTGTGTGAAAAGTCACAATTACCTTTGCAGAAACGGGCTTTCATAGAATGCTTACTTTTTCACAAAATGTGTTTTTTTTTTTTTTTTTTTATAAATACCCCTAAAGGCTTAGGCACTGACATTCTCAGTGTTGTCAAAAATAAAGTTATGTGCACCATCAAAATAAAAGTCAAACTTTCGACTTATCGCCCAATGCTGATAATCAAAAAATGCCAAATACTGGTCTGTATATCAGACTTGGTGATATTTCAGTCAACTACTAAAGAGTTTTACATAGATTTAGTGCTGTTACTGAAGATCTGGTGCAGTTGTTGACCATTATTTCATTATATCATTTCAAGACTTAGAGATGAGTGTATATAAGTTTATTTGCATGAAATCTTCTGATTGGTGGCCACTCACAGAGATGATCCGCCTCTTTAAATTGGGAGTGCCATTGAGGGAGGAGCTTAGAGCATTTTCGATCTCTTTGTCCAGCTGATCCAACTTCATTATTAACAGAACCATGGAGTCCAAACGTGACCTTTCCTTCTCCCTGTCCTCCCGTGAGCTCTGAAATGAGAAAAACAGTTTTGCATGATCAGATTTTATTCGAGAAATGTCATAGCAGACCAGGCGGCGACTCGGACGAAGACGGGACTTTTCCATACAAGCTGAGGCAACACTTCATTAGATTTAATCTAATCTTTTTTTACCCTTACCGGTGGCTAATGCTATTAAAAGTAATAGTTCATCGAAAATAGAAATTTTGTCATCATTTACTTGTATCATTTCCAAAGCTGTAAGACTTTCTTTTGGCAATAGAAAACAAAAGATTTTTGAATGGCAAAGGTCCACAAGACTAAATCTTGTTATAAATTTAACACACATACACATACATGGGTGCACAGAAGTGGTTCAAAAGTTCAGTATAATAATATTACATATTTTTAAAGTACTAGTGCAGAACTACAGAGAGAGAGAGAGAGAGAGAGAGAGAGAGAGAGAGAGAGAGAGAGAGAGAGAGAGAGAGAGAGAGAGAGAGAGAGAGAGAGAGAGAGCAGAAGACAGAAGCTGTAATGCTACTCAAGTAGAGAGGAATGATGCTGGCACTTGCCCCGTGTCTGAACCAGGCCTGTGCAAACAGCCCCACACAAAGCAGTGCAGCGTGTAAAGGGTTTGCGTAGCTTTTTCTGGTATTTACTCTTAATACACACTTGTCTATCAGAGCACACACAGAAAAAGAGAGACACTTTGCCAATAATGAGCTAACAAACATACAATCCATTGTCCAAAACACACATTTTACCTCCAGACAGTTTTGTTTTTGTTCTAGTATGTCAATATAAGAGCACAGGTCATGAGGATTAGCCGGCAGACTCAACTTTGTACTAGCTAGCTCGAAAAATCAACATAAAAGGAGTAAATATTGCGATTTTATAAGATTTACAAATACTGTATATTATTTATTATACTTATAGTACAGACTACTAAGTATTCTTAAGCCATACATACAGTGTTAATTTCCTTAACTACATTTTTTTTCACCGACAAAAAGCGAGACGATAACAAAACGAAAATTAGATCTGAATGACAAAAACTATGACGAAGATCTATTGACATTTTCGTCAATGAATAAAAACGAGACGAAAATATTAGGGAGGGACGATTTAGGACGTTCATTCAAACGAATCTCCTGCGTAGTTGATGTTAGATGCTTACATTTGAACTGTAACATAGCCTATTAATCTATTCGGCGGGACATAAACTGGCATACATTTGCTGCACATCTCGAAAATATCAATATCTGGGAGTAAGAGAAAAGCAGACATATGGATAGATTTGACGACGCAAAAGAGAACCCAATTCGTTTTGGTTTAGGAGTGCAGACCCCTGCTGAAAAAAACAGCATATGCTGGTTTGGTATGTTTTGGTGCTGGGATGCTGGTTTTAGCTGGTTTATGCTGGCCCTTTGCTGGTTTATGCTGGTCCTTTGCTGGTTTATGCTGGTCCTTGACCAGCATAGACCAGCATTAACCAGCTAAGGACCAGCATAAACCAGCTGAAACCAGCATCCCAGCACCAAAACATACCAAACCAGCATATGCTGTTTTTTTCAGCAGGGACACCAAAGCAGCGCAAGAGTAGCCTACTCTCTCGCATCTCATGAATGGAGAAATACACACAAAATTATGTTGAATTGTCCATTTTGATGAGTATTTACGTTAACACACTCGGATATGTCTTAGGTGAATGTAAAGAGCTGTGAGAATATCATACATGTATCAGTACATTGCATCTGTGCGTTCGGTTTTAAAGGGACAGCACTGATATTAATCAAGCAACAAAAGAGAGAACAAAAAAGAATGAATAATTAGCCTATATAACCATTGGTATTTAATAAAAAAAAAAAAAAAAAAAGATTATGTTTTTGTTTCTTTATGAGAAGTGGTACTTAATTTTAATATAAAGGCATGTTGCTTGTTACAGCAGTTAAGTCTATCATGATAAAATTGAATTTGGTCATTTTAGAGAAATGCTTAAAGGAGTAGTTCACTTTCAGAACAAAAATTTACAGATAATGTACTCACCCCCTTGTCATCCAAGATGTTCATGTCTTTCTTTCTTCACTCGTAAGGAAATGATGATTTTTGAGGTAAACATTTCAGGATTTCTCTCCATATAATGGACTTCTATGGTGCCCCGAGTTTGAACTTTCAAAATGCAGTTTAAATGCAGCTTCAAAGGCCTCTAAATGATTAAAAAGTATATAAATTGTAAATGTTTTTAGAAAATAACAGATCATTTTGCTAGATAAGACCCGTCTTTCCTCGGCTGTGATCGTTTAGAGCCCTTTGAAGCTGCATTTTGGAAGTTCAAACTCGGGGGCACCATAGAAGTCCATTATATGAAGAGAAATCCTGAAATGCTTTACTCAAAAAACATAATTTCCTTACGACTGAAGAAAGAAAGACATGAACATTTTGGATGACAAGGGGGAGAGTACATCTGTAAATTTCTGTTCTGAAAGTGAACTACTCCTTTAATGAATGCATTACACTGTAACTAAACCCATTAGATTCTTATAAAATCTTATGAATATTGTTGACTAAAACTAGAAAACTAAAACACATTAAGGTGATTAAATATGACTAAAACTAAATGGATTTTAGTCAAAAGACTATGACTAAGACTAAATCAGAATTTGCTGTCAAAATTAACACTGCATACATAGCTTTACATAAGAAACAGTCTGAATTCATTTAAAATCTCATTCGAATTTGCATATCTGTCCTGCCAACATTGGTTAGAAAAGCACGAACATTTGATTTAGTATGAACTTTTGTGCTCCACTGAGAGTCATTTAGGTTTAGAATGGCATGACGGTGAGTAAATATGTTTTTCTTTTCCCTCTTTTAACTCTAGCACTGTCATGGCATAAAGGGATTTTGTCTGTCATTTACATACACATCGACAAACAGACAAATTCATTACAGTCACAAGGCCATTTAGTGCTACTGATTAGGTGTGACTGGCGCAGGTGTTGACAAATTTACCACATCATCCCAAAGGATGTGCTTGTACAGTATGTGTGTTGTGTTTCACTTTTTTCTTTGAATCTAAAATCCATGTATGGTGTTGTTTCAATATAAAACAAGCTAAATGACACTGTTTCATATTTTTTTCTCTATTTATAAGGATGAATCTGAACAACACACAATCAAATGTGCCACTCATGACACATCAGCTGACAACAAGATAGGCAAATCTGACACATTCACCCTAAAAGATGTACAGTCTTGCGAAAACACAAAGGTCCCTATAAACATGCATGTAATCAGGTTCCTCATTCAGCTTTGAACGCTTTGTAACAGAGAATACTGTTTAGTTTTGGACTGTTCTTGGTCAGCAGAGTCAGACAAAAAAGGATCTGTTTCAAATCAACATAGCACAGTCAAAGAGTTACACACTATTTGTAATCTCTTATCTATTCCTGGAAATACACCATGATAAAATGTAAATGATAAATTCCTGGAATCTTTATAACTAACTAACTAACTATATAACTAACTACTTATTATTATTTTTTTAACCAAGTTTTAGTTTTAGTTTATTTATTTTAAGTATCTCAAAATGACAACAATGAGAAATAAAATGAGTTTAATTTTTATATTGCATGTTATTTCAGTTAATGTTTGTTAAATAAATAAATAAATAAATAAAATGTATATAATGAAACAAAATAAAATAAATAAAATAAAAAAGCTGAAAAATACAGTAATACAAGCTTTTTTCTATATACAGTCTAAAATTCGTAACTTATGGATTATGTAGATTTATTTATATCACTAACATTCTAACTAACTAACTAACTAACTAACTAACTAATTAACTAACTAATTAAATAAATACATAAATGCATACATAAATTCTTGCTTTTTTGCTATATAAATTTTATATTTTAATTTTTTTTTGTTAATATTTTAAATTAGATTTTATTTAAATATTATATATTTATTTTGTGTGTTTTTGTCATTTTTATTTGTTTTTTTATGTCTTTATAATTTTCATCAATATTTAATTTTAGTTATCAAAAAAAAAGAAATAAAACAAGTTTAATTTTTGTATTGCACTTTATTTAATGTTTGTTAAATACAATAAACAATAAAATAAACAAACACTATTTAGGCAAAACAAACAAACAAACAATCAAACAAATAAATAAATAAAATACAATTAAAAATCAATAAAATGAAATGAAATAAAATAAAATGAAAATGGCACAAAATACACTAACTAAACACAAGCTTCTTCGCTATATACATTCTAAAATTCTGAAGTCTTAACATATGGAAAATAAAAATAAGTAAAAAAAAAAATATATATATATATATATATATATATATATATATATATATTTTTTTTTTTTTTTTTTTTTGTTAATATTATAAATTACACTTTATTTAAATATTTAAACAAACAAAACTTTTTTTGGTGTATACTAATGAAAAAAAAAAAAACACGTAGATTCACACTTTTTTGCTACATAACGTTTGAAATTCTGAAGCTACAGTTTAACACAATTAATTAAAATACACAGTATGAATAGATTTAGCATAGAACAATCATGATTGTGACTGTAGAACCCCGTAGACACAAATGAGATTAAATAGAGAGCAAATGGAGACTTTTGCTTAAGTAAGCTCATCAGAAAAACAACCCAACTGGTGGCACAGACGTCGCCACACGTCTTTGCTCATGTCTGCCTAGATACCAATGTTTGCAATCAAAAGGGGGAGATCTCAATCTGATCTCAAACATGATTTGTTTAGTACTTTAAAAACCCAATTATCAAACACTACTCTGACTAATGGCACCATATTATATCTTATCTGCTTGTATTTTTATTTTCCCCAGGGTACAGGATAGCTAATACTTCATTAAAAGACAACTTCATCATCATCAGTCAAATGCAACACATTTTTTTTTTTTTTTTAAATGACTGCAAACACAGAGGTCAGGGCAACACCTGACAGTAAAACACACAGTAACTTCACATTCCTGCACGTAATGAGATTTCTCCTCATCTGTCTTGCTTCCTTGGTGTCTTGTGTGTGATATCAGGTGTTACACTGACCTCAGGTGGTGTGCTTTTAGTAAGACACTACAGCTATGGACATTCTATACAAAATTCATATTCACAAACAAGTGGTATATAAAGAATCAGAAATTAAGGGTGACTATACATTAAGTAACAAGCACCCACAATTCAAAATGAGTAAGTAAATGTGTTCTGACGTAACTCTTAGTATTTTATTCTAAGCATATGCTGTACATACTGTATGCATTAGAACATGTAACATTGATGAAAATAATTCATATTTATTATCATTTAGATGCTTAAAAATGACTAGAAAATCTAATCCAGCCAGTCAAATTGTTCCTATTAATGGAGAAAGCAGAGCTTGTGACATTTAAGAAAGGAATTTACGCATTTTATGTCATTATGAACCATTTTCTGTCCCCAAGGCAATTTTTGTAAGGTTATTCCAGTTGTTCGAGGACATTTTGAGACATTTCATATTTACAAGGACAGCCAAGCATGTACACACGGATACACACAACACATTCTACATTCATTCAGCATACCTCTCACTATAATGACCTTTCCTTGACATTTTGACTGCATCTGCTTGTGGTTTAATAAGCTTCGATATAAAGTGTGAAACTAAGTGCATTTTTATTTGAATGCTCAGTGTTTCTGCCACTGAATAAAAAATTAAAAAAGGGCTCTTTTGACTTTTCTCAGAATTACATGATACAACTAAGGGTGACATATAAACTCACAATTCTGAGAAACGTTCCAAATGCGAGATATAAACTTTTATATCTCAAAATTATGAGAAAAAAGTCAGAATTGCGAGATTATATCACAATTATAAAGAAAAAAGTCAGAATTGTGAGTTTATCTCTCAAAATTATGATGAAAAAAGTCAAAATTGTGAATTTATATCTCACAATTATGAGAAAAAGCTTGTCACAATTCTGAAAAAAATCAGAATTGCGAGTTTATATATCACAATGAGAAAAAAAAGTCAGAATAGCAAGGTTATATCTCACAATTATGAGAAAAAAAATATAAGAACTGCAAGTTTATATCAATTATGAGAAAAGGTCAGAATTGAGAGATTAGATCACAATTATGAGAAAAAAGTCAGAATTGGCAAGTTATATCTCACAATTATGAAAAAGAAAATCAGAATTGCGAGATTATATCTCAATTATGAGAAAAAATGTCAGAATTGCAAGTTTATGTCGCAATTCTGAGGAAAAAAAGGTCTAAATTGTGAGTTTATATTTCACAATTATTAGAAAAAAGTCAGCATTGTGGGTTTATATCTCACAATTATGAGGGGAAAAAAAGTCAGAATTGCAAGTTTATATCTCACAATTATAAGAAAAGGTCAGAATTATGAGATTTTATCTCAATTATGAGGAAAAAGTCAGAATTGCAAGTTTATGTCGCAAGTCTGAGAAAAAAATCTGAATTGCGAGTTCATATATCACAATTATGAGAAAAAAGTAAGAACTGCAAGGTTATATCTCACAATTATGAGAAAAAAGGGCAAAATTGCAAGTGTATATCACAATTCTGAGAAAAAAAGTCGTAATTACGAGGTTATATCTCAATTCTGAGAAAAAAGTCAGAACTACAAGTTTATGTCTTACAATTATGAAAAAAGTCAGAATGCGAGTTCATATCTCACAATTATGAGAAAAAAGGGCAAAATTGCAAGTGTATATCACAATTCTGTGAAAAAAGTCAGAATTGAAAGCTTGTATCTCAATTCTGACAAATAAAATCTGAATCGCGAGTTTATATCACAATTCAGAAAAAAAAGTCAGAATTGCAAGTTTATATCACAATTCAGAGAAAAAAGTCAGAATTGCAAGATTACGTCGCAAGTCTGAGAAAAAAAATCTGAATTGCGAGTTCATGTATCACAATTATGAGAAAAAAGTAAGAACTGCAAGGTTATATCTCACAATTATGAGAAAAAAGGGCAAAATTGCAAGTGTATATCTCAATTCTGAGAAAAAAGTCTGAACTACAAGTCTATGTCTTACAATTATGAAAAAAGTCAGAATGCGAGTTTATATCTCACAATTATGGGAAAAAAGGGCAAAATTGCAAGTGTATATCACAATTCTGTGAAAAAAGTCAGAATTGAAAGCTTGTACCTCAATTCTGACAAATAAAATCTGAATCGCGAGTTTATATCACAATTCAGAAAAAAAGTCAGAATCGCAAGTTTATATCACAATTCAGAGAAAAAAGTCAGAATTGCAAGTTTACGTCGCAAGTCTGAGAAAAAAATCTGAATTGCGAGTTCATATATCACAATTATGAGAAAAAAGTAAGAACTGCAAGGTTATATCTCACAATTATGAGAAAAAAGGGCAAAATTGCAAGTGTATATCACAATTATGAGAAAAAAAGTCGGAATTACGAGGTTATATCTCAATTCTGAGAAAAAAGTCTGAACTACAAGTCTATGTCTTACAATTATGAAAAAAGTCAGAATGCGAGTTTATATCTCACAATTATGGGAAAAAAGGGCAAAATTGCAAGTGTATATCACAATTCTGTGAAAAAAGTCAGAATTGAAAGCTTGTATCTCAATTCTGACAAATAAAATCTGAATCGCGAGTTTATATCACAATTCAGAAAAAAAAGTCAGAATCGCAAGTTTATATCACAATTCAGAGAAAAAAGTCAGAATAGCGTGGTTATATGTCACAATTATGAGAGAAAAGTCAGAATGTTGAGTTTATATCTATAAAAATAATAAAAAAACAGAATTACAAAATGCAATTGCAAGAAAAATTAGAATGAACATAAAATAGAATTCCGAGATTATATCACAAATATGAAAGAGAAAAGTCAGAATTGTGAGTTTATATCTCACAATTCTGAAAAGGAAAAATAATGTAAACATGCAATTGCAAGAAAAAAAGTGGCAATTACCTTTACATTTTTTATTCAGCGGTGGAAACAGGCTTTCATAATAATCTGAGTTTGCATTTCACTGTTTTTATTCATTTTGAGGAATACTGAATCTGTTTTTATTCAAGTGAGTTGAGTAAATGCATATTGACATTTAGTCTAGAACTACAACAACCATCATGTTTACACAGTGAACACAAAACTTCTGTATTTCCTCACAATTTCTCTCAACATGGAGACAGGAGAGCCGTCAATAAATGGGAAAACAGGGCTATCTGGAGTTACTAATTTGAAAAGTAACTTGGATAATTTCTTGTAAATTAAAAAAAGAAATGCAACTTTACTTGTTAGTTGATAAAAAAAAGTAATCTGACTCGCGTTATTTGTAATACATTACCTCCAAAAATGTGAATGCTTTCCTCAGTGATTTTCATTCCTGCTTATTTTTATGCCATTTTACCTGAACCATTGAGTGAATTCCTTTAAAGGTGCACGCAAATGCTTGTTTTCAGGTGCTAATAACCAGTAATGTGCAGAAATGGGCTATTCGCCATCATCCATTTATTAGTACAAATCCAATAATAATGGGCGTTAGACATAAAGAGAGTATAATTTGGCTAGTCATTAAAACTCATTATGTGGCGACCACAAATATGTCAAATAAAACAGCTATTATGACTACTATTTCGAAAATACTATTCTTTAGTTTAGGAGTGAAAGAAAATTACTGATGTTGGTTGCTACAGGTCATTGAGTTTATTCTCTATTTCAGCAGTTCAGTCGTTGTACAGCTGTTGTCTGTAATGTATCTTATTATGTCTCTCTCTCTTTTTCTCAGGAAGACCTGCTGCTCTGATCTTTGTTTACTGTAATCTACTTTCCCCTTTGCTTTAGTTCTTTTTCTCATGAAGACATTTCCTTTACTTTTTACAGTCATTTGGCCTTGACAACCACCTCTCTTATATTCTTTTTGTTTGTCTGACAAAGCAGTTTGGTGATAAAAATGTGATTTGTATAGTAAGCTAAATACTCATATGGTTAGCACATTCTGTTTGTAAGTTATAGAGTCTCTTTATGAGATTGTGATTGAATATTCTGTCATATTCACTACTAATCAAAATTCTGGGGTGTGTAAAACTTTTTAATATTTTTTTAAATCTCTTATGCCAAGGCTGCATTTATTTAAAAATAAATGTAAAATTAAAAAACTGTGAGATTTTTTTAAAGGATGTTTCTTCTGCTCACCAAGCCTCCATTTATTTGATCCAAAGGTTTTGTTTACACCAAAACAGTAAAATTTTTAATATTTAAAATAACTGTTTTCTATTTGAATATACTTACAATTTAATTTATTCCTGTGATCAAAGCTAAATTTTTGGCCTTCCAAATTCAGTCTTCAGTGTCACATGATCCTTCAGAAATCATTCCAATATGCTGATTTGCTAC
>NC_133366.1:41558971-41641533 GCF_049309525.1 Garra rufa | reverse complement strand
TAAAAATATGTAAAAATTGTACTGCTTTTGCTGTACTTTCGATCAAATAAATCTTACTGTTCCAAAACTTTTGACTGGTAGTGCATGCTTAGAAAAAAATGTGATTTCTTGAAAAAAATAAATAAAATGACAAAAGTGTCGTTTTCATGCCTGTGTGGAAAGAGTGGAGCCATAGTGTTAATAAATCGATTGATAATTGATTGTTAAGAGCCGAATCTTGGACGCCTATTTCGAAAACTGTAACCTGTTAATATGGGTGCTGAAATAAATATTGCACTGCTTTCTGCATATGCTGTAAAACAGCTAAGAAGGCCAGAGGACCAGAAAGAAATCAAAAGATTTATGCATGAGTTTGTGTGTGTGTTCTCTCTCTATTATTACTAATGTCTTGTGACTGCCTCACCATTTATTTTCCATTTAGCACAGAATTAGCCTGTCAGAGTCAGTGCTTTGCTGTTGGATTTGCTAAAGTGAGCCAGAATCGTGTGTGTGTGTGTGGTAAAAGCTAGTTGCATGGATGCCTAAGCTTTTCCATGACACACTCGTTCTTAAACGCTCATAAACACAGCACGTACACACAGAGAGCCACTGTTTTTCACTCTCATGTGATGCACTGTTCCATCTCTGATATAAGTGACATTTGTCCACCGAATTCTTAAATGGAGGAATATACTGTACCAGAAAAACAAGAGACGTGAATTGCATTTTAAATTAGAATAATATTTCTGATTCTATTGTATTTGTAATTAAATTAACACAGCATTGGTGGGCGCAACAGGCCTAAATTGTGCCATGGCATTTTTCAGGAGTTTTATCATGTTATATTCCTGCTCTTTCTGCTCTAAGCCTGTCTTGCTAGTGAAGGATTATGCTGTATAGTTGGCCGCTGACAGCTTCCATTTCATATTAGTGGCTAACCAGTGATGTGTCACTCTGCAGGACACACTCATTTCAGACGTTGATGTCTTAAGGAAAGATCTCTGGGGTCACTGAGGGCGCATTGAGTTGGCCATAAGCACATTCCCCAGAGATCTCTGGGAAAGAGGAAGAGAGCAGGAGGATTCTGGGAGATCTCACAGTGTGGGAATTCTGTCATCTCAAAACAGGAAGAAGCCTGTTGGAATGTGACCTCTAGAAGACACTAAAAGGGACTGAAAAGGCAATATTTTAGAATATGTTTCATACCTGTTAAAATAACTGTTTTCTATTTTAATATATTTTAAAATATGATTTATTCTAGTGATGCAAAGCTGAATTTTCAGAAGCAATTTCTTCAGTCTTCAGTGTTACATCATCCTTCAGATGATTTCTCATTACCAATGAAAACTGTTATTGTGGAAAATACCATACATCGGTCACACCAGCCGTACTTTTTTTCTGTATGCACGTCTAATCGTGCACTCACGGTATGGGTGCTGGGAGCGGTCAAAAAATGGATGTAAAGACACTGTTAGAACGGCGTTTTCTTTATGCTTTACCTGATATTTTCCATCAGGCCCTAAATTAAGTAATAAAGGCTGAAGACATTTTAGCGGAAATGTGACCAAATCTATTTAAGACCTATCGAAACTGAATTTAAGACTTTTTAAGTCTTTTTAAGACCTTATATTAGGAAAACGTTATTTAAGACTTTTTAAGGATCCACGGATACCCTGAAACATTTGAACGAGGTCATTTTTATAATACAGGGCTCAATTATATAATGCAGTGGATCTCCAGGAGGATGCATAATATGTATGTAACTATACAAAATATAGAGAATATCAGTTGTGGAAAAACTTGGCAAATACATTGTTTTAGACTCTTAAAAATAAAGGTTCTTTATTGGCATCAGTGGTTTCAAGAAGAACCTTGAGCATCCTTACAAATGTAGAAAAGGTTCTTTATAGTGGAAAATGGTTCTTTAGATTTTTTAAATGTTCTTGGAAATAAAGGTTCTTTATTGGCACCGATAATTCCATGAAGAACCTTGAACATCCAAAGAACCTTTCAAATGTCAAAAAGGTTCTTTATAGAGGAAAATGGTTCTTCAGATTTTAAGATGTTCTTGAAAATAAAGGTTCTTTTTTTGGCATCGATGGTTCCATGAAGAACCTTGAACAACTATAGAAACTTTCAAATGTAGAAAAGGTTCTTTATAGTGGAAAATGGTTCTTCAGATTTTAAGATGTTCTTAAAAATAAAGGTTCTTTTTTGTTTGCATCGATGGTTCCATGAAGAACCTTGAACAACTATAGAAACTTTCAAATGTAGAAAAGGTTCTTTATAGAGGAAAATGGTTCTTCAGATTTTAAGATGTTCTTGAAAATAAAGGTTCTTTTTTTGGCATCGATGGTTCCATGAAGAACCTTGAACAACTATAGAAACTTTCAAATGTAGAAAAGGTTCTTTATAGTGGAAAATGGTTCTTTAGATTTTTTAAATGTTCTTGAAAATAACGGTTCTTTATTAGCATTGATGGTTCCATGAAGAACCTTGAACTTCCATAGAACCTTTCAAATGTCGAAAAGGTTCTTTATTGTGGAAAATGGTGCTTTAGATTTTTTAAATGTTCTTGAAAATAAAGGTTCTTTATTGGCATCGATATTCCATGAAGAACCTTGAACATCCAAAGAACTTTTCAAATGTAGAAAAGGTTCTTTATAGTGGAAAAGAATGGTTCTTTAGATTTGTTTAAATGTTCTTGGAAATGGTTCATTTAAGAACTGTTCATTGAAAGGTTCTTTGGGAATCCAAAAATGGTTAATCTATGGCATCACTGCAATAACACCCTTTTGGATCCTTTATTTCTAGAGTGTACTAGGGCAAATTCTAGAAAAATATATACAGTGTTTACTTTGCTCATACAGCAGTACCTGACAGCTTATTTAATATGACTCATGTACTTCCAAAAATACATGATTACTGTACTTGTACTGTACAGTATAAGAACTTCACCTATGATCAACCACCACAAAAATGTCTCTGCAAAAACACAGTTTTACACAGCCATATATTTGAAAACATTCCTTTATTCCTTTATACACACACACACACACACACACACACACACACACACACACACGTTTGTTTTTGTGAATTGTGGGGACATTCCATAGACGTAATGGTTTTTATACTGTACAAACGATATTTGCTATCACCCTACACCTTCCCTACACCTAAACCTAGCCCTCACAGGAGACTGTGCATATCTTTACATTCTCAAAAAAACGTATTCTGTATGATTTATAAGCCTTTTGAAAAGTGGGGACATGGGCAATGTCCTCATAAGTCACCCTCTCCTTGTAATACCTATGTCATACCCATGTTATTACACCAATTTGTGTCCTGATATGTCACAAAAACAAACACACACACACACACACACACACACACACATATATATATATGTATCCTGATCATAAAAACACTAAATCAAACATACTGAAGAAAAGTCGTAAACGTATGGTGTTTGCAAACATAACCTCACCACAGATTTTCAGGAAATAGCATAAGCGTCAACATTCCTTTGGTAAACTCATTTACTTCAGCATCTGAAGTATTCTGCTAAGTATTTGGCCCAACATCTTGAACATGACATTACTTCATCATGTGACTGCAGCAGATGTCCACGTTTAAGTGGGACAGAGTCTGGGTGCATTATGGGAAAGAGCAGAGAACAGTTTCAGAATTCCCTTCCTAATTATTGTGTTGGATATTATTGAATAAGGTCAGTTAGAGCTGGTTTGTTCAAGGACACACTGAGGAATCCTTTACCTCACTTTCAGGGCTCCGGACACAGAAGCTACCGAATAAAAATAAAGTTGTCGCAAATATGTGATTATCCCTCCTTGGTTTAAGCATTTTGCTAAATCAGAATTACATTTATTTAAATATTTAATAATCAATTTCAACCAGAACATGACATGATTGTTTGGATGATTTTACCATGCTACTTCAATATACAGTTGAAGTCAAAAGTTTACATACACCTTGTAGAATCTGGAAAATGCTAATTATTTTACCAGAATTAGAGGAATCATACAAATTGCATGTTATTTTTTATTTTGTACTGACCTGAATAAGATATTTCACATAAAGGACGTTTACATAGTCCACAAGAGAAAATAATAGTTGAATTTATAAAATGACCCCATTCAAAAGTTTACATATCACATTCTTAATTCCGTGTTGTTACCTCAGTGATCCACAGCTGTTTTTTTGTTTTGTCAGAGTTGTTCATAAGTCCCTTGTTTGTCCTGAATAGTTAAACTGCCTGCTGTTTTTCAGAGAAATCCTTATGGTCCCACAAATTTTTTGGTTTTCAGCATTTTTATGTATTTGAACCCTTTCCAACAATGACTGTATGATTTTGAGATCCATCTTTTCACACTGAGGACAACTGAGGAACTCATGAGCAACAATTACAGAAGGTATAAACACTCACTGATGCTTTAGAAGGAAACACAATACATTAAGAGCTGGGGGTTGAAAACTTTTTGAATTTGAAGATCAGAGTAAATGTAACTTATTTTGTCTTCTGGGGAACATGTAAGTATCTTCTGTAGCTTCTAAAAAGCAGTACTAAATGAAAAAAAGAAGATATTTAGGCAAAGTAAGAAAAATGTACACATCTTTATTCTGTTTAAAAGTTTACACCCTGGCTCTTAATGCATTGTTTTTAGTTGCATATGAGTCCCTCAGTTGTCCTCAGTGTGAAAAGATGGATCTCAAAATCATACAGTCATTGTTGGAAAGGGTTCAAATACACACAAATGCTGAAAAAAAATAAATAATAATTTGTGGGTCCTGAAGGATTTTTCTGAAGAACAGCTGTTCAGGACAAACAAGGGACTTATGAACTATCACTAAACAGCTGTGGATCTTTTAAACAAAACAAATCATTCAAGTAACAACACAATATTAAAAATCAAGCGTATGTAAACTTTTGAACGGAGTCATTTTTATAAATTCACCATAAATTATTTTCTCTTGTGGACTATATGTAAACATCTTATATGTGAAATATCTTATTCAGCTCAGTACTAAATAAACAATAACATGCAATTTGTATGATCCATCTTATTTTGGTAAAATAATTATCATTTTGCAGATTCTGAAAGGGGGATGTAAACTTCTGACCTCAACTGCATATCCTATACTGAACAAAAAAAAAAAAAAAAAAAAAAAACTATTTTTTTTTTATTTAAAATAAAAATTTCGCAACAACATATTCCCATATTCAATCAATTTAAAGCATCCTTGCTGATTAAAAATATTACTTCAAAATTACTTGCTAAAATTATATTAAAACATTCTTTTACAATGATTAAAAGTCTAAAATCTATAACATGGCACTGTTTTGATAGCATAATAATGGAAACTGTATTTAACTCTCTCTCCAACACACACACAAACACCCACATACACTCTGAATCCACTAAACACAAAACGCGGTGAGATGAGTTCAGCCTTTTACTCACTGAAAGCAGTGGATGAAAAGCATATGCACAGGTCAAATATGAAAAGGGAGCACTGCAGTCTGATGACTAAATCACACTTTAAATTCTTCCTTTAGACATGTTACTCCAATATTAAACCGCATGCAGGCACACATTTCTAATCTTGTTTGGTGGTTGGCCCTGATATAAAGCTTTTCTTAACAGGAGAGAGTTTTGAACTCTTGGCCTGGTTTTGAGTTCCCACTTGAATCATTTATTGGAAGTTGCAGCAATCAAAAATAAAAGGCACAGGAACTAGAGTGGGGACCAAGGGGCATCAGATGCTCTGTGTACACAGAGGCCTTCAGTGGATAGTTTGACCTCTTTCACAGAGTTTAAAACACAGCTCAAAGGATGCAAACATGTTAAACATGCAGAACAAGTCTAACGCTGATGGTTTGTGAATAGAAAATGAATGTGACACACACACACAAACCTCTAGCTTTAGGAACAGAAAAACGATAGAACAATAGTATAAATATGAGTTCATATTTTAACTACAGGGGGTGTTTAACAAGCTCTTATTTATATTTTCTCATTTCGACAATACTGCACAGTCAGCTCTTAAAAAGAATTCTGCTTTAAAAGCCCTGTTGGGGCAGAGAAGATCTCAGCATGAGTGTGATTGTGAGAATAAATGCCCATTTCACTCTCCTACTGGACATTTTGAGTTCATTTGACATGTTCTTTATTGTTCCTGGCTTTGAAAATCAATACTTCTCTTTCTTATCCAGCACTTTTAACACAACCGATCACTGATATAAACTGCTGTTGAAAAGTTTAGGGTGCAGTTTAGGATGCAGTTTTCAAAATATCATCTTTTGTGTTCCACAAAAAAATAGAAATATATAGCGGGTTGGAATTACAGTGCCTTGCGAAATTATTCATACCCTTTCTTTCTTTTTTTTTTTTTTCACATTTTGTTATGTTGCTGCCTTATGTTAAACTACTTTAAATTACTTTTTTCCCCACATCAATCTACACTCCCTACTCCATAATGGCAAAGCAGAAAATAGGTTTTTAACATTTGTGCAAATTTATTAAAAATAAAAAACTGAAAACATCCCGTTGCATAACCCTTTTCTGGGACACTCGAAATTTAGCTCAGGAGCATTCATATTGCTTCTAGATGTTACTACACTTCGAGTGAAGTTAAACTGTGGCTAATTCATTTGAATGAGTATGATTTAGAAAGGCACACACCTCTCAGAAAAGGTCTAACAGCCAACCAAACCAAGTCCTGAGGTCAAGATAACTGCCTGTAGAGCAGTGACAGACTTGCGTTAAGGCATTGATCTAGGGAAGAGTTCAGAAAAAAAATCTGCTGCATTGAAGGTTCAGAGAAGCATTATCCATAATGGAAGATGATTGGAACAACTAGGACTCTAGAAAATGTCTGCCAGCCCCCATCCAAGCTGACAGAGCTTGAGAGGTGAAAAGGTGAGGCAAAGAATGGCAGATAATTGCCAAATGCAGATGTGCAAAGCTTGTCACATCATACCCAAAAAGACTTAAGGCTGTAAAGGTGCTTCAACTATGTACTGAGTTAAGGGTATGAATACTTATGCAATGTACTTATTTCAGAGTTTTATTTTTAATAAATTTGTAAAATTTGCAAATCTGGTTTTTGCTTTGTCATTATTATGGTGTATGGAGTATAAATTGATGTGGGGAAAAACTAATTTAAAGCAGTTTAACATAATGCTGCAACAAAACAAAATGTGACAAAAATGAACGGGTATGAATACTTTTGCAAGGCACTGTACATATAGATGAGTAAATGCTGTAATAGTGAACTTTTTTAACTAGCACTTTTCTCATCAATAAACATCACTAAAAAGCCAACGTTGGTCGACCAGCTTGATCATTTTGGCTATGCTAGCAAGACCAATATGAAATATGCAAATACCGTGACAGCATAGAAAGAACATGAATGTCTAAAGTTAGTCTTCTCAATATAGGGCTGCTCTAGAAACTTGTGCAGCTCAAGGCCAAATCAGCAGTATTTATCAGGGAGCTAATTATGAAATTGATCTTCATCGTTAATATCTGTATCATCATAATTACTGTACCTTTGCACAATTTAATTATCTTTCTGTCTCTAAGGGTGAGTGAGAAGTGATCTATAAACCCGGTATGATGGGGCGAGGCTCTGCCTTTATTAGAAACAAATTCACACATGCATGCACATGCACATGTCTGGAATCTACAAACTCTAACACCACAAAACCACAGTCTTGATGTAAAGCACATACATAATGGAGATTAAATCTGTATCATGTGAAACAGACACAAAGACTCTGAATTTCCAACAGCATAGCTAGATGCACTGTGTTTTGAGGGAAACATTGCTAAAAATTATAGAACTACAGTGAGGGAAACATTTCTGATTTTGTATGTTTGCCCACTGACAAAGAAATGATCAGTCTCTAATTTTAATAGTAGGTTTATTTGAACGGTAAGAGACAGAATAACAGAATAACAACAACAACAAAAATCCAAAAAAACGCATTTAAAAAAGTTATAAATTGATTTGCATTTTAATGAGTGAAGAAGTTGCAAAACATGACTTAGTACTTGGCGGCAAAGCCCTTGTTGGCAATCACAGAGGTCAGATGTTTCTTGTAGTTGGCCACCAGGTTTGCACACATCTCAGGAGGGATTTTGTCCCACTCCTCTTTGCAGATCCTCTCCAAGTCAATAAGGTTTCAAGGTTGACGTTTGGCAACTCAAAGCTTCAGCTCCCTCCACAGATTTCCTATGGGATTAAGGTCTGATGACTGGCTAGGCCAGGATTTCAGTCCTTCACGGCGTAGTGTGTTACCAATTGTTTTCTTGGTGACTATGGTCCCAGCAGCCTTGAGATCATTGACAAGAACATCCTGTGTAGTTCTGGACTGATTCCTCACCATTTTCATGATCATTAAAACTCCACAAGGTGAAATCTCGCTGAGCCCCAGACTGAAGGAGATTTACAGTTATTTTATGTTTATTCCATTTGTGAATAATCGCACAAACTGTCGTCACCTTCTCACCAAGCTGCTTGGCGGTGGTTTTGTAGCCCATTCCAGCCTACAATCTTGTCCCTGACATCCTTGGACAGCTCTTTGGTCTTGGCCATGGTGGAGAGTTTGGAATCGGATTGATTGATTGCTTTTGTGGACAGGTGTCTTTTATACAGGTAGTCTCGTGTAGCCAGACATCTGGAAATCCGATCAAATTCAATTAATCAGATGACGACTTCGACATTCCTGAAGTGTTTCCAGTTAAGTGTACCATATGCATCAGACGTTTAGCCAACGTTCCTTGGGCGTGACGTCTGAGGCTGAGACTATTATACAGGTAACAAACAGCGATTAGGAGCACTCCCTTTAAGAGAGTGCTCCTAATCTCAGCTCGTTACCTGTATAAAAGACACCTGGGAGCCAGAAATCTTGATGACTGATAGGGGATCAAATACTTATTTGACTCAATAAAATGCTAATCAATTTATAACTTTTTTGAAATGCATTTTTCTGGATTTTTTTGTTGTTATTCTGTCTCTCATTGCTAAAATAAACCTATCATTAAAATTATAGACTGATCATTTCTTTATCTGTTTATAAATCTACAGATCAACTCCTATTTTTCATTCACTGACTAAACTGATGAAAAAAATAACTGACTTTGATGATCTGGGAAAAAAAAAATCTGGATAATAACGCTCTTAAAAATAAATGTTCTTTATTGGCATCAATGGTTCCATGAAGAACCTTGGAACCTTTCAACCTTGGAACACCCATGGAACCTTTCAAATGCAGAAAAGGTTCTTTATAGACGAAAAAAGGTTCTTTAGATTTTTTTAAATGTTCTTGAAAATGGTTTTTTAGGAACTGTTCCCTGAAAGGTTCTTTGGGGAACCAAAATGGTTCTTTTATGGCATCACTACAAAAACACCTTTTCGGAAGCTTTATTTTTAAGAGTGAAGAATTGTTTCAGTTGTGAACAACACTGCGTTATTTAACAAATTGATTTATTAATAACACCAAAAGACAACTGTCATCAAAAAAATAACTGCGTAAATTTTAACTGCTTAAAGGGACAGTTGACCCTGAAATTGTGTCATTAATTACTCCCTCATGTTGTTCCAAACCCATAAGACCTTTGTTTATCTTTGGAACACAAATTAAGATATATTTGATGAAATCCGAGAGCTTTCTGCACAGACAGCAACGCAACTATCATGCTCAAGGCAGAGAAAGGTAGTAAGGCCATCAATAAAAAAGTCCATGTGACATCTTAATTTTATGAAACTACGAGAATACTTTTGTACGCAAAGAGAACTAAAATAATGACTTCTTTCAACAATTTCTTCTCTTCCATGTCAGTATTTAACACGCGTTCATTTTATCAATGTCCTCACTACCTTTCTGGGCCTTGAACATGTCAGTTGCATTGCTGTCTATGTAGGGTCAAGGCAGCTCTCAAATTTTATTAAAAATATCTTAATTTGTATTCTGAAGATGAACAAAGGTCTTACGGGTTTGGAACAACATGAGAGTGAGTAATTAATGATAGAATTTTCATTTTTGCGTGAACTAATCCTTTAAAACTGCATGGTAACACTTTATAATAAGTATACACTAATAAAGTACTTACAAACTATCAATATCACTTTGTAATCATGCTGATTTTTTAAGAAAACACTGCACTCTTTGTGTAATATTATAACTATATGAAATTATATAAATATTAGTGGTGGGCTGTTATCGGCGTTAACCCTTTCAGTGGTGAGTTTAAAATATTCTAGTGGACCCCCGAGAGTGAGTTTTTTTTAAGCGACCGTTATTTTAGAACGTTCGTCCTTATTGTTTCCATGGCGACGCGTCATGCTTGTCACGTGACACAACACAGCCACAATAACACTGTATGACAGATAGATCGCTTTAATTTAGTTTTTCCTTTTTTTATCCAGAATACTAACACACTTGCTTACCATGCCATGAACTATCTAATATTCCGATTCACAAATATGTGTGAATTAGTATGATTCGTCGTTTAAAACCCTATGTAAATGATCTGGATCGTGATTTGAAACGTGAGATGGGCGCGGCCATATTTGTTCGCGCTGCAGTTCAGAGAGTCCTGTCAGCCGCGTTTACATCACGTACATTCATCCGTTTCTCCCGAAATACATGCAAGTAAGTGGCTGGTGAACTAGAAGAGGAATAGAGTGAACCTTTTAGTTACTTTGTCTATGTGTATGTGATAGAAATAAAACACATTGGCAAATTATATTTGAATAGATGGTTATTTGCTGCTTCCATAGACCTATGTGTGTATTTTACAAACTCTTAATGTCTCGTTTTACTAGTACTTATGTGTATTTAAATGTCTGAAACCTAAAATAAGCGTTATGTGGTTAAAAACACTGCATAGTTGTGATTGTATGACAAGTGTAGAGCTCGTCCTTCTCTGGCTCAGCGCCAGCCAGCGCGCCAAAGCGCAGTTTGAATTTGTCAGTTGCGTGACGTCACCGAACGTTCTAAATCCCATATGTGGGACCGTACTCCCAGGGGCACAGAAATTAGAATCCCATATGTGGGACCGTACTGCTCAAAGGGTTAACGTGCTGCGTTAACGTGAGACTCTTATCGGGCGATAAAAAAATATCGCCGTTAATCTATTCTCAAAGCTGGGTTGGGAGCTGGGTCTATACTACGCAAGCTATGATGACTTTCACCTTGATATTTTAGCGCGGATGCATACCTAGCCGAATTGCACTGTAGGGGGCGAGAACGAGTCTTCGAACCTGTGTATATGCCTACTGTGAAATTACAACATCAAACGTGACGTGCTAACATGGATGTAGCTATGAAGCCGCCGGGTTTGCTTCAGGGCAGGGGCTTTGCTAGACCCTTTTTACTGGGGCACGTGCCCCAGTGAAAATCTGCTGTGCCCCAGTAAAATCTCAAATTTGAGTTATAATTTACTTTGATAATCCCAAAATAAAGACATTAAACTATATGCAACAACTGAATTGACGCTTCTAAAAGCAACGCAGTTTAACCGAAGACTATGCACACAGATATCCATGCCCGTGCGCGTCTGTGTATTTAACTGCAACGCGCACGTCGCGCAGCCTTTTACGCAGAAGTACATGCAGTGTAGTTTGTAATGCATTTTGGAAACAGGAGATGAGCCCCTGGTCGAATATGCCACCTGGCTTGAGGAAAGACTTACTTTTAGTAATTATTTGGGTAGCACACATATTCTGAATGCCATCGGCAGAATTCAAATTAGCCATTTTAATCTAGATTAATTCCAAGATTACAGTGAGATTAATCTAGATTAAAAAATTTAATCCATGCCCACCACTAATAAATATATACATTTTCTGCCCCATATCTTGAATTATGTGATCATTCTTAATGCATATTAATAGACTGATTCATGCAGTAAAAGAAGACTAAATTTGTTTGTTTTTTGCAATATACTCCATAATGTCATGATGTCTCACGAGATCAGTATTTGCACTAAACCTGTGCAGATTTGGTTTGCATGAACTTCCATGTCCCTTAAATGAACTTCAATCTCCCTTAAAATGTTTACAAATAAAATTACGAACACACAAAAACACTTTGCATATGCAGTTTGCAGGGACTCTTCATAGGCGTAGTGTTTTTTGTACTGTACAAACTGTATATTCAAACTGTATTTACCTAACCCTACCCCTAAACCTACCCATCACAAAAAACTCTCTCTCTCCCCCTCTCTAATTTTCTGTGAAGGATAGGTTTAGGGTTAAAGGATAGAATATACAGTTTGTACAGTGAATAAACCATTACCAATATGGATAAACTATGAATGCACTGTAAACAAATAGTTTGCAAATAATTTGTTAGTACTTTATTAGTGTACACTTACAGTGTTATGAAGTGTTACCAAATTCGTAACTGAACTTCAAAAATCAATTTTCTGTTCATCCATAGATTCACACAAATTCATGCATACAGTCACAAGCGCGGGAGAGAATGTGATCTCAGACAGTTGCTCAATATGAGGAGTGATTTTTGAAACAGTCACTCTGTTAGTGCCACTTAAACAGTTCCAAGAATCTCAAATCCACCATGAAGCCCAGATTCATACTTCAACTCCCTGATAAATCCCCCGACTGACACAATCCAGCACATTCAGAGTGTCTGCGTGTGAGCAGCATCATGCGTGAAAAGGGAAATACTTCAGTTATCACTGGTCTCATTATCTCCATCATCGGCACTGCTGTGTTTTGTCCAGAGAATAACCAAATGAGCATCTAGAATGTCTCTGTCTATGTTACCAATACAATCCTTTGCTATCTTTATTGCTCATTCACAGACAAAATGATTGGAATAAGTAGGATTCCTTCTGAACTCATGTGTCAAACAGAAACTCCCACACTCAAGGGCTCTCGTTGCTCACTCCGTCCTTGAACTCATAATAGTTCATGTCTCCATTAGCAGTAGAAAAGAGTCGTTCAATGGCTCGCATTCACTCCGGCGCTCTGTAACAAACACAAATCCCCACAAGAACTCCAGCCACCAGCCCTGGATTTCAGCCTCACAAATAAATGACAATTACACAGCATGGCGTGTTTTGCTTGGGTTGGTTCCTGTCTAATGGATCCTGCTGTATAAATAATGACTGTGGTTTGGACGACGCCTCCAGGGTCTTGTGGAATAGGGCAAGGATGAATAAACACAGAAAGCTATGAGAGACTTTACCTAAGGGGCCGAGGTTGGCAAGGCGGCCGCTGTCAATCACCCACGTAAATGCATCAAGGTAAAAATATACATGCATATAAGCACACCCACAACAGATCACACATCAGCAGACGTGCAATGACTACACATACTCTACTCGTGGCCTTTTAGGTCTCTTGTGACGCCAGTTTCTTGGACCGTGGAACATTCCACAGATGCCCATGGCCAGAGATGTAAGCTGCAGTGATGTAATTGCTTTCAAAAGGGCGTGGCTGTGAGCTAGCATAGTGATTTAGGATGTGGTGCTTGAAAAGTATGGTGCTATATAAATGCTTTTAATCACAACTGTGTATACAAGCAAGCACAAACATGGAGCAGGAAGAAAGAGTCTGCAGAAGAAACATGCTGGGCCTGATTTGAAACCAGCTAAAAATAAAAGCCAGCATGCGTACTGGCCACTCATGACGTACACTGTGCACAAGACCATCTGTGGGGAATAATAGTTTTATTCAACGAGGATGCATTTATTTGATCAAACGTGACTGTAAAGACTTTTAAATTGTTACAAAAAATGTCTAATTCAAATATTTTTTTATGAACTTGCATCAAAGAAATCAAAGATTTATCAAAGAATCCTGAAAAAAATTAAGAAGCACAACTGTTTTCTACATTGACAATCATATTAAATGCTTATTGAACACCAAAAGCATATTAGAATGACTTATGACATTTAATGTGACATTAAATGCTGGCGTAATGACTGCTGAAAATTCAGTTTTGCCATAACAGTAATAAATGGCTTTTTTAAAATACACTGCTGGCCAAAAGTTTGGATCAATAAGATTTTTAATGTTTTTTTAAATAATTGTTTTGCGCATCAAGGCTGTATCTATTTGATTAAAACTTTTAAATAAAAGTTTATTTCTGTAAAACAAAGCTGATAGCATCAAATTTTTAGCATCATTACTCCAGTCGTCAGTGTCACATGATCCTTCAGAAATCATTCTAATATGCTGATATATAATCGATGTAAGAAACAGTTGTGCTGCTTAATATTTTTTGATAATATTTTTTGAGACCTGTGATACTATTTTCAGGGTTCTTTGATAAGTCAAAAGTTCAAAAGAACAGTGTTTATTCAAAATAGAAGTTTTGTGTTAAAATATACACTACTATTCAAAAGTTTGGGGTCATATTTTGAATAAATGCTGTTCTTTTCAACGTTTTATTCATTAAAGAATCAAAGAAAAAAGTATAACAGGTTCCAAAAAATATTAAGCAGCACAACTGTTTCAAAACTGATAATAAATCAGCATATTAGAATGATTCCTGAAGGATCATGTGACACTGAAGACTGGAGTAATGGCTGATGAAAATTTTTGATCAAATTAATACAGCCTTGGCGAGCATAAGAGATTCATAAGAGAAAGAAAGAAAGAAAGAAAGAAAGAAAGAAAGAAAGAAAGAAAGAAAGAAAGAAAGAAAGAAAGAAAGAAAGAAAGAAAGAAAGAAAGAAAGAAAGAAAAAGTGAGTGTTGTTCTGATTGGTTAGCAGGACATTGCTATGTGGTTTTTAGGCCATTTGGAAGTCAACAGAGATGATTCCTGTTGTTGTGAATAGATATGACTTGAGTTTGTACTTCTTTAATGTGTATGTCTCTTTAATTAAACACCAGGACAGATTTAGGTGAAAACTTCAAGTATGATCAACTTTGAAATCTAATAGCACACATTTTCTCAACAAGCTCCATTATTTGCATTATCGGTCATGTTTGTAACACAAACAAGGGGGACAAAGTGCACTTCAAAATAGGGGTTAGGGTTTTGAAAAACCAGAACTACATTATAAGCTGCTGTGTTCATGTGGGAGATCAAGGTTTGGATCCAGCCTGCATCTTCTTATTCCATTCCCCATCTCTTCCTCCCCCATATACTTCCTGCCTGCTCTCTCTCTCTCTACTGTCTATAATAAACCTTGCAAAAGTACCCCAAAATAAATAAATAAAAATACTGTGTATACAGTGTTTAATACGAAACTAATTGAAATCTTGTGATGCATAAAACAGAACTGTTTTTTTTCAGATTTCAATTTATTTGCATGCTTAATTGCGTTGTTACAGATAATTTATGTGGAAATTCCCCCAGAATTTCCCTTACTGACTGACTGATGACCTTCAGAGGCATGACACATAATGGAAACTGTCTTATGGGGAAAAGTCTTATATACTGTGTGACTTAAGGTCATTTTTATCTCTGCCTTCTTTTTTTTACTTTCATTGAGTACAAATAAAACAGCTTACCTTCCTTGTACGAAGCTTGACAAGAGAACCTTCGGCTTTTGGGACACTCTCAAGGTTCTTGGCTGTATTTGCCTGATGCTCATCAAAGAGTGCTTCAAGTTGAGGTTCTCCTCTAGTTGGCTCCTCCGAAGTTGTTGAATTCTCACAGTCTGTACTTATTAGATGTTCTGGCATCTCTGCTGATATCTGACCCGAAGCATCATCTCCAGATTCAGGAAAGGACCCCTCATGGATGGTTTGGAGTTTTGAGGAGCAGTCATGCCATGTTTCCATCATCTCAATTTTCCCAGATGGTTCCAGTTGAGAAGTCTCACAAGTAGGTGGTTTAAGACTTTCCACTTTTAACATCTCATGATCGCAATATTTTAAAATGCCATCACCATCTTGATCTTGAGATACTATGTGATGTTTAGACACTAGACTTGCTTTATTAGCATCTGAGCTCGCTTCTGGAATGTAAATTTCTTGAGAAGTTGGTAAGTTTGGGATCACAGTTTCATCTGTGTATGAGCATTCGACTTTGCCACATGTTAAAATCATCTGTTCAGACATTTCACAAAATTGCCCTTCCATAATATTGACTGGGTCAGCAGATCCTTGCTGTGAATCAGAGGTGGGAGGCTTATTAGTTACGTCTGTGATCTCGCTTGTGACACTCATATGCTCATGTACTAACATCTGACTATTCACGGTGGATTCTGTATTTTCAAAGGAAGTTCCACTTTTGGAATAAGTTGGTTCAGGACAGTCAACTTTGACTGAGTTACTGTCCTTCAACATGTTTGATAAATCATCCGTTTCCTCTATTTGAGCTAATACTGGGGTAGGAAGCACATGATGTGTCAGGCTCTGGGAAGCAGACACTTTATCCCTGTTTAGTTCATTATTATCTGGATCTCCATTGTGAGCTTGCAAATTTCCTGAAGCACAACACTGCAATTCATCTTGATCTGCCACGTTGTCTGAAGGTAGCCTGCTATCTTGGTTGATCTTGTTCAACGATTGGTTTGCACCTTCACAGTCAAGTTGAGCTCCACCCTTTAACTTCTGCACTATCCCTTGCATTGTTTTTGTACCATCTCCGATATCCTCCTGAGGGCAGGATAAAGTCCAAGCCTGGTGATGACCACACTCAGGCATCGATGCACATCTACCGCGCTGGTACCGCACATGGCAGCAGACCAAGTCTAGGTCATCATAGCTGTATTGTAATCCTGTCCGTGGGGTCACATGTTCATCCCAGCTTCTCTTACGAATGGCAACAGGCATGGCCAGATCCCTCTGCTAGCCCATAGAGTCTTATTATTACAGCCCACAGAAAGCACAAAACCAGATACAGGTCCTTCTGCAGAGAGAGTGGAGAGAAAAGAGAATTTTTTATTGTCAAACACTTGTGATCTTCATACGTGAGAGAAATGAAAACGACATACAGTAGCTAATGAACGCTATTGACATTGAAACTCAAGTGCTCTTAAACTTGTTTAGTCTGAAGTGTCTGTTCTGTGTTAAGCGGAAAACAGCATCGACAACTTAATGTGATGCCACAAACCTTTTGAACATCATAAATGCTAGATTTATTCTTGAAGAAGACCAATGGATTGTTCACTGTCCATGACTTTTGACACTTTTTCGATGCGTACAGAAAAGATTAGCACCAGTTACGGCTGCACCGAGAAGGCAGATCTCATAAACAGCTGTAGGACTGACTCGTGAAGGAAAAGAAAAATAGACGAATCACATTTACCCTCGTGCCAACCGTTGAGTCAGCCAAGGATTTCACCAGACCCTCCACCCACTCAAAAGTACAGTACAACTTCTCTACATTTCGCACAAGTCATTCTTCAGTGATTAGCCACCAAGGACCGACTTCTCTTTAAAATTACACCAGAAGGAAAGTCTCGAGATGGAAAGAAGTGCAGTAATAAAAGACCGTTGGGGGAAACCACACAGCGTGGTGAAATGGCAGGAACACTTGTAGTCCCTTAAGCCTGATAGATCTTCTTGACGTCTATGTGAAGTCAGCGGTTAGTGGCGAGCGTTCAGAGAAGGTCCTAACCAGGACATTCCTCTCACATCTGGCCAGAAGTTACTCCCTCTGTT
Organism: Garra rufa; assembly: GCF_049309525.1. Taxonomy (NCBI): domain Eukaryota; kingdom Metazoa; phylum Chordata; class Actinopteri; order Cypriniformes; family Cyprinidae; genus Garra; species Garra rufa. The sequence continues at coordinate 41,623,933 of NC_133366.1, read as the reverse complement.
GAACATCTGGTCGTGAGGTCCAACTTTCCTTTGGCAGGCTCTTTGGCGGATTATTCGTTTTCGATAAAGACAGTTATCTTGTCGTAAAGAAAGATAATCCTTGGTTGCTCACGTCACTGACATCCTGAACTTACTTTGTGCTTGTTTGGTAATGTCTGAGTCTCAGTATGAAAGTATAATTTCAATATAAACAAAGAAAACGTGACAGAAAACTAGTGCAGAAGTTTAAAAGAGATAAGCAAATGATCAGTCTAAGCATTAGTACCTGGATGCTTTTCTCCTTCTTCTCTCCCTTTGGCCTTGTGAGTGTGTCACTCCGTGTTGGTACTGTCCGTCTGCGGCGATGGAACGGCCAGTTACCCACTCTCCCCACCGTGTGGTGAGCTCACCCTCTGACACAGCTAGCTCTGTTCTCAAGCCAGCCAGGACGTCAAGGTCATGTGTCTCCAGGGGTCAACAACATCTCTATGGTCCCATGTGATGGTACAACTCAACACAATTGCTGCATTGAAAAGGTCTAAAGAGAAATGCTGAAAAAAGGTGAGAAATAAATAAAAGAATCCATGTTTGAAGTCTCTAGACTGTTGATAGATCAAGTGTTCAGCTGTCAGACCGGCATGCGCTCCTCAGCAACAAGCGTCCCTAATTGGTTCTGCAACCAATTTGTGTTTTTCTTTCAATGAAGCGGTTGAAGAGATGATGCAAGAACTCCAGAAGAGGGAGGGGGAAGCCATTTGTTTCGAACCAATCTCTCCCCAGACGTCTGGAGCGATCACTGGCCGTGGTCAGTTCCTGCTCGAGCTTTTTCTCCCTGGGAGAAACAAGGAGGAGGAGAAGAAAACAGAGACGCGTGGAGCTTGAAACGTGGAGAGCGTGTTGTCATCTTGATGGCATTAGAGGTCTTTGCTTGGGATGACTGTTCTTTTTGTTCCTGACAGTCTTAAGTCACTGTTTTTCTTTCTCGCCCTCTTCCTCTGTCTCTTGCTTTCTCAAACTCTCTTTTTAGAAACCAGGCTCTTCACATCTCTAAAGCACAGTTCTTCTGGAAACTGACAGTCATATACTTCTCTTACTTTTTACTCTCTCTCTCTCTCTCTCTCTGCTTTGCTTTTTTCCCCCTTTCTATTTCCGTGCTGTTCATAACATTTAATTCTTCCTATAAAATCGGCATGCCACATTCCCTTTCCTCTCACTGACATTCACACAGAGACACACACACACTCTCTCTTTCCACGCCTCTGCATGTGTGTGTGTGTGTATCAGCGTGTTAGCTGGGAAAAGCACTCTCCAGTTTTGATTAGAAGCAGACAGCGTGCTGTGTAAAGGTTTGAGTCAGAGCGCCAAGTCAGATTGCAGTAATGCTTTGGCACTCATTTCTGATTTTTTCCTTTTTTTTTCTGTCACTAACGCAACAGCTCAAGCATTCTTACCCAAACACATAAACAAACTTTATAATATAATATAATATAATTTAATAATAGAGAAGTAGTGGTAGTATTAAAAATAATTATTATTTTACTTGTTACATTTAGCTAAAGAACCCAAATACTTTATAATACTGATAAAATAAGTTAATATAATATAATATAATATAATACATTTCTCTACATATCTTGAAAAAGGGTCATGTCAAAACTCTTTGACAGTGGTGTGCTTGTTTTCGGGCTGCTTCAAAGGAAAAAAAGGTATTTTTTTGTGTATTTTGTATTTTAATGTGTGAGCTGGCTATTCACTGCCTAATATAGACATGTTTCTTGATGGTCACCCTCTCTCTCTTGCTTTGTTGTTTAAAGGGAAAAGACCTGGAACCCATACAGACTTAAGGGGCGTTGACACTGACTGCCATTTGCAGTGGCTAAGTGGCCTGAAGTCATTCGCTTTCAGCTTGAGCGCTGACAATTTGTTGGCAAACAGTAATTGTTGGTGACATGATGTGAGTGTGAGTAGTACACAACACTGTTGAGAAAAGCTTATGCAAATGAGACGACAAGATGGAGGAGAAGCTTTAGAAGTTTTATTAATGCTTTTTAAAGAAGTCTCTTCTGCTCACCAAGCTTGCATTTATTTGATTCAAAGTACAGCAAAAACAGTACAATTTTTTTATATTTTTACTATTTAAAATAACAGTTTTTTATTTAAATGTATTTTTAAATGTAATTTATTCCTGTGATTTCAAAGCTGAATTTTTAGCTTTTATGATGTTAAAAACAGCTGAGTAGATTTTTTTAAGGTTTCTTTGATATAGAAATAGAAAGTAAAAAAAAAGAATTAATCTGAAATAGAAATATTTTGTGACATTATGAATGTCTTTATCATCACTTTTGATCAATTTAAAGCATCTTAAATAAAAGTAAACTTGAACCTGAACAGCAAATCAGCATATTAGAATGATTTCTGAAAGATCATGTGACAATGAAAACTACAGTAATGATGCTGAAAATGTAGCTTTGATCACAGGAATAAATTACATTTTAAAATATATTTGAATAGAAAACAGTTATTTCAAATAGTAAAAATATTTCACTTTTTTTTTTTTAAGTTTTTGCTGTACTTTGAATCAAATAAATGCAGGCTTGGTAAGCAGAAGAGACCTCACCGTTCACAAACTTTTGACTGGTAGTGTAAATGTTGTGATTAAAAGGATATTTAATCAAAAATGAAAGTCCTGTCATCATTTATTCACCTGTGGATCCAAACATGTGAGACTTTCTTTCTTCTGAAAGACACTAAGACAGATATTTTCTTATATTTTCGAATGTTGATAACCAAACTGTTTTGGAGGGTTACAGCTGTAAGAAATTAGTACTGTAGGAAAGAAGGTTCTGATAAACATTTGCATTCACCCTGGCATGTAACGGTTTAAGAGGCCCAACTCCTGCTGCAGAAAACATCTCACAAACCACTTCCTCTTTCTTTATGCACTTAAGCTTAAGTTTGATGCCGAACAAAATGTTTCCCATCAGACTTAAATAAATTAAACTTGCTCTCATCAAGTGAACTTTGGACCAGTTCTCCTCTCTCCAGACAACATGCTCCTCAGCAAAGGTGAGCTTAGCCTTTTGATTCCTTCTGCTGATAAAAGGCTTGGTCACTACAGAGTGTCCTTTCAGTCCGTCTTTTCTTAAAGGTGACAGATCATGAAAATCTGACTTTTTCCATGTCTAAGACTGATGACACATGGGGCAACTTTTTGAGCAATTTAATAATGCGATTTTTTTGAGCAATGTTGCTTGGGCACTTTCCCATTGAGAATGGGTAACAATTTCTATCTGAATAATTTAGATCAGTCGTGGGCCCTATATCTCACCTGGCTGCCCATTGACGGCAACATTGTTCAAAAAGTTGCCCAGTGCATCTACCAACCCCGAAAACATGAAACAACCCAATCACAAGCCTTTTTCTGCAAGCAGATTTCAAGAGATTTCGCTCCCCTGTGACGTAGTAAGGAGATTTTACAATATTACCGACCCTTAATCTGTAACTTTCCGCTCACGCCGCTGTTATTTTGTTATTGCAAGCAACAACAGTGTACCAGTCCTAACGCCATGGCAAAAGTTCGAGCAAAGCATGCTGTTCTGTCATTGGCTGTATGCTATTTACACTATTTAGAGTCCCAGCCTCAGAGGAGTCAAGAGAGCAGTGGATTTATTGATTTATTTACTGTATAATACACTGATCTAATATTAACATGCCATTTCTTTCCCAGCTGTTTACCCTCACAGACATAACTGACTGTTTTTATAACTCATGTGTGTTTTTAACATAAACGTGTGTATTTGACAGTTTAAGCGCAATAAGACATAAAAGAGAACTTAGTTTAATACTCACATGCCATTAGACAGCCACTTTTTTGTGTACATGCTTTGGATGAGTGCGCTCAGAAAACCCTATATCAGAGGTTTAATATAATAAAGTTTAAAAAACAAGATTTTAGCATGATATACATGATAATCAACACTAAACAGATGTTTTTTAGCAAAGTATCTGACATATGAGCTGTAAAGGCACAGCCCTATTCTGGAAAAGGGGCGGGGAGCAGCAGCTTATTTGCATTTAAAGGGATATGCACAAAAACAGTTTTTCAGTGTTTCTGTTTCTAGTCAAAATGGGCATTTTCAAAATGATATAATCAATGATCTGTGGGGTATTTTAAGCTGAAACTTTATAGACACCTTCTGGGGATGCCTACACCTTACAATATTACATATTGTAAAAAGTTGCATAATAGGTTTTTTTTTAAACACAGCGAGGCAGATCCTTACCCTGTTCAGTACTGAACTGGCAAGCAATTTCAGCTGCAGTGTTGAACTGATTTATATATATATATATATATATATATATATATTAGTGGTGGACCGTTATCGGCGTTAACGTGCTGCGTTAACGTGAGACTCTTATCGGGCGATAAAAAAAATATCGCCGTTAATCTATTCTCAAAGTTGGGTTGGGAGCTGGGTCTATACTACGCAAGATATGATGACTTTCACCTTGATATTTTAGCGCGGATGACGTATACCTAGTCGAATTGCACTGTAGGGGGCGAGAACGAGTCTCTTCAACTTCTGTGAAATTACCACATCAAATGAGACGTGCAAACATGAATGCAGTTATGAAGCCGCTTCAGGGCAGGTGCGTTGCTAGACCCTTTTTACTGGGGCACGTGAGTTATAATTTACTTTGATAATCCCGAAATAAAGACATTAAACTATATGCAACAACTGAATTGACGCTTCTAAAAGCAACGCAGTTTAACCCAAGACTATGCACGCAGATATCCATGCCGGTGCGCGTCTGTGCAGCACGCGCACGTCGTGCAGCCTTTTGCGCAGAAGTACTTGGTTACACAAGTTTGTATAGGTAGTTATGTTGTAAATGCAATTGTCAAGCAGTTTGTGATGCATTTTGGAAACAGGAGATGAGCGCCTGATCTAATGCGCCACCTGGCCCGTTCTCGAAGACTTACTTTTAGTCATTATTTGGGTAGCACACATATTCTGAATGCCTTCAGCAGAATTCAAATTAGCCATTTTAATCTAGATTAATCTAGATTAAAAAAAATAATCTATGCCCACCCCTAATATATATACATATTAAATCGGTTTGACAATGAAATTCTATAGTCAAAACTGTTTTTATACTGTACAAACTATATTTTCTATCCCCTTACCCTGTTATACCCCTAAACCTACCCATCACACAAAACTTTTTGCACTTTCTAATTTTCAAAAAACTTCTAAAAACTAAATTCTATATAACTTATAAGCTTGCTTTCCTAATTTGGACCAAAATGCCCCCACAAAGACAAGGATTTTGGATTTGCCATCTTTGAGGGGACATTTTGTCTCCATAATTCACATATAACTCTAAATACAATAAAATGGAAAGAAAAAAGACATATCTTCCGCCTCCATATCTTTATCTCTCTCTGTCATATTCTTTTTGCCTGTCACATTCAAACCAACCTTTTGTGGTCTGAAGATATGCTCCACATATGGATGACTGCATACTCCTGGAAACTGACAAAACGGACAAAACTGAAAAGCAGACAATAAACCCACACAAAAATGGACAACCACGATCTCTGTCACATGGCCTCCTGTTTGTATAACTAAAACCACCCTTTCACTCACTCGATGATAGTTAAGCAAATTGATTTTAAACACACACTCACGAGCTCCCAGACAGAAGCTGTGTGTGGTGTGTGTGGGAGGTTGCTTGGAGGAGTTTTCATGGGAAAACTGTACTGTCCTATTTCTAACTGCTCTTAACCTCTGCTATTCCTGCTCCTCTGACCAGAGGCCAAACATCACACAAACTCATGACAACACAGAGTAGGTCTAGATTAGACTGATTAGTGATCATGTAAAAGGCCAGGGATAGTATGTGTGACTCAGCTTCTCCACTAATTATCTTTACAATATTCAGCTTCAGAGCAATTTTGTGTTCTGACCACAATCACCGTTATTTCCCAAAACATTGAAAATCATAATACGCTGATACATGAACAGCTCATTCATGCTGTACAAATTACTGCTCTGAGCTGTATTTATCATTTGAGGTTAGGCTATACTGTTAAAATTAAACTATATGAGTAATAGAATAAGGTGTGTATGTACTGTATGCAGGGCCTGTCATCTTTGCTGCAAAATGCTGAAACACACCCACACTCGTTCCTCTAGAGCGGAAACATGCCCATTTAGGAGCATGAGAGTTCCGCTCTCGCATAACAGCATCATTAGTCACATGACTCTGGATAAAGAATGACCCATTCATGAAGTGTTCAGAAGTCCCATCTGGTCTGCCCTGTGCTCCATAAGCACTGCTCAGAGCGTCCAGAGGAAATGCTCCCACATTCCTGTTTCGTATAGTTTATTATTGGTGGACGGTCAGTTTAACTTGAGGAGGGCACCCACGTGGGGCTGGTGGAAAGTTTTGCTCACTTGAAAGGGCAAGGTGAAAAAGTCGTCAACTTCAGATCTGATGCAAATGTCAACTCTCTACAGAGATGGAAGACAAATCGCTGCATTGGAATTATCAGGCTGTATCTGCATTCTGGGCGCTTTTGAGATATTGAGCTTGAGAAGTTTTTGCGTTTCATAGACTTCTGTAGGTAGAACCCCTAAAAAGGCCCAAAATGTACAAAGCTTACAAAAGAAACATCACATAATGTAAATAAGTTGTCACAGAATAATAATGAATAACTCACTTTGACAAAAATGTCAGATAGAACCTTATAATTCCAAGGAGGCGAAACGTTTCAATCATTTGCATGGAAAGTGATTTGGTAAGTGCATATCCATCAAAAGTTTGGGAAAATTCAGTTTTCTTATTACACATCCAGAACAAGAATAGAAAAGGCCAATACAATACAATAATAATAATAATAATAATAATAATAATAATAATAATAATAATAATGATAATGATAATAATAATAATAATAAACAAAAATACAGATTTTGATTTGATTAAACTTATAAAATAGAAATTGTAAATTTTTATTTTAAAATGATTAATTAGTAGCAAATTAAATATGACAAAGATATATCTCTATTTATTTCATATAGTTCATAAGTGACAAAATGAGACATTTGAAGACTCATTTCAAGGATCCCATTATATCAAACTAAAACCAGTTATTAATAATAGCTATTATATTTCTAAAATGTTTAAAATTTACTTAAAAATGTCTAATATATGCAAAAAATGAATAATAATAATATTAATAATAAACTGTTCAAATGTTGCTTTTTTAAAACCAATACAACAGAAATTATACATTTTAATCAAAATGTAAATAAAAGATTATTTAGTAGATAATAATAATAATAATAATAATAATAATAATAATAATAAAATAATAATAATAATAATAATAATAATAATAAACACTATCCAGATTTTGATTTTGTTAAAGCAATGAAACATAGGGCTGAAAAATATTTATTAGATAATAATAATAATATCAACAACAACAACAATAATAATAATAATAATAATAACAATAATAATAATAATAATAATAAATCTGATACGTAATTATGACAAAATAGGAACTCCCTTCAATAAACAACAAAAATATACAAAAAAATACATAATAATAATAATAATAATAATAATAATAATTATTATTATTATTATTATTATTATTATTATTATCATCACAAATAAGATTACATTATTTTTTAGAATTATAACATTAATGCTTACTCATAAATCAAGCAGAAGTTACACAGAATTAATTAATGGTTTGATATTGAAGCATAATCTTTAAATGTGTGTCTTGTATGTTGAGCTTCCAATATTTAATATTATAAATTATTTATTAAGTATTTAATTAAGATGTCTTTAAGAAATCTTCCAATAGTTATACAGCAGTGGGCAGACATAAAAGCAAAGCCTAACCAGGGAGACAAGTCAATCACAGAGCTTACTAGTGTGTTTAGTTTTGGCAACATGGACCCCCTACACTGAGCTTCAGATTGATTGCTTGAGCCTGGAGATCAGGACCACAACTATATGCAATAACCACCATATCCTGTTCTCACGATCTCTGGTCATAGCTGATCCCCAAACACACACCCAGGCCTTTCACAAAGCGCTGAGTTTTTTTATGCCTTTACAACTACAGTTCTGAATGACAGTCCGTTTTCAAGGTCAATGGCGACTGTACTTGACTTCTCAGTTGCTTGGATTTATTCCAGAGTTGTATGCTCTTGTATTATCTGTGCCTTCACTGCCCCCCGCACTGATCTCTTTTTTCCCTAAACCATTACCAACTTTGATTAAATCGCTCTGTCCTCTTTGGGTAATTATGTTTTTAATGGGAATTTAAATTGAGTTAAAATTGTTCATCCCCTTGAATGTTTCTCATTATTCAGCCTAAATTAATACTTTTTTTTCAGTGTTTTTGCTTTTAATTTTTTTCCAAGTCCACCAATTTGCATGATCTTATTCGCATTTGCTTCCTTGCAATGTAGCAATTCCAAATACGACAATCTGTTTGCATATTTAATTAGATACTTGGTTGATTTAATAATATACATTAGTGTATTAAACTATTTATTTCAATATGACATACGTATTGATTTAATCATGTGACTAAAGCCTGAACATAATAAAACTAAATTAAATTAAATAATGAATGATTAACTATCTGTTTTGTTTCAAAACTTGACAAGGATTTTGAGAAGGTGAAGGAGAACAGATTGAATATGCCCCATTAATTACTAGTCATTAACCAGCTGTCATGCTTCTGTTTCTCTAAATTGTTTTCTGGGAAAACACAGACTTATTTTGTTATTTAAAGGAACAGTTCTCCCAAAAATTAAATTTGTTGAAATGTATTTACCCTAAGGCCATCCAAGATTTAGAAGAGTCTTCATCGGAACAGATTTGGAGAATATTAACATTGCATCACTTCCTCACCAATGGATCCTCTGGAGTGAATGGGTACCATCAAAATGAGAGCTCAATCCACAGGACTCTAGTCCATTAATTCATGTCTTGTGAAGCTAAAGCTGTATGATTGTTAAAAAAAAAATTCCATTCATGTGTTTTAACTTTAAACCATTGTTCTGGCCAATATGTGATTCCATAATCCATTATAAAGCTTCATCCAGTAAAAAACTTCATCTCCTATTGTCCTCTCACATCAAAATCCACAGACATATTCCCTTAGAACTGTTTTGGATTTGTTTATGCTAGCAAACCATGCTTGATCAGTGCATATTTCTCTACTAATTTAGATGAGATGACGTTTTAACTAAAGAAAGAAATATTATTGATAAAGGACTTTTTTCAACTGGAAACACACAGCTCAATAAGATGGTATTTAATTTTGGATTTTTGTGGATTATTGTGATGCTTTCATTAGCTGTTTGAACTCTCTTTCTGACGGCACCTATTCACTGCAGAGGAGCCATTGGTGAGCAAGCGATGTAAAGTGAAATGTGTCCAAATCTTCACAAAAAAAAACAAAAAACAAATAAAAAACATATTGAATTCCGTAAGGGTGAGTTTTCAGCTAACTTTAATTTTATGATTAACTATTTCTTTAAGATTTTATAGTGGCTCTTTCTGTAAAGTAAAATACAGTTGAGGTCAAAAGTTTACATACACCTCGCAGAATCTGTAAAATGTTAATACACATGATTCTTAATACTGTGTTATTACCTGAGTGATTCACAGCTGTTTATTTATTATTATTATTGTTTTTTGTTTAGTGATAGTTTATAAGTCCCATGTTTGTCCTGAACAAACTGCCCACTGTTCTTCAGAAAAGTCCTTCAGGTCCAACAAATTATTTGGTTTTTCAACTTGTGTATTTAAACCCATTCCAACAATGACTGTAGGATTTTGAGATCCATCTTTTCACACTGAGGACAACTGAGGGACTCATATGCAACAGATATGAGAAGGTTCAAGTGCTTACTGATGCTCCAGAAGGAAAAATGATGCATTAAGAGCCGGGGTGAAAACTTTTGAACAAAATGTAGTTGTGTACATTTTTCTCATTTTGCCTAAATATTTTTTTTTTTCATTTATTACTGCCCTTCAAAAGCTTCAAAGACACAATTTACATGTATTATGATCCTCAAATTTAAAAAGTTTTAATGCATTGTGTTTCCTTCTTAAGCATTTGAAGTAAGCATTTGAACCTTCTGTCATAGCTGAATATGAGTTCCTAAGTTGTTCTCAGTGTGAAAAGATGGATCTCAAAATCATAGTCATTGTTGGAAAGGGTTCAAATACACAAAAATGCTAATTTAAAAAAAAAAAAAAAAAATTCTGAAGAACAACTGTTCAGCTGCGGGATCGGAGTGCCACCAGTGCAGAGCTTGCTCAGAAATGGCAGCAGGCAGGTGTGAGCGCATCTGCACGCACAGTGATGCCAAGACTTTTGGAAGATGGCCTGGTGTTAAGAAGGGCAGCAAAGAAGCCACTTCTCTCCAAAAATAACATCAGGGACAGACTGATCTTCTGCAAAAAGTATGGCGAATGGACTGCTGAGGACTGGGGCAAAGTCATTTTCTCCAATGAAGCCTCTTTCCCATTGTTTGGGGCATCTGGAAAAAGGCTTGTCCGGAGAAGAAAAGGTGAGCACTCCATCAGTCCTGTGTCATGCCAACAGTAAAGCATCCTGAGACCATTCATGTGTGGGGTTGCTTCTCATCCAAGGGAGTGGGCTCACTCACAATTTTGCCCAAAAACACAGCCATGAATAAAGAATGGTACCAAAACACCCTCCAACAGCAACTTCTTCCAACAATCCAACAACAGTTTGGTGAAGAACATTTTCCAGCACGATGAAGAACCGTGCTATAAGGCAAAAGTGATAACTAAGTGGCTCGGGGACCAAAACGTTGAAATTTTGGGTCCATGGCCTGGAAACTCCTCAGATCTTAATCCCATTGAGAATTTGTGGTCAATCCTCAAGAGGCGGGTGGACAAACAAAAACCCACTAATTCTGACAAACTCCAAGAAGTGATTATGAAAGAATGGGTTGCTATCAGTCAGGATTTGGCCCAGAAGTTGATTGAGAGCATGCCCAGTCGAATTGCAGAGGTCCTGAAAAAGAAGGGCCAACACTGCAAATACTGACTCTTTGCATAAATGTCATGTAATTGTCGATAAAAGCCTTTAAAACGTATGAAGTGCTTGTAATTATATTTCAGTACATCACAGAAACAACTGAAACAAAGATCTAAAAGCAGTTGAGCAGCAAACTTTGTGAAAACTAATATTTGTGTCATTCTTAAAACTTTTGGCCACGACTGTATATGTCTTTATGTGAAATATCTTATTCAGGTAAGTACTAAATAAAAAATAACATGCATTTTGTATGATCCCTCTTAAAAAAACAAAAAAAAAAAAACAGACTTACAATAAAAGAGAATGTAAGAGAAACTAAATGTCAAATAAACTTCAGAGTTGGACTCCTTTGCCTTGAGTCTGTATATAACCACTTAGCAACAACTTAACAGTTTCAAACATTGTAGCTACTTTATGACAGTGTTCTAGCATTCAGTCACATTTTGCACAGGTAAGCACCGCTCACATTTCCTTCTGATAATAAAAAACCTAGTCATCTTTCTAAACTTGCTGAGGTTTGAACCTTTAGCTGGTGGGTGTCAGGTAAATATTCTCCACCATTTATCATCATTACTGTGGGAGTGTTTGTGAGCAAGCGAGCGAGAGTTTGTGCGTGAGTGACTGACTGATGTTCTAGTGAGTGATTAAGTGTGAGTGAGGAAGGCAAATGTCAGTGTTTTCCTGTGTTGTGCGAAAAGGGGCATCATTGGTCATTAGATGTGGGCAGCTCTCCTCCTGCTCATTAACCGCAATAACACCTCTGAAAGCTTCGTTTTTTGAAACAAGTCTGTTTTAATTAGGACTGATCTCTCTCTCTTGCTCTGTTTTTTTTCTGTCCTCACCACTCACCTATATTTTCCTGTGCGGTGGAGTCTAGAGCATTAGGTGGCCCATGTGGCTTGACGCACTGACCCAAAGCAGAAGCAGTGTCATAGCGCTTTTGAAGAAATGTCTTTTAGATGCCCACAGACCACATAATCACACCTCAAAGCACAGACAGGAACAAATGTGTGTCTCTGAGACGCCTCGTCTGAACAATTGTGTGACAACACTGTGAAAAGAGAAGCAGAGAACAGTCACAACACATTAGCTCTGTGTTAAAAGGAACAGTTCACCATTAAATTAAAGCTCTGTCAATGTTTACTTACCATCATGTTGTTCCACAACTGTATGACTTTGTTTATCTCAGTAGAAACAAGATGAGATACTATGCAAAACAGTCATGCTGCTCTTTTCAGTTGTCAAGCCCTAAAAAGGACAAAAAACATACAAATAAGCAGTCCATATGATGATACATAGATAGCAACGCGACTGACACATTCAAGGTCCAGAACATTAGTAAGGACATTGTTAAAATAGTCCATGTGACATGGTTCAAAAATTATTTATATCTGCATCCTAACTTAAGCTACGACCAAATGTGCATTTCTAAAAGACAAAAACAGGAAATAACTGGAAAAGTTTAAAGAATTCAAAAACGTGAAGTGTTCTGACCATAAAGAATAGTTTAAAACTACAATTAACCATCTGTTTTTTTTACAACTTTAACATTGGAACAAAAAATCTGCCACATAGTCCACAAGAGAAAATAATAGTTGAATTTATAAAATTGACCCTGTTTAAAAGTTTACATACACTTGATTTTTAATACTGTGTTGTTACCTGAATAATCCACAGCTGATTATATTTTATTTTTTATTAGTACTACAATTTTTTATTTTTTTTTAAGTGATAGTTGTTCATGAGTCCTTTGTTCGTCCTGAACAGTTAAGCTGCCAGATGTTTTCCAAAAAAAAAAATCCTTCAGATCCCACAAATCCTTTGATTTATCAGCATTTGTGTGTATTTAAACCCTTTCCAACAATGACTGTATGATTTTAGAGAAGGTTCAAATGCTCACTGATGCTCCAGAAGGAAAAATAATGTATTAAGGTGTACACTTTTGAACAAAATGAATGTGTACATTTTTCATTTTTCTTATTTTGCCTAAATATCTTTTTTTTTTTTTTTTTCATTTATTACTGCTCTTTAGGAGCTACAGAAGACTTGCATGTTTCTCAGAAGACAAAATAAGTTACATTTATCCTGATCTTCAAATTCAAAAAGTTTTCACCCCCTGGCTCTTAATGCATTGTGTTTCTTTCTGAAGCATCAGTGAACGTTTGAACCTTCCGTAATAGTTGCATATGAGTCCCTCAATTGTCCTCAGTGTGAAAAGATAGATCTCAAAATCATATAGTCATTGTTGGAAAGGGTTCAAATACACAACAATTCAATACTGTATACTGTACATCTGCAACCTAATTCAAGCTACTATCAAATGTGTATTTCTAAGAGACATTACTCATTAGAACACGTAGAACTAAGAAAATATTTTTTCCTTATTATTTATTTAGTTTGTTAAGGAAAAATGACTGTAAAAGTGTATAGAATTAAAAAACGTTAAGTGTTTGTCATGTTCTGACCATAAAGAATAGTTTAAAACCATAATTAACCGCCTGGTTTTTGCAACTTTAACACAGCAAAAATCTGCCTTTAAACTTAAAATAAATACAAAGTTGACATTTATCGTGATAATTATCGATATGACAGAAGATTCATTTTTGGGTAAACTATCCCTTTAAATAATAAGGGGATGAATTAAAATGGGACATATCTTGATTTTTGATCATTTTAAGTCATCTTGAGTCCCCCTTGGAAGCTTACTAAGGCCCCCTGGTGGACCCTGGAACCATGCTTGAGATGCATTTCTGCCACTGGAAAAATAAAAGAAGACTTTTTATCTTAAAACTATGACTTTTTTCCTCACAATTGCAAGTTCACAGCTCACAACTCCGACTTTTTCTTTCACAACTGCGAGATATAAAGTCAGAATTGCGAGACAAACTCACAATTCAGATTCTTTTTCCCACAATTGCAAGTTCTTAAGTCAGTATTGTGTGATATAGAGTCAATTGCAAGAATGTCTGAATTGCGGAATAAACTCCCAATTATGAGAAATAAAGTCAGAATTGCAAGATATAAAGTCAAATTCGGACTCAAAAGTCAGAATCGCAAGACAAAAACTCGCAATTGTGGGGAATTATCCCCCCCCCCCCCACAATTGTGAGTTATAAAGTCAGAACTGGTTGATATAAACTCGCAACCTGCGAGATATACAGTCGTGGACAAAAGTTTTGAGAATTACACAAATATTACACAAATATTACACAAATATTAGTTTTCACAAAGTTCGCTGCTAAACTGCATTTAGATCTTTGTTTCAGTTGTTTCTGTGATGTACTGAAATATAATTACAAGCACTTCATACGTTTCAAAGGCTTTTATCGACAATTACATGACATTTATGCAAAGAGTCAGTATTTGCAGTGTTGGCCCTTCTTTTTCAGGACCTCTGCAATTCGACTGGGCATGCTCTCAATCAACTTCTGGGCCAAATCCTGACTGATAGCAGCCCATTCTTTCATAATCACTTCTTGGAGTTTGTCAGAATTAGTGGGTTTTTGTTTGTCCACCCGCCTCTTGAGGATTGACCACAAGTTCTCAATGGGATTAAGATCTGGGGAGTTTCCAGGCCATGGACCCAAAATTTCAACGTTTTGGTCCCCGATCCACTTAGTCATCACTTTTGCCTTATGGCATGGTGCTCCATCATGCTGGAAAATGCATTGTTCTTCACCAAACTGTTGTTGGATTGTTGGAAGAAGTTGCTGTTGGAGGGTGTTTTGGTACCATTTTTTATTCATGGCTGTGTTTTTTGGGCAAAACTGTGAGTGAGCCCACTCCCTTGGATGAGAAGCAACCCCACACATGAATGGTCTCAGGATGCTTTACTGTTGGCATGACACAGGACTGATGGTAGTGCTCACCAAAAGTCTTCCAAAAGTCTTGGCCTCACTGTGCGTGCAGATGCGCTCACACCTGCCTGCTGCCATTCCTGAGCAAGCTCTGCACTGGTGGCATTCCGATCCCGCAGCTGAATCCTCTTTAGGAGACGATCCTGGCGCTTGCTGGACTTTCTTGGACGCCCTGAAGCCTTCTTAACAAGAATTGAACCTCTTTCCTTGAAGTTCTTGATGATCCTATAAATTGTTGATTTAGGTGTAATCTTAGTAGCCACAATATCCTTGTCTGTGAAGCCATTTTTATGCAACGCAATGATGGCTGCACATGTTTCTTTGCAGATCACCATGGTTAACAATGGAAGAACAATGATTTCAAGCATCACCCCCCTTTTAACATGTCAAATCTGCCATTCTAACCCAATCAGCCTGACATAATGATCTCCAGCCTTGTGCTCGTCAACATTCTCACCTGAGTTAACAAGACAATTACTGAAATGATCTCAGCAGGTCCTTTAATGACAGCAATGAAATGCAGTGGAAAGATTTTTTCGGGATTAAGTTCATTTTCATGGCAAAGGACAATGCAATTCATCTGATCACTCTTCCTAACATTCTGGAGTATATGCAAATTGCTATTATAAAAACTTAAGCAGCAACTTTTCCAATTTCCAATATTTATGTAATTCTCAAAACTTTTGGCCACGACTGTAGAGTCAGAATTGCTGGATTAATTTGCGAGAAATAAAATCAGAATTGCAAGATATAAACTTACAATTCTGACCTTTTTCCCGCAATTGCCAGTTTATATCTCACAATTCTGACTTTTTTTTCCTCAGAACTGTAAGATATAAACTCACAATTCAGAATAAAGTTAGAGCTATGAGTTATAAAATCAGAATTAACTGATATTGTGATAATCGCTTTCTCCATATTGTCCAGCCCTACGTGAACGTGTGTTGGAGACTGACACGGAAGAGAAGAAATTGAATAAAGTCGTTATTTTTGTTTTCTTTGCACAAAAAAGTATTGTCATAGATTTATAACATTACGTTTGAACAATTGATGTCACATGGACTATTTCAAGAATGTCCTTACTAGCGTTCTGGGCTTTGAACGTATCAGTTGCATTACTGCCTATGCAGGGTCAGAAAGCTCTCAGGTTTTATCAAAAATATTAGAGATGCTCCGATCAGCATTTTTGGGGCCGATCACCGATTACCGATCACCAAGATCATGATCTGCCGATTGCCGATCACTGCCGATCACAGAATGGCAGGGGAATGGGAATCTTTGATCTATAATCTAGCAGAGTTTGCACCATTTGTAGAAATGAAACTAACTCTAAATTAACTATATTGAAGAAAAAAACCTCTAGAAATAGGCTACAGTCAAGATCTTGAAGAACCACCAAGTTAGGGTTAAGTTGCTGATGCCTTCCCTGCTGAAAAAAACATGCTGGTCCTTTGCTGATTTATGCTGGTCATGTTGCTGGTCAAGGACCAGCATTAACCAGCCAAAGAACCAGCATGAACCAGCAAAGGACCAGCATAAACCAGCTAAAACCAGCATCCCAGCACCAAAACATACCTAAGCAGCATATGCTGTTTTTTTTCACCAGGGTTTGACGATAGCAAGACGATTATTAATATTATCCGTCAAAAAGGCGCCTAACTTTAGCGATGCAGTGCAGAGAGTCGGTTCTAGGATGCTTCAGACACTTGTCGTGAAATAAACACACGCATAGAGTGGCCACGTCGCCTTAACGCGCCGCATGGGGAAGAGATTTATTTATAATAAAGTGCACCTCGCACTACACTAGGCTATGTCCTTTGATATTGTAAATGTTCTTTGCTTGTTATTTGTAGCTGCTTTTTAAGATAGTGTAAGGATTATATTATCCAGCATTGCAGTCATTAGGATAAAGGTAGTAAAATGTGGTTTAGGCTGAATTAAATATGATATATCAGAATCTGTCTGTGTATAGGAAACATAAACATTCACCTCAGTAACATCTATATGCGTTCATTAGAATTACGATGCGATAAAATGGCGCTAAACATACGCACGTGAATTACACACGCACCATTTCTCCTCATTCTATATGGACTGAACTACAACATGAACTGATGACAACAATCAGACATACAGCAGTAACATTATTGCAATATGACGGGTATAGAAAGATACATTCATTTACATTCAAGCACGCACATTCACCACTCAGAATGAAACCGAAAGTATACTTCTCCGGCAAAACTACAGTCAGCGCTCTGTACACGCACAACTTAGTCACATGCCCAATAACAAGACTACCCTTACAAAACTAATAAAGAATTTAGTACTCATGATGCATGTTGCCACTGGTAAGCTCCGCTCTGCTGTTGTTTACCTAGGCGCCGTGCATGCACGTGTGAAAAAGTTGCGCGAGTAATTTACGTCAAGTGATCGGCTTTTTTGATCGGCGCTTTTGGGGTTCGCCGATCAAGCTATTTTTACCCAATATCGGCCGATCATGATCGGTTGCCGATCGATCGGAGCATCACTAAAAAATATCGTAATTTGTGTTAGGAGGATGAACGAAAGTCTTACAGGTTTGGAATGACATGAGAGTGAGTAACTAATGACAGAATTTTCCATTTTGGGAAAACTATCCCTTTAAATAATGAGGGGATAAATGAAATGAGGCATATTTTGATCATCATAAGTCCCCCTTAGAAGCTTACTAAGGCCCCCTGGTGGGCCATGGAACCATGCTTGAGAACCGCTAAGATAAAGGACACCAACTGGTTGTAGCTACAGGCTTGAGTCCATTCTGGTATAATGCTGCTATGGTTGTGTTCATCCTCCTCCACAAACACCACACCTGTCTGTCCAAAGAGTTATTCATCTCACTTTCTCCCCTCTATTCATTCATTCTGTGTTCATCTCATTCACTCTCTCCCATCCATCGCGTTACAAGAAACACAATTACCAGACACTCAGGCCTTCCAATGCTCTCCTTAAAAGAGGTAAGGCGATTTGGACTGCTTATATTCCTCTCCTGATGAAGGCAGTAAGCTCCCATCTGCAACTGATGAGCAGAATCAGCCAATCAGATCCTTGCAAATGATGACTGGCAGGGGTGGGCAGGTATTGCTGGACTGAGGCCATAGATCTGTAATGAGTCTTGCTTTCTAGCAATTCCCCCTAAACAAGATTTAAAAAAGAGGGAAGCTATAATACAAGAGAAACTGTAAATAAATAACACCAAAAAGTTGTTGATGAGTTTGGATATGCTAAGTAGGTCAGTTGGAGGTGGGTTTGCCCATAGTGTACCTCATTAGCATGCTGTGCGTTTGTCTTTTAGACTGGTTGAACTTGTACTAAACGGTAACAGGGCCTCATGAGGGAGGAAGAAATTCACAACAGATGGTTTGATCTATTTATGGTTGTTGGACTGGCGATCAACAAGCGTTCTTAATATTGGATATAATGTCTTGAATGACAAAATAGAATGAGGACATAAGGAACGTTGTTACTTCCAACACGTTTCCTGGGATTTGAATGCGTTGTGCCTCGCATTTTGTAGTAAACGCTAGTTAATGGCCATTTAAAGTGCCCAGCTGACAGCTTCACCTGAGTCTTCCAGCAGGTGGCAGTGTGGTTTCTTTGGTCTCAGCTGAAGGTTAGCTCAGGACAGTATTGTTACAGTGCTGTTGCCTCACCGTGTGTGTTTTGTGTCTGGGTTTATGAGTGTATGGATAAGAATCAAAATAGGGAACAGGTAAGGCATTTCTAACAGTCTATGACATTAACAAGCTCTAATGGGCTACAAATTATGTAACACATTTTAAACAACTTTAAAATGCCAAAATGCTGTCACATGATCACTCGTTTAGTATAATATGCATTCCCTTTTGAAGTTTTTTTTTTAGAGATATACTAAAAACAGTATAAAATGGTATTCTGACATTAATACAGGAATCAAGGCTGTGTTTATTTGATTAAAAATACAGAAAAAAAATGAAATTTTAATGCAATTTAAAATATAATGTATTCCTGTGATGCAAAGCTGTTACATGATCCTTCAGAAATCAATCTAATATGATGATTTATTATCAGTGTTGGAAACAGTTGTGCTGATTTATTTATTTTTATTTTTTTTTTTTTAAACCTGTGATACTTTTTTCAGGATTCTTTGATAAATAAAATGTTACAACGAACAGCATTTATTTAAAATAAATTGAAAAAGTGAAAACTTTTGTAATAATAAACACTTTGTTCAAAGTTTGGGGTCAGTACATTTTTTCTGTTTTTCTCTCTTTGAAAGAAATGAATTCTTTTGTTCACCAAGGATGTGTGAAATCAATAAAAAGTGATAGTAAAGACTTATGTTGTTAGAAAAGATTTCTATTTTGAATGAATGCTGTTCTTTTTAACTTTTTATTCATCAAACAATCCTGAAAAAAGTATCACAGGTTCCAAAAAATATTAGGCAGCACAACTGTTTCCAACACTGATAATAAAATTAATAAATCAGTATATTAGAATGATTTCTGAAGAATCATGTGACACTGAAGACTGGAGTAATGGCTGATGAAAATTCAGCTTTGTACACAGAAATAAATTATATTTTAAAGTATATTAAAATAAAAAACTGTTAGTTTGAAATGCAATAATATTTCATTCTCATAAAATTTCATTCTCAACTTTTATTCTTACAATTGCAAGTTCACATCTCATAATTCTGTCAGTCAGAATTGCGTGATACAAACTCTCGCTTCTGACTTTCCCCGAAATTGCGAGTTATAAAGTCAGAATTGCGTAATACAAACTCGCAACTGCAAGTTATAGAGTCAGAATTACGAAATATAAAGTCAGAATTGCAAGACTCACAATTCTGACTTTTTTCCCTGCAATTGTGAGTTTATATCTGCAAGTTATAAAGTCAGAATTGCATGATTTAGAGTCCATTTACGAGAAATAAAGTCAGAATTGCCAAATATAAACTCACAACTGTGAGTTATAGAGTCAGAATTACGAGATATAAAGTCAGAATTGCGAGACACAAACTCACAATTCTGACTTTTTTCCCCGCAATTGTGAGTTAATATCTCATAATTCAGTTTTTTTTTTTTTTTTTTGTTCACAGTTGCGAGTTTTAAATTCAGAATTGCGGGATAAACTCCCTTTACGAGAAATAAAGTCAAAATTGTGTAATATAAACTCGCAACTGTGAGTTATAGAGTCAGAACTATGAGATATAAAGTCAGAATTGAGAGACACAAACTCACAATTCTGACTTTTTTTCCCCGCAACTGTAAGCTTAGATCTCACAATTCTGTTTTTATTTTCTTTCACAGTTGCGAGTTTTAAAGTCAGAATTGCATGATTTAGAGTCAGAATTGCGGGATAAACTCCCTTTACGAGAAATAAAGTCAAAATTGTGTAATATAAACTCGCAACTGTGAGTTATAGAGTCAGAATTATGAGATATAAAGTCAGAATTGCGAGACACAAACTCACAATTCTGACTTTTTTTCCCCGCAACTGTAAGCTTAGATCTCACAATTCTGTTTTTATTTTCTTTCACAGTTGCGAGTTTTAAAGTCAGAATTGCATGATTTAGAGTCAGAATTGCGGGATAAACTCCCATTTACGAGAAATAAAGTCGGAATTGCATAATATAAACTCACAACTGTGAGTTATAGAGACGGAATTATGAGATATAAAGTTTGAATTTTCCCCCAATTAAGAGTTTATATCTCACAATTCTGATGTTTTTTTTGTTTTTTTTTTCACAATTGCAAGTTACAAAGTCAGAATTGAGTCAGAATTGTAAGATATAAAGTCAGAATTGCGAGACACAAACTCACAATTCTGACTTTTTCCCTCGCAATTGTGAGTTAATATCTCATAATTCAGTTTTTTTTTTTTTTGTTCACAGTTGCCAGTTTTAAAGTCAGAATTGCGGGATAAACTCCCTTTATGAGAAATAAAGTCAGAATTGTGTAATATAAACTTGCAACTGTGAGTTATAGAGTCAGAATTACGAGATATAAAGTCAGAATTGAGAGACACAAACTCACAATTCTAACTTTTTTCCCCCGCAACTGTAAGCTTAGATCTCACAATTCTGTTTTTTGTTTTTTTTGTTTTCACAGTTGCAAGTTTTAAAGTCAGAATTGCATGATTTAGATGCGGGATAAACTCCCATTTACGAGAAATAAAGTCGGAATTGCATAATATAAACTCACAACTGTGAGTTATAGAGTCGGAATTATGAGATATAAAGTCTGAATTTTCCCCCAATTGAGAGTTTATATCTCACAATTCTGATGTTTTTTTTTTGTTTTGTTTTTTTCCACAATTGCAAGTTACAAAGTCAGAATTGAGTCAGAATTGCAAGATATAAAGTCAGAATTGCAGGAAAAACTACCAGTTATGAGAAATACAGTCAGAATTGGAAGATAAAAACTTGCAATTGCAAAGAAAAAGTCAGAATTGTGAGAATTGTCTGATTTTATTTATCGCAATTGCGAGTTTATCCTGCAATTCAGACTTTTTTCCCCCCCACAACTGTGAGCTATAGTCAGAATTACGTGATATAAACTCACAACTGCAAGATTTGGAGTCAGAATTGCGAGATAAACTCGCAATTGCGAGAAATAAAATCGTAATTACAAGATATAAACTCACAATTCTGACCTTTTTCCCACAATTTCCAGTTTATATCTTGCAATTCTGACTTTTTTTCTCAGAACTGTGAAATAAAAAACTTGCAACTCAGAGTAATAAAGTTAGAACTGTGAGTTATAAAATCAGAATTGCGAGATATAAACTTGCAACTGAGAGTAATAAAGTTAGAACTGTAAGTTATAAAATCAGAAATGCGAGATATAAACTTGCAACTGCAAGTTATAGAGTCATAATTACAAGATATATACTTTAGAATTGCCAGATACAATTCTGACTGAATTGTATCTTACAATTCAGATTTTTCCACCCACAATTACGAGTTACAAAGTCAGAATTGCGTTATATAAACTCGCAACTGCAAGTTATAGAGTCAGAATTGTGAGATAAACTTCCAATTACGAGAAATAAAGTCAGAATTGTGAGTTCTGACAATTCTGACTTTATATCTCAACAGTTGTGAAAAAAAAGTCAGAATTGCGAGATAAAAACTCACAATTCTTACTTTATAACTCTCAATTGTGAAAAAAAGTCAGAATTGTGACAAAAACTTGCAATTGCAGGAAAAAAGTCAGAATTGTGAGTTTATATTTTGCAAATCTCACAATTGTGAGTTATAAAGTCTCAGTTGCATGATATAAACTCGCATCTGTGAGATATAGTCACAATTGTGAGATATAGTCAGAATTGCAAGATAAACTCACAATTATGAGAAAAAAGCCCAAATTGTGAGATTTAAACTCACAATTCTGACCTTTTTCCCTTGATTGCCAGTTTATATCTCGCAATTCTGACTTTTTTCCTCACAGTTTCGTAATATAAACTCGCAATTATGACTTTTGTCTCTGAAATTGACTCTTTTCAGAATTGCATGATATAATTTCAAGTTTATATCTCGCAATTCTGAGAAAAAAAAGCCAGAATTGCCTGTTTACATCTTGCAATTCTGACTTTATTACTTGCAACTGCAAGTAATTATGCAAGTTTATATCTCAAAATTCTGCGAAAAAATCAGAATTGCGAGTTTGTATCATGGAATTATTATTTTTTTTAATTTAGTTGCGGAAACGGGCTTCCGTAAGCATGGGATTTCTTACAACACAAAATGATCCACTAATGAACTGTTATAACTGTTACAAGGCAATAATGGTTGTTAATTCAGGTGATGTATTAATATTACACTGTTACTAAGAAAATAATGTTTTTTTTATGGCTTAGCAGAGAGTCTAGATGGAGGGAGTAACAAGAATGGTCAAAGAACAAATCTGTGGAGAGGCACAGTGGATGCAAACCTACCAAACAAATCAAACCTAGAATAATGGGATGCCAAAACAGAGCCTGTCCAGCACAGCTCCCCACGGCATGCGCAGCTTTCTATTGTTGCCACATTATTGCATCAGTGTTCTGGCCGGCCAGGGTGCAGTCAGCGAAATTAAAGCCATCTGACCCACAGTGCAAATGAAATGAGATGAATATGGAAGCATGATACGCCACAGACGAGCCTCTTCTATACAAGGGAAAGAGAGAGAGTGACTGAACCGAATAATAGCACATGAATCTAAAGCTTCGGCAGATTGTGACACTTATTCCCGTTGAAGAATCTCTCAAAATCCTTGAATCATGTTTATTTTTATAAAGGTCATGCTCTCCACAAAGAACGTGTCTGACTGTGAAGAAAGAGCTTTGTGCGCATGTTAGCAAAAGGTTATGGCTTCTGAATGCTCAATCTTTTTCATAAAACAAGAAAAGAGTGAACAATTTCTCATCAAAATGGAGATTTCCAATGTCTATTTCATGGTTGAAAATACTTGTATATTTTCCCAGACTAAGCGTGAGTCACACAGCGAGCTGTAGTCATCCCGGTGTGTTGTCATACATCAGGCCAGATGGGCTCTTGCACAGCCAGAGCATATGTAAGTGTGTGCACACGTGTGTGTGCGTTCCTGGAAACTGTCAGTTCTGGCATGACTACCTCAGAAGAGGTCCAGGCAACACTGCTGTCCCTAGATACGGTTGCCACAGCAATATCAGCAGGAAGTGCCTCACAGGAAGACTCAGGGCTGTGCACGTGAGGAGTGTGCATGAGATGCGAGCGTATGCAAGTTCATCGGCCTACATGCTCTCATTAACATCCACAACAAAGGATATTAGCCACCGTAGTGGCAGGTTTATGTGAACCCTGAAGAGATTTCGTCTCACTACTCAGAAATTCACACAAGTGAAAGGAATCTGGAGGAGATAAAACGATGTGTTACCCTGGTCATATGCTGCCTTCATGTGCTATCGTAATTATGGTAAATACCAAAATCCGACATCAAAATTGCACATGAACACCCACTCACGTTGTAATTTCCACTGGAAAGCTCGAAAATTTTTATGATACCCGAGTTGCCGAGATGGGATAAACTTTGACCTTTCCACATGGCGGACAGCAACGAAACTATAATGAATGGTAAACATTGCATGATGTTAAAAAAAAAAAAAACGTATATAGGCTATATATATACTATATACAGGCTTATATAAAAACGTATATAGGCTAGCTAAAAGAACCATTAGTTAGTATTGTCTTTAAAACAACTCTACTATTCATGATCAATAAGATACAGCCTATAATTTACCGTTTGCATTTTGATGCATTCTGTAGCAGATGCATTAGGGAGTTTATAACCGTTTTAAAACTTTTACCTAAGTAGCATGTGAGGACAAATTCCGAGTTCGCCATGTTTCTCTTCACTACGACAACAAAAGCACCTGAATACGACACACTGGTAATTTCCACTTCACAAGTGGAAAGCATCATCTTTTCCATATCACATGAAGGCAGCATTAAAGGAGTAGTTCACTTTCAGAACAAAAATGTAAAGATAATGTCTTTCTTTCTTTAATTGTAAAGAAATTCTGTTTTTTGAGGAAAACATTTCAGGATTTCTCTCCATATAATGGACTTCTATGGTGCCCCCGAGTTTGAACTTCCAAAATGCAGTTTAAATACAGCTTTAAAGGGCTCTAAATGATCCCAGCCGAGGAAGAAGGGTCCTATCTAGCGAAATGATTGGTTATTTTCTAAAAACATTTACAACTTATATACTTTTTAGTCTCTAAACACAGTACACACAAAGCTAGACAAGACCAGCATTTGAGGTTAAAAAGTATATAAATTTTTTTTTTCTTTTCTTGGGGGGGGGGGGGGGGGGGGAGATAACCAATCGCTTTGCTAGATAACACCCTTCTTAACCCCCCCCCCCCCTACAAACAGTATGCGTCCCTTATTTTTTTTTTTATTAAAGTGGTAACCCTAGTCCTCAGTCTTGGTTTTACCATACAATAAAGTTTGCGCGTTTAAATGACGATGTTGCTTGTCTACTGTCATAACTCTGTTACTGACGCACTTCTGACACACACTATACCTGAATAAAAGATATTGTTGATTTGTTGTTTTTAATCAAGCAAACATCAATCTTTTCATGATTCATTTTCATTCAACAGTCTAGGGCTACCAACTAACGTTAGTCGACATGAATGCCGTGACAGCGAGCATAGCATATGTAGCATGATCAGTACACTTCGCAATAAAATCCATATCCTACCTTTTCTTGTAACCAAATAAAATCCATGGCAATGAATGTCATCAGAGATGTTTAATCCACAATAATTCTGAGGCATTATTCCTGTCTGCTGGCGTTCACATCAAGTCCTTTAGGCTTATGAATCTGTGGCTCTGAACAAATCGTGAGTCAATGATTCATTTAGCCATTCATAAATACAGCGATTTGCTTTGTTAAAAATGACTCGATGTCTCACTCAAAACAGTGACTTAGCACCACCTACTGGATTCCAAAGTTCACTTACTTGTTCATGATTTGTTATATCTTTGCAGTATTAAATACATTTTAAATACATTAAATTAAATAAATAATGTTTACTCATTAGTAATGTGAAGATCTTTACTCATTAGAAAATCTTGTATTTATTAATATAATTCACTGTGACCTATCCACATTTTTACTGCACACCAATTAAAAATACTCTTTACCACAAAGTATTGTTTCATGTCTAATGTATTAATAACGGCACCAGAATGCAACCAAAACACAGGATAGCAATAAGTAGATTGCTATAAGTAATTATCAGTCATCCAAAGTAAATGCCATGATCTCTATAGATTTTATACAGTAATTACTAATGATTTTGTAAATGGTGATCAGCAACTGTATACTGATAGTGTGGAAGTTACTGCTCTTTGCCTTGGGACGACGTCTCGCCTTTTGCATACAATTCAAAAGCAGAGGGCAGTAACTTAAAAATAGGTTTGAGCTCAAGATTTTTTTATGTAGATCAATTGCATTATTAAAACATCTAATTGCCAGATTTACAGTGTCCTAGCTTTAATTAATTTGGCTGGACAACAAAAAATCTTTAGTCATTTTTCTCAGTTCCACACTCTAGTGAGTTAAGGTCTTTCTTTTTTAACTCTACAAGTTAACCATTTCCAATATATAACAGTATACAAGATTCATCTCAATCCATTCAAATTCGGTGTGTTTTCGGAGAGAAAATAGGAGAAAAAGGAAAGAAAAGATAGAAAAACAACCCTGAATGCTAACCCACACAGGAAGTTCAGGTCTGGGGGATGGAGACATAACATCTGTTCCAAAATCCTAGTGTGCTTCCCACCTAGACAACATTTTTAGGCATCATAATCACATTCATAATGTACTGTAAAGATATTAAACAGCCCAAAGTCAAAAACAAACATTTCTGAACTGAAAACACACCGCTTTTTACATAAATCCACAGTCTTTCTGAGCATTTGCACCCAAATCTAGACAGGCTAGGAGGCATGCAGCACTAAAATAATTTATTTAGGCTAAAATCTACTGTAAGGTAGCATCACATGCATCCTTCATGGATAACGCAATCCCAGAATGTATTACAAAAAAACCTATTTATTGTTTTTAATTCTTGGTGGATACACCACTTGAGAGTTTTAGAGCAATTAAATCAAAATAATTGTTGAAAATGTAACTATTATTATTTCTCTTCAAACATTTATGGTCGGTGAGATTTTTTAATGTTTTTAAACTCTCTTATGCTCAATGATTTTCATTTGAGCATAAATGTAGTAATATTGTTTACTATTTTTAAACATATTAAAATGTAATTTATCCCTGTGATGCAAAGCGGAGTTTTCAGCAGCCATTATTCCAGTCTTCAGTGTCACAAGATCCTTCAGAAATGATTTTAATATGCTGATTTAGTGCTCAAGAAATATAAACATGTATTCTTTGATGAATATAACATTTTAAAATCACGTTTTAATCAATTTAATGGATCCTTACTAACAAAAAGCTACTTACTAACTCTAAACTTTTGAACAGTAGTCTATATATTTATTTACAGAGTACTGAAAATATTAGTATAAAAATATACTTCATATGAGACGTGCTATTTATGCAGCATTTGTGTGAGTTAACCGAGTTCCTGCCCAGTGCCCACAAAGGGCATTTCATATCAGTTACTTATGAGGTTCCATTTCGGGTACATTGCTGCCTTAGAAAACATTAAACAGCTCACTGGGGGTTGGAACCGGGTTAAAGGCATATTGAGAGACTGTAATAACTTCTTAGTCAGGCACTAAATATGACTCAGAAAATTATAAGCAGATCTAGACAGAATTTGTGTACTTTTCTACTGATTTTGGCAATAAAAGGATTTAGAATTGTATTACTGTAAATGAAGCTATAAGTACTCCACACTTATTGCAGAAGGCATTAATCAAATCCATACAAATATTTAATAAACAAACACACAAGGGTTGGGGGAAGTGTGGAACTGTGAATAACAGGTGTTTCAGTTCTGTGCATGTTTCTGTTAAGTTCTGTGCACAGATTCCGTGTGGGCCTGGTTTTGACACTAATAAACACTCAAACATTCACACATAATTATGGAGCTCAGGTTGGAACAACGCTAGCAGGCTAATGCCAACAGCAATGTGTGTGATGACTGTGTGGTTGAGTAGGCAAAGTAGAGTGGTAGACCACAACATTCATGAAACTAGAGCAACACAGGCCTGACAGAACACATCTCAGCATCCCCTCACAACCCTCACCACTATTACTTTGTCATTCCACTCCAGGCTAACTCCAGAAAATGAACATTTCCTATTAAATTAATGAACCAGCTGAAACAGAGAAATTAAACCCTGAAAAAAAATTGGTGTAGAAACAATTTTCACTCAGAAAATGCTAATAAATTTCAGTTAATTATAAAGGAATGACAAGTAACAACCTGAATTAAACATGAAATCTCAAAGCAGAAAGACTGAAATTTATTTTGTTGTACAGTTTACTACAATTTACTATTTTATTTGTGACCCTGAACTACAAAACCATTCATAAGGGTAATTTTTTTGAAATTAAGATTTATACATCATCCAAATAAAGCTGAATAAATAAGCTTTCCATTTGTATATGGTTTGTTATTTGGCCAATTTACAACTACTGTTGAAGTTGTTCAAATGAAGTTCTTACCAATGTATATTACTAATCAAAAATTAAGTTTTGATATATTTACGGTAGGAAATTTACGAAATATCTTAATGGAACATGATCTTAATATCGTAATTATTTTTTGGCATAAAAATAGAAAATGTTCATTTTGACCCATACAATGTATAGTTGTCTATTACAAATATACCAGTGCTATTAAGACTGGTTTTGTGGTCCAGGGTGACATTTTACAACTTCTGGTATTTGTTTGTTTATTTATTGTCTACTATCTTATTATGTTTTGTATAAAAGTGTCTGCAGCGTGCGTAAATATTTACTATTGTGTTTGTAAGATTTTTAATGTTTTTAAAATACACTACCAGTCAAAAGTTTTTGAACGGTAAGATTTTTGATGTTTTTTGAAGAAGTCTCTAATGCTCACCAAGCCTGCATTTATTTGATCCAAAGTACTGCAAAAGCAGTAATATTGTGAAATATTTTACTATTTAAAATAACTGCTTTCTATTTGAATATTTTCAAATGTAATTTATTGCTGTGATTAAAGCTACGTTTTTAGCATCATTAATTTTGTCTTCAGCATCACATGATCGATCAGAAATCATTCTAATATGCTGATTTGCTGAGAAAGAAACATTTATTATTATTATCAACATTTAAAACAGCTGAGTACATTTTTTCAGGATTCTTTGATGAATAGAAAGATCCAAAGATCAGCATTTATCTGAAATAAAAAGCTTTTGTAACATACACTCAAAAGTGTTAAAAGTGATGATAAAGACATTTATGTTACAAAAGATGTCTATTTTAGATAAATGCTGTTCTTCTAAACTTTATATTCATCAAAGAAACCTGAAAAAGTGTACTCAGCAGTTTCAACATAATAATAATAATAATTATTATTATTATTATTAACGTTTTTTGAGCAGCAAATCAGAATATTAGAATGATTTCTGAAGGATCATGTGACTGAAGTAATGATGCTAAAAATTCAGTTTTGAAATCAAAGGAATAAATTATATTTTAAAAATGTATTCAAATAGAAAACAGTTATTTTAAATAGTAAAAAGATTTCAAAATTGTACTGTTTTTGCTGTATTTTGGATCAAATAAATGCAGCCTTGGTGAGCTGAAGAGACTTCAGAGACTTTCTTACTGTTCAAAAAGGCTGCAAGTATTTGATATGATATGAAGAAAATATGGTAAAAACTGTAAAATTAAGATTCATTATTATAATTTAAAAGAACTGCTCATACTTCAAGTTTTAAAATATATTTTTTTCTGTAATGGCAAAACTCAATTTCAGCGGTTATTACTTTAGTCTTCAGTGTTATGTGATCCTTCAGAAATCATTCTAATATGCTGATTTAACATTTTTAATTATACTCACATTTGAAAATGGTTGTGCTGTTTAATATTTTTGAGGGAAAATTTTGATCAATTTCATGCATTTTTGCTGCATAATAGTATTAATATCTAAAACGGCATATTTAGTTCATATGTAAACATTAGAATTTGCATTAAATCTTCTTTTGGATATACTAAGGACTACAAATAAAGCACTTTTATTTAAACTGAGTTTATTTTAGGGCTGTCAAACGAGATTTATAAATGTATAGATTTATAAAAAATATTTATATAGATTTTATATATATAGATTATATAAATATAATCTAAATTAAATACAAGTATAACTACACATACATATATTATACATAATAAATATACACAGTAAACATACATATAGTATGTAAACATAAACTTTTATTTTGGATGCGATTAAATGCGATTAATCATTTGACAACCCCATTTTTTTTTAAATGCATTATTAATTAACTGAAACAAAAATATATGGTTTGTATATATAAATTAATTAAAAATGGTAAAATAAATAGAAATTTAAAAAAGAATTTCTGAGTTATTACTTTTCTTGTTAAGAAATAAAATATATTTTAAAATTGCTTTTAAATTGCACTTTGAAAAATAATTTATACTTTACTTTTTAAATAATTTAATTTAACTATTTAATTTTATATTTTTTAGTTTTTTTCATTGAGGTATAGTATCCTTATACATAGGTTTATAATGGACAGCTCCCCAAATTTACCCAGGAAGAAACAGAATGATCTTAGCTTTGACATCTGATCGCACAGACTTGCAAAGTTTCCAGAAAACTTCATGTCCAATACACAGTAAAAAAGTCTCTCCCAGGCAGAGCTTCCTGAGTCTTCCCCTGAGGTCTTGCAGGTTTTTCTGAATCCTTTCGTTTGCGAGAGGCTGATGAGAACAGGCTCCAGCACATGAGGACACCTGCTTGAGAGATGAAGCCCAGAGAGGCCAGCTGAGCCTAGGATCAGACTGAGCCCTGTCCCTGGAGAGACTACTGATTCACTCTGATGAGAATGAAAAGAGGATCCACACACACACACACACACACACACACACACACACACACACACACACACGTTGGGTTTACATGTTTTATGGGGACATTCCATAGGCGTAATGGTTTTTATACTGTACAAACCGTATTTTCTATGGCCCTACACCTACTCTACACCTAAACCTAGCCCTCACAGGAGATTGTGCATACTTTTACTTCATCAAAAAAACTCATTGTGCATGATTTATAAGCCTGTTTCCTCATGGGGACCTAAGAAATGTCCCCACAAGGTCAAAATCTACTGGTATTCCTATCCTTGTGGGGACATTTGGTCCCCACAACATGATGAATACCAGGTACACACACACACACACACACACACACACACACACACACACACACACACACACACACACACACACAATAATTGTCATCCGGCATATACACATCGCACATATGTACAAGGAGAGGAAGCCAATCAGCTACAATCTTGGAATAGGATTTTAGAAACAAAATGAACTCAAATGTCATTTTTCTGGGGTTTAGTCTATTTAGCCTGTGACATTTGAGGTCATCAATATGCTAGTGTACTTTAAAAAGTTGACAGCTAATCACACATGTTAAATTTACAGTCTTTCTCTTCTGGAATAATAGATTAAAAATATGAAAGGCAATCTTGGTTGTCAAACTATTTGATGAGTGCTTTAAATCAATACTTTACTACTGGCAATGTATCTCATCATTGCTCTCCAGGTTGAAACACCAGCAAAACCGCAAAACCAGAACACATGCACACAATTACACACAGATTATCCACAAACAGAAATAATGTCAAATGCACAAGGACATGATTACATACCACAGATATCACACAACACAAACTTTGATTATATACACACAGATCAAGCAAACAACTATGAAACTCACGACAAAGAAACTCACAGATGGGCCGTCACCATTGCAAAGGACAAATCCACATTGGGACACAAAGGTGTGGATAGAGTCGGTTCTCACATACAAACCACTGGGTTGGGAGCTGTCAAACCTGAGTGTCTCGTCTGGATAATTCTGGAGATGCATCCACACACAAACACACACACACACACACACACACACACACACACACACACACACACACACACACACACACACACACACACACACAGCACTTACCCAGATGAGAGGACTTGTCTTCTGGGCGATTACACTCTTGGATCAGGGCCAGCAGAGAGCAGTCTGACTCTGACTGACTCACTCACACACAGTTACTTTTCTTTACATTAGACTTTTGAAATCCCCTTTTTGAAGATCCCTTTCATGTATTATATTATTAATCTTCAAGTTGCCTACACACAGATATCAATACTCAGATATATTCTGATAAATTATGCCACTTAATATATATAAGCAATATCCCACGAGTAGCAGTGCGATATTATATACAGCCATATTGCACGACTACGAGTATGATATTGCATTTATACAACAGTTCAACGGCAAGAGTGTGTAAATACTTTTTTTTTTTTAAAACCCTCTTTTGTGCAAACTACTTCCTTCTGCCACGGATTCAAATTGATAGTTTAACAGCTGAGCCCAAACCGTTCCCAATTCAAAAATGTCACTTTAGAACTAGTAACGAAGAAACAATGGGTTGATTTATTAAAAGTTTACTATTACTGTTGTAAAGCAGTGTATTATGTGTAGTAGAGTATTATGAGAGTGAGTGTGATTATCTGCATCTGATACAGCATTCATTCTTCAGCTCAATCTTGTATTCATAATAAAACCTTAGTTTGAATGTCCACTGAGGAAAGCAATATCTTTGTCATAATATTCTTCCATGTGTTAAGAGTGATTTCTATGGAAGCCCATTTCCGCCACGTAAGAAAAAAAAAAAAAAAATACATACCGTAAAAAGTCAAAATTAAAATATGACTAAAATATATTAAAAACATAACTTTAAATGTCATAATTATGAGATAAGAAGATGAAATTATGACTTTGAAAGTCGTAATTTACAGGACAAAAAAAAAGTAATATTTATGCCTTATAAAGTAGAAATTATGTCTTAAGTCATAATTACAAGATTACAAGTCTTTTTATTATTAACGTTTTATCTTCGACTTTTATCTCGTAATTATGACTTAAGTGACAATTTCAACTTTTTATCTTATAATTTTGACTTGTAAAGTCATCATTTAGCCCCTTAACTGTCACCGTCCCACCTGTGGGACGCTTGGCGCTCTTTTTTTCCGTTGCCCTTTTTCTCTATCAATTGTTTTTAGTAACCATCATAAATTATATATCATTTGAAAGCTTAGAAGCTCAAGAATCATCCAGTGGAACCATTTTGAAATTGGACATTGCATTACCATGGAAATGATACTTTAAAATCGTTTGGTGGTCTCCTCCCCCTTAGCGGTGTCATATTACAAAATGCATTACGGTCTTTTAGAATCACAACTTTTTACAATCTTGACAAAAAACATATCATTGGAAAGGTCTGAGTCTCAGAATTGCATATTTGGTGGTTATTTTGTGATTGAATAAAAATTTTCAGAAAATTTTTGACTTCTGTGACAGAAAAATGAAGAAAAAAAACATATGGCATTTGGATGGCACCCGGTGGCTGTTTGTGGTATAACGCCCTAAACAAATTTTCACAGGAACCTTAATTTTTTTCATATCAACTTCAAATTTGGAACATAACTTATTTAGATGTGTGGCTTCAATTTGATATCAAATTTAGGATAAAACTTGTTATGAAAAATATGTATTTTATATAAAATATAATAAAGATTGTACAGTGCATTTTGTTTACAGTAAATTTAAACTTCTATAATTTGTTGATACTTTATTTTTTTTTTTTGAAAAAATTCCCCTTCTGCAATAATCTGCGGATTGTCTTCTTTAAAAAGAGACCAACTTTAGATCTGTATTCCAAAGTGTTCATGAATTACAACAATTGAAGTTTGGATAGTGCACTTTCATGCCTATTTAAAAAAATGGGGGTGACAGTTAAGGGATTAAACTTTTTATCTCGTAATTATGACTTAAGTCATCATTTTTTATAAGTCAGTCTTAGGTCATAATTTAAACTTTTTATCTCATAATTACGACTTGTAAAGTCATAATTTTAACTTTTTTATCTCGTAATTATAAGTCATAAGTCATAATTCCGACTTTATATCTTGTAATTACGATTTAAGTTAGGGCTGGGCGGTATGACCAAAATTTTATTTCACGGAATGAGAAATTTTATTTCACGGTAACGATATCTTTCATGATATAGTTTTTTATATAGGTAGTTATTCCAGAAAATGTACAAAAGGGCTTTATATAATAAATAAGCTTGAATATTTAAGAAAAGAAAAGGACTTGATCTTATATGATTATTTTGTATTTTATTCCTCCTCCTGCTCAGGATTTTCTTTTGAGCCCTCCTCGTCTGTTCTTTTCTCATTTTCCATGTTTTTACAACCTCCCAGCGTATCCTTCAGTCTTGCATTCAATGGTTTGACCAGTCACAGCCTCACGCTTGTTGCACGTGAGTTGGCCACGCCCACTTATTTACATTTAGCGGTATACACGGAATAAAAAAATTATTTTACGGTACACATTTTATTCCGCGGTAACGATATATACCGTCATACCGCCCAGCCCTAATTTAAGTAGGTCACAATTTTGACTTTTTATCTCGGAATTAAGAACTTCCTGGTCCCATGACAAAAATGTGTACCAATAAATACATATCACTGCAGTTTCCAAAAGAAATGAACACTAGGGGCAATAAAACTTCGACACCTTTTATCCCGTTTATCTTGAAATTACGATTTAGGTCATAATTTCGACTTTTTATCTCATAATTTTGACTTTTAAATTCCTAATTTTGACTTTTTATCTAATTATGACTTAAGTATGCCATAATTTCGACTTTTAAAGTTTTTTTCCCCCTCATAATTATGAAGTATGCTATAATTTTGAGTTTATAAATCATAATTTCCACTTTTTTTATCTCGTAATTATGACTTAAGTCATAATTTCGACTTTTAAAGTCATAGACTTTTTTATCTAATGACTTATGTCATAATTTCGACTTTTTGAAGCATGATTTTTTCTAAGGTGGAAAAAATAGGCTTCCATTGATTTTCGATTACAGCGATGCTCAGTGCATTTGTTGGCTGCGTCTTACAAGCTGTTGTTGAAAGTAAAAAATAACTTTCTTGTTTACAACGCTGTTTCAGTCTCTTTCACCATCTAATGGCAGAATAATGTAACTAAAGAGTAAGAGCTTTTCAAATAGTGAGTCACTTCAAATTTTCAAATCAAGAAACAGGTTTTACCTTTGCACACATCATCAAAAAGTGGTCAACAAACGTTGTAAAATTGTCTAATTTCTGTACTCAATTTGCTCCCCAAATTAAAACTAAAAGCTCACACATTCATACACACATACTCTATAATGAGTGTATTTGTAAGACAAAGAATGGAAAGAGGATGGAAAGCCTTCTAAGCATCTGTTCCATTTTACTATAAGCTCAGCTAAACAGACGTCATGTGTCGTCATGTTCTTTCTTTCCCTACCCCTCTTTTGATTTGTGAGGCAAATTTAATTAGCAAAACATTCTCTTTACTAATTGCATCAGTTATTCCTCTTACTGAGCGCAGTTGTGGTTGCTTATTCTCTTAAATGAAATATGTCATTGTGTTCTCTGTAGAATTAGATTAGTGTTAGATTAGAATTTTTCCACCCTCCTTTATCCTCCCTTATCTTGTTCAGATAATATCTAAATGTATTCTTCGCGACATGTGGCGCACAAGTCTCATTGTGCTCTTGATGATTTATGATGTCGGATTGTAAAGTCTGCATCCTGTGATCACCATATTAATCACAGAACTCTGTAGTTATTAAAATGGTCTCGCTGATTAAGAAACAACTCACAAAGAAACGGAGGTGCATATTTAGTGAACGTTAACATCGTATTTGTGAGGTTTCAAGATTTAAATTATAAATACCCAATCAAGTGCTTGCAAGACTAAAACAAATGAATGCTATGTTGCTTCATCAAATTACCAGATCACTCTCAAAGTCAATTACACACATATTAAGTAATTTCACTGTTCATAATTTTACTACTTTTTAAATAACTGACCTCGGACTGACACATTTTGATTACACTGCAATCCTTTCATTCATTTTAATCTATTTTTTACACTACCTTTAATTTCTTATTCATTTTTATGTTCTTTTAACTTTGGGTTTTACTTTTTTCTTTCTCTCTCTTAATTAGGCCTATGTAAAGCACTTCCATTGAAGCAGAATTTTCATTGTGTGAAATGTGCTATATAAATAAACTTGCCTTGCCTTACCTTGACTAGCCATTTCTACCAGATCTAACCCTTACAAATTAAGTTCATTGACATAATGGAATGTAATTAGACCGATTCTCTCATATTGTTAAAAGAATGTGAATATGGTACAAGGAGAAATGCAGCTCAAATAACAATGGCTTCCTATCTAAAGAAGTAATTCTGATGCCTCTGGCTGCTTTACATATTGCTGTGTGTGTGCATGTGTTAGTATTGTACTGTAGGCCTATGTATACTTTGCATGAATAGATTTGACCTTCAGATGTTTGTCTCTCTCCATCCCTCTCTCTCTTTCTCTCATGTTTAATGATTTGGCAATGGTGATGGAGATTAGCCCAGAGGGAGCAAAAGTCATCTGTTTCCATCTGAGCATTTAATAAAAGGATTACCAGTATTCTGTCTTCAGGCTGCCAAGCACACACATCAACCAAACACTCCTGCACACACACTCACACAGTTTACTATCAACTCAAGAAAGGGTGGAGTTGACAGAAGAAAAAACCTCCAAACAATCAATCCATCAACATTGACCCTGGCCCTCAACCAAATGAATCAATTAGCTATAGGAAATACTAGGCGATACCTACCACACAGATCATTCTGAAACAAAACAAGGTGCTTTTTCTGCACTTTCTCTGTAAATGAGAAGTGGCAAAAGTCTATAAAGGAAATAAAGGAACTGTTTTTCATAGAAGAAATAACTGACATCAAATATTTATTATTGAAAATGTACTGCGTACCTGAGGTGGCAATGCAGGCACAGTCTAAAGAGGTTACCTCATTTACATGAGAATGCCATCTTTCAAAGCAGTCCAGTCCAGTAACCATTTTGAAAGAATGCGGTGAATTGATTTGCAACGGTAATGTGGTCAACAAACCTGAAACTACTACTTTTTTCCAATGCTATTACAGAAAATAAATCAACATCCTTGGAATGTGTCTGTGACACTCAATATGTATTTGAGAAATTGAGGGCAATAGAAAAAAAAACAGTAGACAAATTAAACATAAACTTATACATCACTTTGTGATGATGAATCAAAATAACTATTTGTATTTTTATCACTGTTATGTGTTACATCGTAGGGCTGCTCGATTATGGCAAAAATCATAATCACGATTATTTTCGTCAATATTGTAATCACGATTATTTAACATGATTATGAGTGGGTCTGGAACGTCATGTGATTGATTAATTTAACGATAGCAATACAATAGAAAAAAAGATTAAAATTTAATGTAATTAATTGAATGTAAAATAAAACAGCATAGTCTTCACTCTAAGATGTAAACATGCTTTGTTTCCTATACAAACTACAAAAGTGATTTTGTCTTTGTCTTTTGTTGTTTGATTAACATTCAGCACAGAGACAGCAAAAGGAATATTACTTGTGGCCACTTTAAGAGCTGCACGGATCCAATACACTGTAAAAAAAACAAGCAAAAACAAACACATATTGAGTCAACTTAAAATTGTTACCCTGCTGCCTTAAAATTTTAAGTTTAGTCAACTTGAAATGTTAAGTTGTACTAAGTCACAACTTTGAGTTGACTGAACTAAAAAATAGCTGGGCTTGTTACCCAGCTGCCTTAAAGTTTTAAGTTAAATCAACTCAAATATACAACTTAACATTTCAAGTTGACTAAACTTTTTTTAGTTAACTGAACTTAAAATTTTAAAGGCAGCCAGGTAACAAATTATTTTAAGTTGACTCAATAAATAGTTTTTACAGTGTATACTGTTACAAACGTATTTTCATTCTCATCTGTTTATGTTAATTTGAGACATAAGTTGAAGGTTTACATGGATAATCACCAAATGCCGCATTTTTACATATATTGGCATGCATTTGACCATTCAGGTACGCATCTTAAGCTAAACGTTCACTTCCTGCAGAGTCAATCGCTACAGACCTCCAAACTTCACATGGCCTTCAGATTAGCTTAAGAACATTGCGCAGAGAGCTTCATGGAATGGGTTTCCATGGCCGAGCAGCTGCATCCAAGCCAAGGAGAACGGTACTTGTCTGACTGCATTGTGCCAAGTGTAAAGTTTGGTGGAGGGGGGATTATGGTGTGGGGTTGTTTTTCAGGAGCTAGGCTTGGCCCCTTGGTTCCAGAGAAAGGAAATCTGAATGCTTCAGCATACCAAGACATTTTGGACAATTCCATGCTCCCAACTTTGCAGTTGCGTCAAGGATGAGCCAAATTTGCACATGCATTTTGAAAAAGTGTGGTCTGGAACTTAATTAAAAATAAAGCTTGTTCACTCCTTCCTAATGTTCAGATCAGAAGGAAGGCAATGCACAGAATGTTTTTCCACAACTTGTCTTAATTTGGAGCCATCTTTATCATTTGATTTCTGCAGAAACCTGCATTTGCCTCTCTCATTATTTACCCACGATGTGCGTGAATCAGTGTGCAGACCTTAACAGGCAGTGATGGAGAAGCAGCTGCTGATCTTGTTCTGTGGAGGCGGCATTTAGCCACACTATTGTTTCATAAAATAGCACATTCCACAACCTGTTGTTTTGGCAGATTGTTTTTTTTTTAGAATAATAAGAAAGTTTTGAGTTCTGAAACTTACAGGATGTTTTGTTTATATATATATATGCATCCGTTTTTGTAATGATTACATTTGGGTCTCTACAGTCATTAGAATCAAGTTTTTAACAGTGCCATAGTATAATTCATTATAAATGAGAAACTGAGTGAGTCAAACTACATCAGTTCTGCTCACAGAGAGACAACGTGTCATTTGCTCTATCTATCAAAAACATATATAACAAAAGTTATTAGCTCTAAAAGTCATTATGAATGTGAGGCGTGTGTAGTTGTTAAGCTCATCTGACATCTGCTGTCAGACCCCTTCTTTACTCAATCAGTCTAAAATGCCTTTCCCTTTCAAATAAATTTAGTCAAAGTAAATCCAAACAAAGTTTTGAAACCATACTTAAAGCAACAACTACAATATTTTATCCTTTCATCATAATGTTCTTGAATTAGCAGCTATTGATCTATCGCCGAACCCTATTTAAGGTGGGCTAGACACAGTGAATTTTACTTGAGACTCTTTGCTGTAAGGTGAAAGTTTCTCAAATCTGTCCTGCATGTCCCCATAGTGTTGCTCCTCATGACCTCAATGCCATGCAGTCAACTGGGACCGCTGGATCAGCACCAACCCAACACTGCTAATTGGACTGTTGTGGGGCGGACCGGCAGCTTTGGGATTGTTACAGGCTCTCCTGGGGAGAACAACAGCCCTGATTTATTTAGCTGCCCATGGAAATGGTGGAATGCCTTATTATGGGGTGCATGGTGTGCAATAAGGGCAGCTGGAGCAGAATTTCGGGACCAACAAAGAGTGTAAAAAAGAAATTAAAATAGAGAGAAGCAGAAACAAATCTTCCAAACTCCACTTCGTAGGGTTACAGAAACAAAATTCTCAGTGGATTTATGAATATTAAATAATTCACAGTAAAATTAAAATTCTCTTAACAATTGAAGATTTTCTAACAAAAGTCCAGATAACCAAAGCTTGGAGACACAATCAACAAAATTAAATCTATTCGTCAAATAAAGCGATTAGATTTGGATTAAACCAGCTTGACCTATATGGATTCATTTAACAACACCTTTATGACCTTTTTTGATCTTTTAAGTTGGTTACTTGGACTTGAATCACCTCAAGTTTCATTAAACTTTTTTTAAATCTGTGTTTCGAAGATGAACCAAAACCCTTATTGGTTTGGAATGACATTAGTATGAGTAAATGATGACAATTTCCCTTTAGCTTTCCCTTTTAACCTATTAAAGATATAAATAGCTCCTCACACTGACCAAAACACAAACAAAGTCATCTATTGTCTCTTGGGACAACAGTGACAACATGCAACACAAAACAAATCTTTCATTCTTCCTGAGGGGGTCCTGAAAAACCAGGGTAAATAAGAGGGTGCCACTGGGTAGTCTGGGTATTACCGTAGGAGGCCAGGGGTAATTAGACAGAATGTGGTAGGAAGGTGGTCCACCCCCCTTGACGATTGGAGGATGAGGATAGAGGCAGGCGCAGTGCGCTCTCATTTCACCATGTGGTAAACGTGTGGTGTCAGCAGGGCCAGCGGGAGAGAAGCCAGCAGGTTTTAAATCATTCTCTTCCCATCCCTCCCCTGCCAGTTAATTGTGGAATTGGAGCTAATCTGTGGTTTGTGAAGACTGGGGAACTGTTAGGGAGGTCCACAGGGGGGAACGAGAGCTGCCTGATCGGACCCACCAGCTGGACGCTGAACATGTGCTGTACTTTCTCTTCCCTATTGACCAGATTAGACCAGCATGAATTTTCATGCTTGTCAGGTTTAGAATTGCTAAAACTAAGGTTTCTAATAGGGTCTTGTTAGTTCAAAGTAGAGGTAGACCCATTGATTGTTTTTGGCGATTAATCGGTACCAATAGCTGATTGCTGGAACTATCGGTTATTGACATAAATCCACACCGATAGTTTTTCCGGGGTTGCACCTGTTGCTGGAACTGCTGAGAAGGTTTTGCTGGCATTATACAGTACGAGAGTGGCCTCTATAGGCAAATCACTGACACCTTGTGCTGTTCATTTTGACTTTTTGAAATTTCAGATGCTGATTTAAAACAGGCAATGAAACCTGTGTATACAGTATGCTAGATTGCATTTTTTCATATTGAGCACGTCATAAATAGAATGCGACAGCAGTTGACAGTTGGGATTTGCCCTGTTGCGCAGCACCACATCCAGTGTAGACAGCATAATAGGTTCTACTGTTTTTTGTCACGTAGCACCGCGCCGGTTGCATCCGGTGTAGACACGGTGTTAGATAAACAGCAAAAGTCAAGTTTGGATAATTTTTAATATCCAAAATATTGCCAAACAGGTGCTTTTGCATTTCAGTATGAAACTAAATAATCCGCTATTGTCTTGTCTTTCTCACCTCTCTTGTCAGTCAGCTCGACTCACTCTCTTCACGTGATAAATTAAATCTGATGCGACTGTCGTTCGGCACACTGTATTGAGCAGCCACGTTCAGCTTTTAATTGTACTTTCTGAAAAATCAAAACGGCGGTGCTGTGGTGGGCAAGTGATAAAACCAGTGTTGCGGCTTCACACAGGTATCGCCATCTATCGCAGCAAGCCTTCTACAAGGCTGAGAGAATGTGAACATTCTTACAACTCAAGCAGTTAGAGAGTGACCAAAACACAAGCAAGTCCATCCCAATTGTTTAATGTCCAATTGTTACCATCTATTTGCATTAGTTTATGTCTGCGCTTCTTGTCCTCCGCTCTGGGCGGATGACGTAGGATGTCGGCATTGCGCATGCGCCACTTAGAAGTGACGAATGTGGATGCGCAAGTGGAGAAATCAAAACAAAAAAACGGTCACAAATTAGAAGTACAAAACGAGGATTTGTAAAGAAGAATGCCAGAGGATTTCGATAAGCCAAAAGGAGACTTTGAGGAAACTTTGCTTCCTTTGCTCCTGTAGACAAACGTTGGTTTTCACGAGACTCACGGGCCCATGCACTACGCATACGTCCTACATCAACTGCCCGGAGCTGCTTTCGTGTACAACAGTAAGCGAAAGCTAGATTTAAGTGATTATTACATTTTGAATATGGATATTTTTCTCACAAAAACGCATCGATTCGCTACAGGAGGCCTTTATTCACCTCCCGGAGCCGTCTGATGCACTTTACTTTGCAGTGATATGTACTTAAAGCTGCATATTTAGCATCTTGCAAAAAAGTTCCCAGATGTACGTTTTCATCATGAGATCAGGCAGGATTAACCGATTATCGGCCATAGTGAGTCAACTTAGCTATCGGTATCGGTAAAATCCATTGGCCAATGGTTGACCTCTAGTACAAAGGTTAAAACATTAGATAATCTTTAAACTAAAATGTACAAAAATACAAATCAGGTTTTCAAATGGCATTGTTACATGTCTGTAATTCCACAGTGAATGCAATTAGAGTTAATTTGTACAACTGCAAGTATGTGTTACATTAACATTTTTAGTCAGTAAACTTGCTGAAAGATTTAGACTGAACCCAACCACCAGAAGCAATACTTCTTAACATTTTTTTATGGTTTCATGCTCTTAGGCTGTGTCTCACCTGGTTGCCTGCCGACGGCAACATTTCCCAAAGTTGCCCCATGTAACATCAGCCTTAGAAGCAGTAGAGCTCCACACAAACCATATCTACACTCGAATCCCAACTATATAGCAATCGAAAAACAGTACATGAAATGAGCAGTATATCCATATTCATAGTATTCATAAAATGTAGGCAAAAAAGAGATTATGTACTACTGTTGAGATTCTGAAAAGTGCATCAAATGGACACTTTACTCTCCCATTAGGCCATGGGAAGAAAAGTTGGGAAGTGCTGCAGTCAGCATGGTGGGAATACTATGGTACATCCATATTTCATTCATACTACACACATTCATACTAATTAGGACATTTTTAATGGGTAGCAAAGTTTGTTCCTCATCCAATGTCATACCCACCCAAGAGAGTATGCAATTTTAGACTCATGTTTATCATCTTCACAACCTGTATTTAACGTACTCCGTCCATGACCCTTTCAGAACAGACCTGCGACCCATTTTTGAGGGGCGACCCGCTGCTAATTTACATAAATACTGCTATTAAATGCTGGCATTCATAACAATAACTGAAGCATGAGAAAGAATGATTCAGTGAAGAACACCAGATGGCAATTTAATTGTTTTCCTCTGATCCCTACGCTACATTCAGTCATTCTTACATAACAAGAGATCGGGCAGCAAACGGCAGACCTGAGTCATCAAATTGTTGCGCCTCTCTTTAAGGAGATAAATGGCCTCAACTAGCGACGAGAGACACGACT
This sequence comes from Garra rufa, assembly GCF_049309525.1. Classification (NCBI taxonomy): domain Eukaryota; kingdom Metazoa; phylum Chordata; class Actinopteri; order Cypriniformes; family Cyprinidae; genus Garra; species Garra rufa. The sequence goes on along the minus strand of NC_133366.1, from coordinate 41,581,156 downwards.
GCCCTGTAAATGCAGCTAGATAGAAACTTTCTTGCACAGAAGTGTGCCTAAGAGATTTAGCAGCCTAAATAAAGCGATCCTAATCTTCGGCAGCATCAACTTGTACCGTAGGTGCTACTGAAGGAACAAATGGACATGTTGCTGCTCCTGGTGCCTGCTGCTGTGCTTATTTCCTTCATGGCTATTCTGCTCTGCATCATAAGCTCTAAATTGCCCATTCCCCTTGATCTAAGACCAGCCTTCACAATTTTACCCATGTGAGAGAACCTGTGAATCTTGGGGACTATTTACGCCAAATTAGCACATGTATTTCGCTCTGATTGTTTAGCGATCAGATAAGATGCATTGGAGCAATTCACAGTGTAATCCGATTGTTCAAACTACATCAGGAGCTGGTTTGAGATGCATTACAGCAGAGGCTATTGATAAATGGATAAGTGTTAAAGAAAAAACAGCATTGGACATCTGCTGTAGCTCACAACCACAAGAGGGCAATGGAGATGCAGTACCGCTTTCTTAAGTCATCCAGTGAAGCCTCACTTTTCTGTGGAACTGTTGACACTGGCAGTGGGACTGATGGCGCTCGGAGGGAAAGCCCCGGTTAGCAGATAGCATTTTCTCTGCTGTTCTTCACAGATTTCTCTGTTAATCAGACAAGTAAACATATTCTTATTATCTCACCTCAGGGTCTTGGCTCTTTTCCTCAGAGGTATTAGAAGAGAAGTAAATACACCCACGTCTGCTTGAGTCAAGACGAAAGGTGATGAATAGAAAAAAAAAGGCAGCTGATGAATTCTTAAAATAATTGAATTCTTATCACCTTGAGGCATACAGTAAACTCAGGTTGTTTAGCTTTAAATCTCATGTCTTAAAATCTCGGTTTCTGCCTATACGCAATCCTTCATCCTTCGTTCAATGTGTGTGGGGGGGAATCAAGGTGATTTAAAGAGATGAGACAGACACTCTCAGACTCTGTGGAGATTGAAGGATGTGTGTGTTTGTGTGTGTAGTGTGTGTGTGTGCGCGCACACCACACAATGGCCTCCAGAGGAAAAGATCCAAAACACACTAAACTATAGAGATCCATAAATCAGAACAGGCTTCAGAAAAAAGCTGTCAGGGCTGGTACATAACAAAAATAGATTCCTCTGTTAGTAGGGCAGCTGACAATGAATGAGGCGTTCTCTATGCGCCTGGAGGCTAGATAGACATTGTCCACGTGCTAAATCTGAGATGTCTGAGACATACGATAACGATTAATGTGTAGCTTTAAACGTAGCTTTGAAAATCAAACCGAGATTTCCATAATAGACTGATCTAATGTATGAACCATATTTAAAACCATATTTTAGTTGCTATCAGTACTATCGAGACATGAACATACAGTAGACGCAATATCTTACTCAAAGTGTTTCCTGTCACTATAATACATGAAACACATTTGTCATATGCAAAGGTCTGCATTTGTGAGATAAGTAGTTTAGCCTTAATAACATACTAAGCTGTTCCAACACTAATTAATCATAACTAACAGTGAAGTGTGTGTTGTTAATTTATTTGCCTATCCTAGAGCCTAACACTTGAAGCTACATTGGCAAAAAGTGGCTTTTGATTTAGCCTTAATTTGTATCTAAATACATATCTAAATATAGAAGTGCATAAGTAAATAAAAAGCCCATTTAGCTACAACTTGATTTAATTTAAAGTCTCATATAGCAAATGTGTTGTATAATTCATATTTGTGACCCTGGACCACAAAACCAGAATATTTGTTTTCGATAAAACTTACTTCGTTTAAAAGCATACATATCAAGCTTTCTCTAGACATATTGCCCATGTCTCTGTGTTGTGTATTGGCTGAGTTATAGCCTATTTTAATGACGCGTTTCTGAATGAAGGTCACAGAGATCAACGCGGCAGACAGCACACCCCTTTTGTTTTCTTTATTTTGCAAAATCACAATGTTTTTTTTAGGGCCGGGACTCGATTAAAAAATTTAATCTAATTAATTAGAGGCTTTGTAATTAATTAATCGAAATTAATCGCATTTTAATCGCATATAAATATTTGACCTGAGAACAGTGAGAAGTAAGATTTTTACATGGATTTTTAGTATACCATTGAATAATGACTGAATACATAAGCTGAAGCAACAAAATATTGTTTATTTTTGTTCAACCAAGTCCAACAGACCAGTGCAATATTGCCATTAAGTGTAGCAAGAGGCACGTTCTTTAACGAGTCTTTCATGCCGAGAACTCTGCTCTTGTGTTTGCTTAATTATGCATTTAAACGTTAATGACCAAACCTATCATTATAAATGTTGCCGCACATGGAATATAACGCGGATAACATTTAAAAAATATTTTTTTATCAGGTTACACACTGATTATTTATCACTCAAACCCCTTTCTCTACCTGTCCGTTGGTCGCGCATATCCTCCATGTTTGTAGTTTTTTAACACTTTTTATGCGTGTTTGTAGTTCTAATTGAATCCTCGTTCACGGCGCAGTGTGTTGCGGGCAATACGCCTTATTCAGCCTGCCGCCATCTTGAATCGAAAACGAGGCTGTGAGGGATAGCAGTCCAGCAGCGCCCACTGTGGCGTATTGTTGCGTACCGGGATGTAGATCGTATAACCGTAAAATAATAGGTCATTTCACATTTTTCCACAGGACAAAGAGCTCCAGAAAACGTGGATTGTTCCACAGGACATATAACCTAACTTTCAGGTAACAATTTTGCATTTATTTAAGAAAACGACTGTGGAAAGACTGCTAATTTCTAATGTGAACATGTTTATCTTCCTTTAAACGCTTACACAGAGTTTTTCAAATGATGTTATATAGATTAAAATGCTTAATGGTTTGTGTTAAAGAGCCTGCAGCTAGGTCATAAGCGTCTTCCCGACCTTTATTATGAAATTACGATAAACATGACATTTTCCATGTCTAAAGCAAAACAAAAACAAAAAATAATGTTCTGAATATCATTTTGCGATTTTAAAAGTGGTTTACCTCAAACACTACACGGCAAACTAACAAATAAATGTTATCTTTTGATCGCTTTGCATAAAAATAAGCTTTCTACCCACTGTTTTTTGTATGACTTAACATGTCTGAAAGAGGCTTACGATCTAACTGCAGGCTCTTAACACAAACTATTAAGCATGTTAATCTTTAAAACATCATTTAAAAATAATTTCTTTTTCACTTACGATCGCAAGGTTTTCTTTTCGTGAGGTCTTTGAGTCCAGGTAAACACAGACGGAGCTGAAAGCTTCCTTAAGCTTCCTAATTCCAGTCAGTGTTTTTGAAAAACAATCCTGAGTAAAATGTTAGGTGTTCTTTGTAATTTATATTAATGAAGATATTTAGTTTAGCTGTTGTAGTAAAACATAACATTTTAGCGTAAACGTTTAAAGGAAGATAAACATGCTCACATTATAAATTAGCAATTAGCCAACCGGCTAGTTTCCACAGTCATTTTCTTAAATAAATGCAATATTGTTACCTGAAAGTTAGGTCCTACGTCCCGTCAAATTTTAATAACACACATTTTCTGAAGGTCTTTGTCCTGTGGAAATTAGTGAAATGATATTTTTTCTTTATTTTTATGACTACACGATCTAACGTTACATCGCGGTACGCAACAATACGCCACAGTGGGCGCTGCTGGACTGCTATCCCTCACAGCCTCGTTTTCGATTCAAAATGGCAGCGGGCTGAATAAGGTCTATAGCCGTTAAGAGTGTGCATTGATCGTTAAGTAGTAGACCATCCGGGAATCTTTGGAATACTTTTTTAAACATACTACGATTTGGGACATACAATACTATTTAGGACGGACGCAGCTTGTCTGAACCAGAGCCATATAAAAAGATCTAGTTGGTGCTCCAGTATAATCGGTCCGCTTAATCTCATCCAGTGAGAAACGTTCCGCGGTGCAAAACTAAGTGCGATTAAAATGCGTTAAAAAAATTTAACGCGTTATTTTTGTGTAATTAATTAATCTAAATTAACGCGTTAAAGTCCCGGCCCTAGTTTTTTTGTTTTGTTTTTGTGAGTACAGTCGTGGCCAAAAGTTTTGAGAATGACACAAATATTTGTATTCACAAACTTTGCTGCTCAACTGCTTTTAGATCTTTGTTTTAGTTGTTTCTGTGATGTACTCAAATGTAATTACAAGCACTTCATACATTTCAAAGGCTTTATCGACAATTACATGACATTTATGCAAAGAGTCAGTATTTGCAGTGTTGGCCCTTCTTTTTCAGGACCTCTGTAATTCGACTGGGCATGCTCTCAATCAACTTCTGGGCCAAATCCTGACTGATAGCAACCCATTCTTTTATAATCACTTCTTGGAGTTTTTTTCAGAATTAGTGCGTTTTTGTTTGTCCACCCGCCTCTTGAGGATTGACCACAAGTTCTCAATGGGATTAAGATCTGGGGAGTTTCCAGGCCATGGACCCAAAATTTCAACATTTTGGTCCCCGAGCCACTTAGTTATCACTTTTGCCTTATGGCATGGTGCTCCATCGTGCTGGAAAATGCATTGTTATTCACCAAACTGTTGTTGGATTGTTGGAAAAAGTTGCTGTTGGAGGGTGTTTTGGTACCATTCTTTATTCATGGCTGTGGTTTTGGGCAAAATTGCTCTGTTACTTTTGATATGAACTCTCAAATTCTGCCCATTTCATTACAGTATTCAAACAATGAATGTGTTTTTGCCGCTGTTTAATCTGGAGTGACAGATCTCTGTAGCGCTTCAGCTCAAGAGAAGCTGCCCACAAACTAATAATCTCCTCTGCTTTAAACCATGACGTTTCAGTGTGAAATAAACATGAATGAATATCCGAAGGCATGTTAAAAGAAAGAGTACAACTTACGGAAATTCTGTCTCAAGTAATCGCTCAATCAGTGTTTCAACCGTGCAAAGAGGTCATTATGACAGCTTGTAAACAACGTCACATGATTTACCTCAGAAAAACCTTTATTGGTGACCATAACCTCTTTATTCAGGTATAAAAATGTAATGAACTTTATTATTATAAAAACTTGAGTGTAATTTAAGTGTTTGCATGCAAATGAGTTCATTTTAACCTTCAATATTATAGTAATGTAGAACCAACTGACTTTCATTTATATTTTACAGCATTAGTTGAGAGATTTTTTTTCCTTGAGAAAATTTGGTATGTACTGTATCTGATATATATCCAAAATAATTGATACTGAATTGGATCGAATCGGAGTTTGTGAATCAGAATCGAATCGTGAAATTTGTGTTAAGACCTAGCCGTACTAATAATACTTCAAAACAAATAATTAATAATATAATATAATTAATATAATTTAATATAATATAATATAATATATAATATAACATACATAATATAATATTCAATAATCAATAATGATGCACATAAATAATGCACACCTTAGAATGTTCATCAGGCAATCAGATTCAAGCATTTAACAGCCCTGCAGTATAATATATATATATTTATTCCGTTCAATTATATATATAATATGTATATAATATATAATAATATAATATTTTAAAAATCACAAATACAAACCTTAAACTTAGTCAGTACTTTTAGTCTTTCCCAACACTATAGTGCTAAGCATAAAACCATTTTTCCTCTGAGAACAAATGAAGTGCAGATTAGACCTCTGATACTAAGCACTTCCCTGGAAAAGAATATGAAACCAAGGGGCCAAAAGCTCAACGTTCAATTAGTAGCACTCAGTCAACCCTGCAAATATAAGAAAATCCTTCACATTAAGGCCAGACTAGGTAAGGAGAGTTGAAGGAGAAAAAGACAGACATGCACTCATACACAAGCTAAGTTATAATGCCAAGGAGGTTTCCAATATCTGGAGAAAGCCATCCAAAGCATTCCCATTTATCACAATTGCAATTGCTTTGCTGGCGAATGGCCATAGTTGAAATCTGCCATCTTTACTCATGCAGACTAGGTTCTGCAGCTAGGCAAAATATCTACTATAATATAATTCTAGAAGGTAAGAATGAATGAATGAATGCACCTTTATTTTGATTGCAAAAAAGTACAAAAAAGTAAAAAAAAAAAAAAAAAAAAAAAAAAATTCTAATTGGCCAGACTGCACAAATACTTTTAGATGTGCAGTTTGTAGAAAAAGATGAAGTGTGGCCTTGACAGTGATGCCTTTTGCAGGCAGATGGTGTACTTATGGCATCTACCAGCAGGGAGTATCTAGGCCATGCAAAACCAGCCAAACCTTGACCCCTTGGATAACACACCTCCAGACAGAAAAAGAGAGACAACAGTACATAAGCGCACCATTATCACACCGTTTGTGGAAAAGAGCCAAGGCCTCATTCCCCATCGCTGGCTTACACTAAAATAAGCTTGCTGATTTATGAGAGTGCTCAAGGAAACCATAAATTAAAAACTACTTAGGATTAGAAGAGACATATTGTCCAAATGTGATTACGTATGGTTGTGCATACCGAGATATTGAGCCAGCAGAAGTGAAAACGTCAATTCAGTGCTTAATTGCTGTTTGTCCAGAGTCCTGGCCACTAATAAATGTTTCTTTTCTAGAGGAGAAAGCAACTCCACTTCCAGTAACAAGGCTTAATTTAAAAAGCAAACTTCTTGAGAAGTTTACATCTTCATGTTTACTAGAGTCACTCGACCACTAGCTAAGAGGAACTGGATGAAAATGAATGGAGAGAGTGTGTAAGAGTCCATAAGAGGGAGCATTTTTACTCAAACGTACAGCAAAGCGGCAGGCTGAAGCATATGTACAAGTGCTAAGGAGAGATAACGGAAAGAATTTCAAATATCCTTCAATTTAGCATCCGTACTTTCGGATTCACAAGCACATTTATATTTCTGACAAGCGCCAAAGAAGCAGCCAAGATGCGCAATTACCATGAGTTTTAACTGAATGAGCTCCAAGTAATTCTTCTGGCTGGAAGGATTGTGAACGGCAAATTTGTAGGAACTAATTTTTTACACGCCTTACTGTGGCTGTGTTTTAAAGGCTCTGGGGTGTGAATGCTCTCTGGCTCCATGGTGATACAAGGGAAGACTCCAACTGCGAGTTGATTAGTACCCGCGTTTGAATGAAGTCTAATTAAACCCAAGAAACATCGTGGACTGGCTCATTGAACCACAGACGCCCATATTAAAATGCAACCACTCTTTTTATTTGATGGATATGTTTATCAAATTTTCAGATAAATTGGCCACAATACATCTTGGCGCCGAAATAAAGAATGTTAATTAAAGACTATGTTGCAATTTCAATTATTCATCACAGTGCTGTGTTTGTTTTTAATCTTCTCTTGCTTGATCAGAACTTGTGTTGCTTGGCAATGTGCACCACTGCTAAATCAATTAATATGACAAAGAATGGGCTTCATGGGGATAACTTCAGGGAAGGAATATTTATCTCTGAGTGGGAAATAATTATAGAAAAGTCTCTTAGAAAAGCTTTTCATTTATTTTTCATGAACTTTAGGTGTTTTTTTGGTGATGAATCGTTTTCACGTGGGTCTGCACTACATACCAACTGCTAAAACAGCTCTGATGCATTAAGGGACGGACTCAACGCAAGACCACTAAACATATCTGTGGTATCTGTCGCCAAAACATTAGCAGCAGATTCTTGAAATCCTGCAAGTTTCAAAGTGGGGCCTCCATGGATTGGATTTGTTGGTCCAGAATTACCTATAGATCAGAGGTCACCAGACTCAGTCCTGAAGGGCTGGTGTCCTGCAGAGTTTAGCTCCAACCCAAATCAACCACACCTGGGTTGAAGCAAGTTGGAGCTAAACTCTGCAGGACACCAGCTCTTCAGGACCAAGTTCGGTGACCCCTGCCATACACTCTTAAAAATAAAGTTTACAAAAGGGTGTTTTTGCAGTGATGCCATAGAAGAACCATTTTTGGTTCCTTAAAAAACCTTTCAGTGAACAGTTCTTAAAAGAACCATTTTGAAGAAAAAAATCTACCTTTTCTGCATTTGAAAGGTTCCATGGATGTTCACGGTTCTTCATTGAACCACTGATGCCAACAAAGAACCTTTATTTTCAAGAGTGTAGGTGCTCAGTTGAATTGAGATCTGGGGAATTTGGAGGCTGAGACAACAGCTTGAATACTTTATCATGTTTCTCAAACCATTCCTGAACAAGGTGCATTATCCTGCTGAAAAAGGCCATTGCCATCAGGGAACACCACTGCCATCACAGGGTGCAACAATCTTAAGGTAGGTGGTATGTATCAAAGTAACATCCATGTAAATGCCAAGACAAAGGGTTTCTCAGCAGAACATTACCCAGGGCATAACACCGCCTCTGTTGGCCTGTCTTCTTCTCATAGTGCAGGGGTGTCCAAACCAGTTCCTGGAACCCTGCTGAAAAACAGCATATGCTGGTTAGGTATGTTTTGGTACTGGGATGCTGGTTTTAGCTGGTTTATGCTGGTCCTTTGCTGGTGTAAGGGTGGCTTCCAACAGTGGTTCAGGCTGTAGGACTGCCGAAGGACTAAAGAAATGTTATCAGCACGATGGTATAAGTCTGTACATTTCTAGTCTAATACCACCCACTGCCACTTATACCAACGACGGAAATAAGCGCAGTTATAATAGCTAAATATGTGGGAGAGCGTTGCTATTGAGTGACTATATTGTATTGCAATAGGTAGCACATCAATGTTAATGTTGAATCAAGACTAGTTAGCATCTCATTTATCATTAAAATGGTTTAATAACAATATTTCGTTATGGTTACGTTAAAATTGGTTACAAAATAGATGAAGGATGGCAAAAATAGACAGTTAATTGTACCCAACATGTATGTGAAATGTTACCTGAGAGAGAGAAAAGAAAGAGAAAGAGAGGAGGGGGGTGTAGAGAGAGAAAGAGAGCAGAGCCCCAAGAAGAGAGCTCCAGCAAAGAAAGGAAGAGCAAGGTAAAGAGAAGGGGCAGAGCAACAGTTACAATCTCCTTTTATACTTTCCTTGACCATGTGACTAAAACCCAAATGTGAGACATTCAAACTGACCAATCAGCAAATTACAGCTTCACCCTCTGTAAAGGTGTTACAATCAGCAGACCCTCGATGTATACACATCTTGGCCTACAGGCCTTGATCACTATCAGCTCCTCTGTGTCCTCAGGAGTGCCAAATGGCTCTTTTGTTGCTGAAGAAGTGTTTGGGGCAGGAAAGCAGAAGTCTTTGATCATTTTCAACCTTACAGACGCCCCTTGGCACCGTTGGCCACACCAAAAAGAGGCAAAAGGTGACATAGTCCATAGAAACCTGCTTTCTGTTGTGTGCAGATGTCATCTTCAGACTTCTAGTCCAGGCTTGTTGCAATTGCAGTTGGTCAGTCTTTGTTTTCCCTTCAGCTTTGTGTGAGAGAACTTCATTAAATGGTATTGCACCTTTCATTGATATGCAAATTGTCCATTGAATACTTCACAAGTCCACAGAACAGGAACTTAAAGTGGTAGAACACACTTGTTTCTCTTTCTGAGGCAGGACACAGGAGGTGAATGCGTGCAGCAGGGACCCTGTAATTCCAAAAGATCATATGGCACAACAAACAGCAAAGATATACATGGCATTTGTCACTGATGTGGTCAGATAGAATTTGTCTCTGGCAAAAAGCCCTTAAATTTAAATTGATGTATTTAAAAAAGATGGTCAAGGTAAGAATGAAAGATAATCTGAAAAGCTCTGTTTTTGGAAACATTAAAATAAATTGCATTATAACAACATCAACAATTATTGATTTCAACACCCCTTCATCAATAAGAGTATCAGCAAAATATTCAGTGTAACCAAATACAGAAATTAAATTGTCCACAAACAATCATTGTTGCAACTAAAATGAACAACATATGAAGAAGCAGCAATGAAATTAGTTTCACAAATGTTTCAAAATCATACGTGATATGTCAATGCAAAATTACATACTTTGACAAAAGTGAAAAATACTAATTTGCATTTTAAGCAACTTGGTGAGACAAATGGTAGCTAAATGATTAAGCAAATTAAAAGAAAAACAAACAATAACTGGATGAAATATACTATTAAAGTACATTTTTAAGGCAGTATCAGACAGATTTCACTCTGTGTGTGAAGATCACATGAGGTTATATGTGTCTGTACTTAGCTGTGGCTATGTGTCAGTATAATCATGCTCCAAACAAAGGCATGGAAGTTTTACAATTGTGATGCAAATTTGGTCCTGTTATAACAGGGAGCCAGCATGGGAATTTGAGTATGAGGTGTGGTCTGGCTCAAAATACTTCCACATCAATGCCTTTGTTTTTTGTTAAGCATGATAAAGTGCAAAGTTCAGAGGCGATGAAACCTGCTGTGAGGAAAGCATTTTCATTGTTAAGACAATTGTGAAATCACACTGTGGCCACATGGCAATTCTGTGCTCCTGTACATGGATCACTGCAGCTATATCTAAAATAGCAGAGTGTACCAATTAGGAGGCAAACAAATTCAACACACATGCAACATAAAGATGCCAGTATTACAATTATTCCAACTTTACACAGGACGCATGGTCTAGTATGCATGTAGCATCTACAACCTTTTACCTAAGTGTTTCCCACACTTACAGTTAAGCAGTCGTGTTTTTAAAGAATAAACTCAACTAGTCTATGTGTACATAGTAGCACAAACAACTATACTTTGTGGTCTATACTCACAATGTGTTTAGCACAATTACAAACTTGAAAATACAAACAGGATCCATGAAATTGGGAGGTTTACATATTAAACGCATTGCTATTAGGCTGCTAACCCACTAGCAAGTGAAGTCAATAGCTGGAGGCCTTGCATGAACAATGCGGTCAATTCACTAAGAGCTTTACTTGAGGATGACTTTTTACACGTAAACCACTGATCTTTGACTTTAGAAAGTGATATCCTATGTTTCAGAAAGTAAGGTGGAGGTCTACCCCTACCCAGTGACCAGCATTTTTCCTCTGTATGGCCTCTTTTGTGACAGGAACTACAAAACCTGCTATCTTTGCCACAGGGTTGTTTGCTGCGTTCTCCTGGAATTTGAGGATTTTCATGACTCTCAAATGCTTCCTTTACACCATGCGTTCTGGTACATGACTCTGCGCTATTGCGGTGCTGCATCACCTTAAGAACTGAAATTGGCACACTTTCATGAGCAGTAGCACATGCTTCCTCTGTACTAAATGCTCCAAAATCATTACAGCAAGTCACCTCCTCTAAGTGAACATGCCTATTTGCCCCATCGCTGTTAAGCGTTTTGGGAGACATGAACTTTTGTGCATTTAGCTTAGCCTTGAGATCTGCAATAATGCCCTTGTGGTTTTTACACTTTTCACTCAGAGCCAACTGTTCAGCTAATAATGTATCTAGCTGTGATTGAAGATCTTGAATCTTTGCCTCTGACTTTTGTGCTTCTGCATTTTTAGAATGCAATTCTTTACATTTAGCATCTATACTTGAAGATAGATGTCTCATCAAATCATGTAGCCGAGTACAGCTTATGAAGTTTAAAGCCTCAATTATTTCACCATGTTTTGATTTCTTTTGATGTTTGCCAAATGCATTCCACCAATTAAGCATTTCAAAATCTGAACATCGATTATCAATAAATTCTTTCTTAAGTTTGCATAAGGTAGGTTCAACTTTTTCGCTCCATAAAGCAAACAATATGTCACTTTTGTTAGAAATTTTCCCTTCCATCCCCGAGGAGATAATCTGAATGTTGTCGGACTGTACAGTAATGGGAATATTGAAACTACTCACAACCTTCTCATTTCTATATCATACAAAATGGAGAATAAAAACATACTTACCTACTCCGTAGTAAGAAGGCCAGCTTTAATCTATTCACAAGATCAACTGTGAAAAATATCCACACTCTGATGACCGACCAAAGTAAATCTCAGAAAATTCACTGCAAGGGATCCCGGGTTTCGGCACCATCTGTAAGGGTGGCTTCCAACAGTGGTTCAGGCTGTAGGACTGCCGAAGGACTAAAGAAATGTTATCAGCACGATGGTATAAGTCTGTACATTTCTAGTCTAATACCACCCACTGCCACTTATACCAACGACGGAAATAAGCGCAGTTATAATAGCTAAATATGTGGGAGAGCGTTGCTATTGAGTGACTATATTGTATTGCAATAGGTAGCACTAGTGTTGGGTCGAGTCCACGTAAGTCGAGTCCGAGTCGAGTCCGAGTCTTTAACCAGTCGAGTCCGAGTCAAGTCCGAGTCCAAAATGGGGCGAGTCGGACTCAAGTCCGAGTCCAAATGGGTCGAGTCCGAGTCGAGTCCGACCGAGTCCAACTAAAAACTACTGTTTGTCAGTATCTTAACCTTGTTTTAATTTGTACAACTACAATAAGGCAATGACAATTTAAATGTAACAAAAGGAAACCTCTGCTCAGCAAACTTAAAGTCATGTAACAGAAGTTATGACTGACTTGATATTATGACATATTTCAGAGTGAAACAGCTTTTAGAATGTGGGAAGGACAATGTGGGAATTATAAGGGAAGGACAGGACTGTACCTACGAGTAAAAGAATGAATCTGTGATAAAGGGAGGGGTAGGTGAAGAGATGGACAGCTAGTGACATATTTTTCTTAGATGAAAATGAGGCTGTGAGGGTTAATGACATGGAAGTCATGGAATAAAAGAATAAAATTCTGACTTTATTTTCTCAATTTCGAGATTATATCTCACAATTCTGATAAGAAAATACATTCTCCCTTTTCCTCTCAGCTAAAGTCATGAGTTTATTTTTTCCCTCAGAACTGACAAACTTGCTATTGCTGCGTTAAATTGAGTTCTAAAGTCTTAAATACAACATATAAACGACATAAAAAAATTCTGAATTCTGAGATAAAATAGGTAAATGTAAAATGTTATAGGTTTAAATAGTATTTTTTTACTGACATAACTGTAACGTCTACTCCAAATTGGTCTATTGACAACGGGCCATTGAATTATTAGAAAATAATGCACACCCAAGTAAGTAAGTAAAACATTCTCAAGCTTACTGAAGGAAAATAAACAGTCTAATAATTAATTACAAGCAAAAGCATAAAGAAATATAATAATCAAAATACAAATGAAATAGTTTTATACGTTTTTCAGATTGATCTATATAGTAAAGTATACCACAGAAATAGTGTACTACAAACATTTAATGAAGTAATAAATGTAAAAATAAAACTCTCTACAATCTTCACCGTATATAATAAATATAGATGATTCTTATTAAAATTGCTAAACTGCTTCAATCAAGAGCAGTGAGTGATTTTCTCTTTTTATTTTGTTGTTTGATTATGACGCAGTCTGTGGCAGGTTTACACTGCTGTCGCTTTAAGACCGGACGCACAGATCATATATTTTGACACATCTGTATTTCTAACTCAACACAAAACCGATAGCATTTACATGAATGCTCTCCAAGATGATGCATTTTGACATTACCTTTCGTGTAAGTGTGTAGCAATAGAGAAAGAGTTTAATTCAGCATTGTGCGCTGACTGAGAGGCAGGCTTTCAAGTACCGGCAAGACTTTAAAACACATGCCAATAATACTGAATGTCACTTTCGTAATAATGCATCGAGTCAGTAAAATTTCCATCAACTGTCCCTGGACTCGGCTGGACTCGGCAATAATTCCCGAGTCCGAAAAGCTCGAGTCCGAGTCAAGTCCGAGTCAAAATGCATCCGAGTCCGTGACAAGTCCGAGTCCGCTAAAAATTGTACTCGAGACCGGACTCGAGTCCGAGTACAAGTCCGAGTACCCCAACTCTAGGTAGCACATCAATGTTAATGTTGAATCAAGACTAGTTAGCATCTCATTTATCATTAAAATGGTTTAATAACAATATTTCGTTATGGTTACGTTAAAATTGGTTACAAAATAGATGAAGGATGGCAAAAATAGACAGTTAATTGTACCCAACATGTATGTGAAATGTTACCTGAGAGAGAGAAAAGAAAGAGAAAGAGAGGAGGGGGGTGTAGAGAGAGAAAGAGAGCAGAGCCCCAAGAAGAGAGCTCCAGCAAAGAAAGGAAGAGCAAGGTAAAGAGAAGGGGCAGAGCAACAGTTACAATCTCCTTTTATACTTTCCTTGACCATGTGACTAAAACCCAAATGTGAGACATTCAAACTGACCAATCAGCAAATTACAGCTTCACCCTCTGTAAAGGTGTTACAATCAGCAGACCCTCGATGTATACACATCTTGGCCTACAGGCCTTGATCACTATCAGCTCCTCTGTGTCCTCAGGAGTGCCAAATGGCTCTTTTGTTGCTGAAGAAGTGTTTGGGGCAGGAAAGCAGAAGTCTTTGATCATTTTCAACCTTACACTGGTGTATGCTGATCCTTAGCTGGTTAATGCTGGTCCTTTGCTGGTTTATGCTGGTCATATTGCTGGTCAAGGACCAGCATAAACCAGCAAAAGACCAGCATAAACCAGCAAAGGGCCAGCATACACCAGCAAAGAACCAGCATAAACCAGCAAAGGACCAGCATAAACCAGCTAAAACCAGCATCAAAACATACCTAACCACAACATATGCTGTTTTTTTTCAGCAGGGAAGGCCACTGTCCTGCAGAGTTTAGCCCCAACCCTCATTAAAGGCATAGTTCACCCAAAATGAAAATTCTGTCATAAATTACTCACCCTCATGTCATTCCAAACCCGTAAGACCTCTGTTCATCTTCAGAACAATAATTAACTTTTTTTTTGATGAAATCCAAGAGCTTTCTGACCCTGCTTAGAAAGCAACAATACTACCACGTTCAAGGCCACATTCAAGAAAGGTAGTAAAGACATAATTGAAGTAGTCCATGTGACATCAGTGATTCAACTGTAATGTTATGAAGCTTCGAAGAATACTTCTAGTGCGGAAAGAAAACAAAAATAACAACTTTAATCAACATGTCTTCTCTTCCTTGCCTGTCTTCGGGCACGCATTCAGGAGAGTACCACAACAAATGCATGTGGTGCTGCTGAAGCAGAAAGCGGGCATTCTGATGTAGATTAATTTGTGTTCCAAATATGAACAAAGGTTCATTACCGGTTTGGAACAACATTAGGGTGAGTAATTAATGACAGAATTTTCATTTTGGGATGAACTATCTCTTTAAACACACCTGAACCAAAGAGATCAAGGTCTTCAGACTCACCAGACACTTTAAGGCAGGTGTGTTTGAGCTAGTTAGACCTAAACTCTGCAGGATATTGTCTTTCTAGAAGCAGGACTGACACTCACATGATATGTAGGCACTTTTGGCAGTGGACAGGGGTCATTGTGGGCACTCTGACCGGTCTGCGGCTAAGAAGCTCAATCTGATGCACTGTGTTTGACACCTTTCTATCATGGCCAGCATTAAGTTATTCAGCAATGTGAACTACAGTAGCTCTTCTGTGAAATCGGACAAGATGGACTAGCCTTCACTCCTAAATCCATCAATGATTTATGGGTGCCCATGACTCTGACACCAGTTCACCAGTTGTCCGTCCTTGAACAACTTTTGGTAGGTACCACTGCATACCAGGAACACCCCACAAGACCTGCCATTTTGGAGACACTTTGACCCAGTAATCAAGCCACCACTATTGGCGCTTTTCCAATGCATGGTATGGCTCTGTGTGGAGTACTTTTTATTATGGATGGGGGCGCTTTATTTGACTTCTTTTGGACTGTTGAATAGAAATACCCGCCCACTGCCATTATAAATCCTGGAGGAGCTAGGACAAGTTTTTACATAACTCTGATTGAATTCGATTGAAAGAAGAAAGTCATATAGACCTAGGATGCCTTGAGGGTGAGTAAATCGTGGGCTAATTTTAATTTTTGGGTGAACTAATCCTTTAAATAGTCAGCAACAGCCACCGCAATATTATTTGATTGCACAAATTTTTTAAACGGCTTGTGACCGTATATACGACCGTAGCACGCAACTTGAAAAAAGACATGGTTGTATCGTGGTCAGTACAAGAGGTGGTGGTGCAACTATAATGATCATATATAATCCCACCCACTTTGAAGTGGTACTAAACTGCAGTGGAAAAGCAAACCGAGCCAAAGTAAAAAGAGAGCCAAAGCGAGCTGAGTCGTGCCGAGCCATGTCATCCCACACAGTGGAAGAGCGCCATATGTGGCCCTTGTCAAAGTCACTCAGGTCTTTTAGCTTGTTAATTTTTCCTGCTTCCAACACATGAAATTCAAGAACTGACTGTACACTTTCTGCCCACCGTCCACCCTTGTATGGATGTGTACATAGATCCTGCAATCATCTTGACGAAACTCCCTGTGGTAAAATTAACCTTTTTTTGTTAATTTGGATCTTGAAACATGGATAAAATGGTATACATTTTGTATACTTTTGTAAATCCATTAAAAATCACTTTGGATAACAGCATCTGCCAAATGCATAAATGTAATCCGCATTTACATGACATGTTTGAAATAAGTAGCACAAAAAGTTCTAAAAAGTGACCTGATTACATAATGCGCATTGCTCGTGGCTAGCACTGCTGATGTGTACAACTTTTTGGGGTAGAGATTCAAACTTGTCCTCTTGAAAGTCCGCACACGCTCTCTGAATGCATTAAGAACAAACCCATACCCACAGACACTGCTGGATAATGACGAGAAGGTGGCGATATACTCTTTTATGTGAGCAAGCTTTTACTGCAGCATGAACTACAAGAACATCATAAAGAATAATGAACACTAGATATGAGAATAACCTGTAAAGTAGACCTGCTGTATGTAGGTATGTATGAATATACCATCTCCAAAATTATAATGCATTACTTTTTTCAATCAAATACATTAACAAAAGACTTTCTACAAAAGCCCTAATTGAAAACCATAACAATGTGTCAGCAACTTGATTAAAGAAAAAAATCAATACATTTCTGAGAACGCAATGTGCTTTTATTTTACACATTTGACAGATAGATGCATTTATCTGTCAATTTTGTGTATTCAAACACAATGTTAGCATAATGCTTTCTTGTGTATATACAATGAATTGCTTACAGAGTATAAACCAGTGGAAAGCACTTTACCGTTTTGTTACGCTACTATGTTACTGAGAAAGTGCACAGCGTTGCTCCCAACACTGTGTGTATAAGGGCTTTTTCACGGTCTCTGACTGAACTGGTGTGAAGGTGAGAGAGATAAAAGATGGAAGGCTGCTGTTACCCAGACTCTATCTGTCAGCGCTGATAACAGACATAAGACGGCTGTGTCCATCTGAGCAGGGAGACAGAGAAAAGAGAATGTTAGAGAGCCAGAGAGAAACAGAGGAAGTAAAAGAGTGGAATATTCCAGAAAGACTCGCTGCTGTCTGATAGCTATCTGTGTAGCACAGGGGAAAACAGAGGATATTGAGGTTGCTCTCTCACTCTCATGCATGACTTTGGGTACTAATAAACCCATTTAGTCAACCCTCCGAAATCTATAGCAATTCCACACAGTCCTATCTGTGTGTATAGACTAGAAATGGGAGGTCAAGTCAGAGACGGATGTGTGAATTTATGATGAACAGTTACACACAGCTCTTTGTAAATTTGTCTACATGGCAGAATAGACAATAATACGAGACATGTGTATGTCCAACACAGTACAAAAATAAATAAATAAATAAATAAAACAAACAAACAAAAGACTGAATAGATAAACCCCATGGAAACCATCACTCTGCAAAGCAATCTCTCATTTCAAAACATGAATGCTGTACTATAGAGCCCTATGATTTTCGCAATGTAGAATCCAGTCATAAAATTCAAATTTATTGCGAAATTGTGGATGAATAAATCAAAAGTAGGTCAGTACGTTTAAATCAAAAATAGATATGAACTAGTGTCAGTGAACATTGAGCCACAAAAATACAATTTAAATATGAATGCTGCATGTTTTGCGTGTCTCTGTGTGAATGAATGGCACAGATGTGTGGTTTATTTTACTACACACATACTGTGCACAACGTTTTCAGCCTCGGCCACCTCAATATATGTACATGAACACATAAAAATAATGAAAAAGAGTGCGACGACTCATCCAAGAGGTCACAAAAGACCCACAACAACATCTAAAGAACTGCAGGCATCTCTTGCCTCAGTTAAGGTCAGTGTTCATGACTACACCATAAGAAAGAGACTGGGCAAAAATGGCCTGCATGGCAGAGTTCCAAGACAAAAACCGCTGCTGAGCAAAAAGAACATAAAGGCTCGTCTCAGTTTTGCCAGAACAAATCTTGATGATCCCCAAGACTTTTGGGGAAATACTCTGTGGACTGACAAGACAAAAGTTGAACTTTTTGGAAGATGTGTGTCCCATTACATCTGGCATAAAAGTAACACAGCATTTCAGAAAAAGAACATCATACCAACAGTAAAATATGGTGGTGGTAGTGTGTGATGGTCTGGGACTGATTTGCTGCTTCTGGACCTGGAAGACTTGCTGTGATAAATGGAACCATGAATTCTGCTGTCTACCAAAAAATCCTGAAGGACAATGTCCGGCCATCTGTTTGTGACCTCAAGCTGAAGCAAACTTGGGTTCTGCAGCAGGACAATGATCCAAAACACACCAGCAAATCCACCTCTGAATGGCTGAAGAAAAACAAAATGAAGACTTTGGAGTGGCTAGTCAAAGTCCTGACCTGAATCCTATAGTTCATTTATGTAAGTGAGGATAGCAAAATAAAGTAAACTGTGACATATTATACACAAAAATTCTTCATACAGTGAACTATGAATAAAACAGATAAAAATTTGATACCAAAAATTTTATTTGACACTTCTACCTGGCCATGTTTTGTTAAATACCTTTCTATTAAAGTTATCTGACATTATCCAGATGAATTTGTTCTGACACAGTTTAACTCTTAAGTTCTTGTCATATTTTATTACCATTTTCGAAACTAAAGTGAATAAACTGTAATAGTGTGAGAAATTTTGAATGTGTCTGAATAAATTTTAGTTTGACTGTATATAAAAATAAAACACACTAACAAACTAATTAATACATAATTGTATACTTTATATATACACTACCAAACATCACTAGTTTAGTAATGGTTAATGAAAAGAACTACTTTAACTTCATGCACTTGTTTTGCAATTATTGGTATTCATATTACAATTGAAATAATTATGTAATATGCTGATTAAGTAGTTTTAAAATGTATACAAAATTAAATCACATATATCAGTATTTAATATCTACCGAATATCTATCAGAGGGAGACTTAGGGACCATTTGTCCATTCCATCTGCACTGTTTACTAATTGTCCTAGGTACATATGCGTCAGACGGATGTGTTTAACCATTATGTCGCTTTTTTATTACTTCCTTGGACACAAATAGTAAGCTCTAAATCATATCTATAATCAGCTCATTAGCTCATGAGAAAACATTCTATTCTCTCAGTCTAAATGTGCATTTGGATGTTCATTTACCTCAGAGCCTTTGAATGAGTCTGTTGTTTCGGTTTCTGCTGAATACAAACAGATGTTAATTATATTTCCACAAACTGAACTTCTCATCCAATGCCAATTCATCAATCTCTGGTGCAGGATGCGTATTTGTGTCTTTGTCTGTGTTTTTAAATGCCATCTTTCCAAAATGTAGACAACAGTGACGCAGGATGCATGGTAATGCAAGGTGTAGCTCTTCACCATAATCCATCTCATACTCGGTGAGACGTCTGCACACACGCAGAGACGCAGAGGAAGGAAACGAGGAAAAAAAATGCTTATTCCAAAATCTTCAGCCGTTAATGAACGAACTATCGCTATGCTTGCAGAAAAGCCGGCTCAAAATAATTCTTAGGCATTAGCGTATTGTTGTAGTTGCTTATCCATACATCTTGTTCTCAAGAAGCACATTCGTGGAATGTAAATAGAAAAATAACATGACGATGCCCAGAATTTGTTTCCCTCAGGCCCTTCAGGAGTTCACCAATGTGAGCTACCAGATACAGTGCTATTAGCCAAAGCTAACGCTAACCAGGCCTTAGAAACATGCAACTTGCCAACAGGCAAAAGAGATGGAAATCTGAGCGGAGATAGCCAGCATTATCAGCAACTCCCAGAGAGGATCTTTTCAAACAGCGATTATTTCACACTTCTAGAAGAGCAACAATGAAGACAGGTGGTGGAAGATAAGTGGCCAATTGACCACGGTTTTAAATCATGAAGTGAACGTACCGAGCATCATCACATTTCGATAAGCCGCAGGCCAGTCCGCCTTTCCGCTGTGCCAGAACCTCAAGGGAGACACTAGACTCCAAACGAATAGCCTGTCACTTCTATAATAACCTGAAATAAGTAGCAGATTGGTTAAAACAGCATTAGCGCCTGAACACTTTAGATTAGGTGCAATATTGCCTTTGTCCTCACGCCATTTATGGCCATTTTAACTCATTTGTTAGTATAAATCAAGCCAACAGTCCTCTGGGCTTAGAAGCTCTGGGCAAGGAATCATAATTTTCACATCTCCATTTTGTTCTCATCTCGACAATTTATTTTTCTCCTTTTAGCCACTTGCTTTCAATACAACAGCAGTGGGTAGAGGACAGAAGTTGTAGACAACATTTACAAATACAAGCTTTTCTGAAGATCCAGGACTACTAACAGATCACTGGCATATTAAAAGTGACAATGGCACTATATTAAGTAATATTTTTTAATAGCTCATAATTATTGTCAAAATTATTCAACCCATATTCTACACTGCTATTTTTTTGTCACTTATTTGTATGGTGGGGAACAAAATTGTCCAAAAACACAATTAAACCTTTAGAAACTAGAATAGAATAGAAATTAAAACTTTACTATTCCATAAACCTACAGTTAGCCCACGCATGTGCTAAAATTTGAGTAGTGAATATGGCAAAGTCAACAGAGCTCTCACAAAAGCTATAGAGAAGAACATTTTTTATTACTTTAGAAAGTCTAAGGCTATATGAAGATTTCTAAGACACTAAAAGTTTCTAGAGACTCAGCTGGCAGCCTTATTCCTTAGCTTAAAATGTGTTGTGCCAGAAAACCTTTGAGGGTGTTGAAGGAAAAGCACAATATCATATAATGTTTGATTAAAACAACTAAGAAAAAACCTGCACAGGTTTGAATGTACAGACAAAGACTTTCAAGATGACCCAATGAAAGGTGGAAAAACATTTCAATGCAGAGTATAAGATGAATAAAAGAAAAGCATGACTTTAATGTTGGGGCATCTTGCCGAACGCCATGCTTAACCAAGAAGAACATTTAACGCTGACTTGAATATAACCTGTGGAGTTCTAGAAGAAGTTTTATGAGTGATGTAACAAAACTGAAACTTTTTGGATCTATGGATCAGCGGTATGTCTGGTGCAAAAAAGACAAAGTTTATAAGCAGAAGAACAACATCTCCATCGGCAAACTTGGAGATGGACCAGTCCCGTTATGGGGGTGTTTTTCTGTATCAAGAAGTGGAAATCATGACTGTATGAAGGACATAATGGATTTTTAAAGTAAGAATTATGGCAAGAATTATGATGCTTTTGGTGCAAAGACTGAAGCTAATGATTAATGGACTTTCCTGCAGGACAATCATCCCAAAGTATACATCCAAATTTGAAGAAAGCAATGTCAAAGTGAAAACCAAAGATTATCAGTGATCTGAAAACTTTTTCCGGCAAGGAATTGCAGTAAAGAAATGACAGAAGCTTCTAAGCACTTCCAAGCAGTGTTTATTGGCGGTTATAAAGAATAAAAAATTCTGCACCAAATTTGACTTTTGAGGGTTGAATAATTTTGAACATGAATGTTTAGAGCCAGAATTTTTTTTTCCTTATTCATTAACTTGCATTCTCAGAATTACTCAAATATGTATTTATAAGCTTTATCTAATAGTGTACTGACAACTCTGTTGAATTGTTTTACAAAATTTTGTTCTCTGCAGCAAAATGTCTTGCAGGTCAAGGGGGTTAAATAATTTAGATTGAAACTGTATATATATGTAAGGGATAATCAACGGTTTGCCGTGCATTAAAGGATTTTAAATGCACGACGTGGAGGCTAATAACCACCTGATGCGAAGCGGAGCATTTTAAATCCTTTAATGCACGGCAAACCGTTGATTATCCCT